>NW_026863666.1:0-338261 GCF_026571515.1 Ruditapes philippinarum | reverse complement strand
ATAAAAAATGTTAAAAAATTGAATTTAACTGTAAATTTACTTATTTTGTATTTGTATGTGTTTCAAGGGTTTATTTTTAAATTTTTCTACCACACAAAAAATGAAATTTTTTTAATTCAAATATAACTTTAATTTTTTTAAAATTAAAAAAAACAACTTTTTTGAACATTTTCCCTTAACAGACTAAAATTAAAGATAACAAAAAGAATAAATGAAAGCAAAAAATTACTTTTACCACGTTCTTCACAATCTACAGTTTATAAAAATCATTCTTTTGAATTCTTTGTAACCCGGTGTCGGTTTTTGGTTTTGGCTTTTCATCTTTAATGACAAAATCCGGGTTTTTACTTTGTTAAAACAACTCTTTCAAACCCTTTCTTTACTACTGAAGGGTACTTTTGGGACTTTTCACCTTTTTTAAACGAAATCTTTTATCAGTACCTTTGAAAATTAACATAAATTTTTTTTGGAAAAAGATGACCTATTAACAAAACTGATTTTTTACGAAAGTTCGGTTTTTTTTTTGTGCTTCTATTTTTTCTTAGTATTTTTTCGTCTTTGTGTTTTAAAACTTAATTTTAAAAAATGAAATTTTTTAAAATTTTTGTTCAATTTAACCCAATTTATTCAAAATTAAGTTTTTTTCCAAAAAAGGGGGTTTTTGTTAAACCCCCTTTCCGAACCGGAAAAAAACGCGCGCCCTTTGATGTAAAAGAGCTTAAACATTTTTTTAAAATAGAAAATTTTTGGGGGAACTAATTACGAAACCAAGGAAAATATATGGGTTTTAAAAATCCATATTTTTATTTTATCTTTAATCATAAATTTATCATTCCCCCAAAACTCTCATAAAAAAAACGATACCCCTGCGTAAAATTCCCAAATTAAAAAATATCGCGGGTATTAAAGGGTTTTTCCCGGCAAAAAAAATTGCATAAACCAAAATTTTAGTCGTTTTTTTTAATTTTTACCCAAAAAATTATCATTTTTTTTAAAATTGCTTTTTTCTTTTTTTAACGTCTAAATTTTTAAAATGCTCAATTGTAAATTTAATTTAATTTGTTTTACTCCCAAAAAATGAAAAAATTTCGCGTTTTTAAACACTTTTGATTTTTTCCGATGTATCAAAAAAATTAAATAAAAAAATTTTAAAAAAAACATTTAAACATCCTCAAAATTCCCGGATAATAATTACATCCTTAACCAAACCTTTTTTGGCCTAATTTAATTTTTCCCATTCGCCCAAAGTCCCCGGCCCAAATATAAATCCCTTCGGGTCATGATTTTGATATTTTTTAAAAAAACCCCGGGAAATTTGTTGTTTTCAACGGTTGGGGGAAAAAATGGAAAAGCCCATTTTCGATTTTTAAAATTTTAAAAGGTTTAAAAAATATTCTTTAATTTTTTTAAATTTTTCAATTCAACATTTACCCTTAAAATTTTTTTAAATTTGGATGAGACATTCTGTCGACACTAATTATTTTTATTTTTGTTTCTTGCTTTTTCCCCAATATTTTTGATAAAACTTCAAATTTTTAAAAAAATACAGATGAAATTTAAAAGGGGAGACACAGGCAAATTTTAAAATTTTTTTTCTTTTTTAAATTTTTCTTAAATTATTCTGTAAATGCCCTAAAAATGAAACATGGGCGAAAGGGAAAAAAATTTAATTTTTTCTCTTTTAAAAATTTTAAAAATTAGGGTTTTTTAACCAACCCAGGGTGGTCAGGAAAAGGATTAAGTTTTTAATATTTGGGCACATTTAATTTTGGGAAAACGTTAAAAAAATTAAATTTTAATTTTTTTTAATTTAAAAAAATATACCCCAATATTTTTTGAAATTTTTCCATTTTTGTAAGTCACAAAACTTTTTTTTTAAAAACTCCCCGGATGATTCTGTCGGTTCTAAATTTCTTTTAAAACATACGACCCCGTTTTAAGAATATTTACGTTTAAAACCCCCAAAAATAATAAAATTAAATCCCAAAAAATTCCTTTCGGGGGCTTTTAGAATTTTGTCATTTTACCCTGATTTTGATTTTCTTAAATATTTTACATATTTTTGTCATTAATTTGCGTGATTCCTTTAATCCTGACAATTACATGCCATTAAAACAAATATACTGTTATTGAATATCATATCTGTGTTAATTTAATTTTAACTTCAATTTTCATGTTAAATTTAATTTCGCTTTGTCGGTGCTTTGGGATCGCATTGATTTTCGCAATACCATGTGGTCCTAAACCCGCATCATTTCTAGCTCAGAACATTTCAATGGACTATTATTTATCAAATGAATTCAATGTTTCAACTTTCAGTATATTAATTGTTGTCCAGATCTAAATATTTTCATTATTATCAGTATTTAACCGCATTATGTTGATGAAATTGATTGTTATTCAACACACAACTTATCTTATTAAACAATTCTATTCATTTAGATATGAACCTGATTTAGTGCAATATCTACGATTACAGCAGAAACCCTTTTGCCCATGAAAATTAAGAAATGCAGAGAAATTCTGATATTGAATAACATTTATTATCCAGTTAACATTTATTGTATCTGCTTGAAACTCTCCGAAAATTATTTTCACTGTGCAAACACATAGATTTGCACGACGTACAAATCCGCTTTGAAAGTTCGATAGAGGATGAATTGTGCAAATAGCTGCTGCATTTATAACGACTGGTAATTTATAGACATTTCTGAGATTCTTTAGTTAATATACTACGTATTTAGACGGTTAATTGTATAACCATCGGACTTATCAGTTTACATGATTAATAACAAGTTTGTATTGAACCTTTATTTGAATCTCTTCGGTGATTGTTTCTGGGATACCAGGACTTGTTTTATAATTTAGAGTTATGGCGAAGTCGTCCCGTTATAAAATTTGATTTTGAACTAAAGCAAAGAGCTTGCCGTTTTAAATAAACAGGTAACATAGGCTTTAAAACGTGGATGATTAACCTTTATCTATGATCATAAAGTAGTCATTAATGTCTAAACTCTTACAATATAACATAAATCGGTTTATACTTCAAATTAATAATCTTACAACATAGTAATGATTGCAATCCGGAAATAAACAAGAGCTGTTCGGCTCAGTCCGCCAATGCACGACCTACATCATAATGCGTGATAGTAAAATAGCCACTAAATTGATGTAAAATTTCTAAGTCAACAAAGGCAATTTTCTTGAATCTGTCATTATAGAAGTCCTATTATGCTCCAAGAAGATAACAATTTCAACTGTTTCAAAGCCCAGAAATGTCGATAGAATTGAAATATCTGACTGTAGCGACTTTAATATAAGATCTTATTAAAGGGGCATTAATTTCTGTCAAATGCTTCACCAGAGTACCTCCTCCTGTTACTTGAAAAATATTTGAGGGTATTACAAAAACTATAACTTTTAAAATTTAATAAAAAAAGCGGGATAATATTGTCAAATGCCATTATAGTAAGTACACTACTCTTTGTCACCAAAGTGGAAAGTTACATTGTAAAATATTGCATTATATTTGCGACGCCGACCTCATTACGTATTATTCACTTGATGTAGATTGCAGTCAGTTCTTTTGTTCAATTTAGAGTTTTCGGGTTGAAATTATTATTTAGAGTATTTTTATGGTTTGCTATATTTCCATGTCTTAATTTAAACAGTTTCCGTTTGATTCACAAATCTTCAGTATAGAAGTTACAATTTTGTTTATGAACCGATATAATGTATATGTCTGATATTTGAAAGGAACGGGCCTTGGTATCACATTTACATTTTTCCCGCCGTCCCAGCTTATATTCCGTGCAAATATCGGAATTGTTCAGGATTGTTTGACACCGATCTAGTTCCACGATCTCAGACTCGCTAGTTCTGCTATATAATGGGGGACTAATTTTAAGGTGACATATTGCAATGCAATGGACGGGTTATACAGGTCCTAATTTGACCGGGAGACAATTATAAATTTGTCATAAATTACAGCTTGTATACAAAGGTAATTTAATTTCTACGTGATTTTGTATTCATAAATTTTTGTTAATTCGTATATTAACTATCTTCTATTAGAATTAAGTCGTACTTTGCATTCAGGTTTAGCTTCATTTGGGCAGCTATTGATTGTTCATTTTTTGAACGTCATTGCTAAAATTCTTTTGCACGATCTAAATATTTAAAGCTTCTTTTTTTCTAGTGTTTCGCTATTGCAAATTTATACGAGACATGTTAATTGAGATGTTAATTGAGTTTTGATATTTAATTGATAGGCTAAGTGATATCTTTTATAGATATCATCATCATCTAGTTCAACAGTAATCTTTTCACTTATGGTTCCTACAGCCGTATCTTGCTTGTAAACTTTATTGTTAAAATCTTGGAGGTCATCGTTTACATGACTTGTTTCAAATCAATTTAATTTACGTTATTCAGTCTTTACTTCATTATCATCATCATCCAGTTTTTTGCTTAAGTAGATACGAACGTATCCAAAACTAACGTTATCTCTAGAGAAGGATCTTCCAGTGCATGGATTTTGGGAAGGACGTTTATTATTTGGGGTTATTATGTGGGCGTATTTTTGGACTATTTTCCAGAACGCAGTATTATCTGGCGGATGTGAATTGGGAATTTATGTTCCACTGAATGTATGGGTGTACGTTATAGTGGCATTTTGTTAGTCTCAAAGAAAGCACGTTACTTTTATTGGAAAACCGGAACAAAAGGTCCGAGTCTTTTCCAAGAGGAACTTTATTTCCCTTATGTATTTGATTATCATTGGAAACTTATCGATTTATACTTTGGGCTTGGTATTTTGAGGGACACCGAAAGATAGACACACGGGGCCCCCACACTATTGTCATGGCTAAAAGGCGTCGGACGCATGCCCTTGTTCAGATCCATATCAAACTTTGCAACAACTGTAGGAAGTACAGTTACGGCATTGAAAAATCTTTACAAAGGGGACGCCCCATCTGTTGGACGAACTTTTGTTAAACACGCCCCACTTTTATAGAAAATGACAGAAATGTTATGGGAGAAATGACTGAAATACGTTGGATAAGTGTTTGTATTGTTTTGCAATGTTGGAATTATTCAAATAGTTAGTTATATCATATACAATCATTTTTCATTTATAAATATCTTTCATTTCTGATAAAATAAATTTGTATATATTGTCTGTTCTGAGCTTGTTGGTTTTTTAGATAGCAATTGTGTCGACCCTGGAGTATCCACTTCGTATCCCCATTGTGGACATGGGTGTTTGACCTCGATTGGATGAGGTACGGTTGACTTAGTTGTTATCTGAAAAACCAACACTACGTTACTTGCAGCTAGTTATCATAGCTAAACAACTAGAACAACTTTGGTATTTATTTTAAGTACAAAAGTTTTATTTACAATTAAAAGTTAAATTTAAGTTTACTTAAAGTGAGTTAATGATTTCTGGATATATTTTTTAATTTTAATTCTTTTTTATATTTAGTGTGATATAATTTCTTACATTTTGCAGATTGATACCGTGACAAATGAAACGGACTTGTGTTGTGTGACGCATCCAGGAGAGGTATAACAGCACCACAGACCCGACGTGGACTTTGGAACTTAGGTTGAGTTCGTTCCAATTTTATCCCTCTTTTTTAGGTGTACTTTATGATTGAAGACCACCAGTTTTGTAATCTGGAAAAGTGGACCTTCGGTAAAAAACCGGGAGTTATTTACCCACACATATACTTGCCAATGTAAACGTACTTTAACCCGCCATTGGTTACCTTTTTCTAGATAAAGAAACTGTGTCCTGTTATCTAGAGTGAAACTTTAATTTATTGTGTCATTTACAATTTTTAGCTTGTTGTTTTACTTTGCGTCTGTTTACGTATTATTTGAAGCTGGCCATTATGCCTTTATATTTTGCACTGTGGGTAAGGCTACTCGACATTGGAGTATTTTGGGTCATAGTTTGGGGACTCTTTGGGAAGTTTAAAGTATTATGAAACAGTATTTATTATTGCCTAACTGTTATTCACTTCAAATTATTATTATACACATTAGATGGAAGAATACTTAGGATGGAGTTGTGAAACTTAGCTGTTGTAGTGTGGTTGAGTGTTGTAGATAATGATACACTTGTTTATTTTTAGTACTTGTGTACAGTGAATGGTACATTTTGCTTATTAGCGCCTAAGAGTACTAAATGCTTATTAATTTATGGTGTTCACTGAAGATTGTAGTGTTTAGTGCACCGTTGTTGCCACTTAGTGGGAATATAGCGTTCTTGTGTTTAAAGGTAACGTGTTACCTTTAATGAACTTTCGAATAATCATTGTTCTACCTCACACGGTAAATGTCACTTGATCCTACAATTTGTCTGTAGTAGTTTACAGTGTCAGGAAATAACAGAATAAGTTCAAGATGGACTAGTGTAAATGAGTTGATGAAGGTTAGTCAGGGATTTAGGGTTACAGATGGCTTTGAGAACTTGTTAAAAGAAGGAGCAAGCCAGGAGCGTGAAGAAAAAACGACAAGTAGTTAGCAAAGCTGAGAACACACGTTTTAGAAGCTGAGAAAGGAGAGGTTTAGGGAGACATATAAGAAGGATAGGTTAGCAAAAGAGAGTAGAGTTGAGAAAGAACGTTTAGAAGCTGAAAGGAGTAGGTTGAATGAGGAAGCTAGGTAGCAAAAGAAGAGTTAGTTATTGGAACGGTCCAGATTTCCTTAAGAGAGTTAGAAAGAAGATAGAAGGAAAAAGAGAAGAAGTACAGTAAATGAGGGCTTAGTCGTTGCACAAGGGGGAGAAAAGATTAATTATGATCGCTGTCGTTAGAAAAAGAAGAAAGGAGAGGAAGCAGAAAAGCTAGGAAGTCTAGGATAACAGAATATAAGATGACACACTGAGTTCAGTATGTACGGTCACAGAAAAGTGTAGTACAGGTTAAGGTTAAGATGAACTCCATTGACGAAAGATTGATTCTTATGGAGCGTTTTGATGTTTATGAATACTTATGCGTCTGCCGAATGGGGAACATGAAATGTGGTCACATAAACTTTAACCCTTTCTGTTAAAAAAGTACATGCTAGGGAACGATTGATAGGCTTCCATCTAGAAGATAGATGGAATTTAATCGATCTCAAGCTGGAAAGATTGCTTTTGTCTTTAAGGCAGTTATGTGTTGGGACTTGATATGATGGGGTATAAGAAGAAGTTTTTAGGACTGAAAGGCCCGTAATTTGAGACTTTGTTATTCCTAGCTGAATTTCTAGATTACTTAGATGGGGTAAAGGATGAGTAAGGTTGAGAGGATTAGAAAAGTTGGTTAGACCTTCATAAGTAAGGGATTATCAATTCTTTAGATATCTGCAAGAGGAAACTTATATCCAAGAACCTATAGTTTAAAGACAGTTGTTTTCAGCCGTTGGACAGTAGCGGAAGATGGCAGATTGTTTTGCCAAAGACCATAGAGGAGGGTCCAAAGTATGTAGGTGAATTCATTGTGGACATAAAGACAGAGCTAATGCCGTATGGCATGCGAGTAAACCTTGTAGATAGAAAATCCCAAGTAGTAGTTATCGTATGGCAAAGAGCGGTAACCGATAGACTGGTAAAATAGAGATAGAGAAATCTTCGGCAGTATGAAGGTTATAAATGACATGTTGTGGTCGTTTTAGGGCATACAAGATTCTGTAGATAATAAGGGGAGGGGTTACAGAAAGCTAATCGCACGGCGGAAGACATGAACCAACTTCAATGAATCACAAGTAAAGAATGAATAATAGTGAGTACAGGTAATAGAAGGCGAGGAGGTTAATAAAGAGGTAGGAGATACGAGTAGAGGAACGGAAGGATGAGCATTGCAGCATTCGAATAATTTCGATGCGAGATTCAGATGTGGTAGTAGTTTGAGTGAGAATGGGATTTGAAGGACGTGGGCACCAGTTACTACTAATTCATGTTCCGAAACTAGAGGTATTATGTACATGGTAAAAGCTTATAGTTCAATTGAAGCAGGATAATCTGGGATGCTAGAAGTTGTCATTAGTACCCGGAAGCGCGTAATATTTCGGTAAATGCAAATCCATATTGTTAGGGGCAAAGTCCAGACGATCTAAGTACATCCATGATCAGTAGTGAGCAATATTGACATGGCGTTAATTGCATCTTGATTCCGTATCTAACAGGGTACTGTAGAAGCATATGTTAATAATCCTACAAATGACGAATGTAATTATCAGTAGATAGAGGGGGCTTAGAACCAATTTTGGAGTTAGCTTCAGCCACTAGAGAAACAAGATCGCCGAGTAAAGTAAAGCTCATAAACACTTAAACATTCTTACAGATTTTAGAGACATCACTAATGCTAGAGTTTGAGAGAAGCAGCAAGCAGATAGAGTCATTAGCATGGACTGTAGAAAGAAAGCAGAGAAGTTACTGTTAGAAACTGTAGAGTAAGGCAAGTAAGTCTTTCAGGTCGGTAATAAGATTGTTTAGGAGAGTTAGGCAGAAATGTGACAGAGTAGGCAGTAGTATGTTCCTAAGATCTTAGGAGACTTGTAAAAGTAGGCTATTGATCCGTTTTGGCAGGACATTTTGTTTCAGGAAGACAAGTGATAGGAGTCTTAGGAGTTTTAATGGGTGTTCTTGTAGAGGTACGTATTGTTCAGTCTTGCGAATTTTCAACTACTATTTTAAGTAGAATAAGTAAAAGAACTATTAGTATAAGATGCCTTTGATTGATACCTCCTTTTAAGGATTGCCGATTGATATTGTGTCCCGACGACCTCATGACTGATAGAAGACATTAATATTTTGACCATGGTAGAACGTGCTACCAGATCTCCTGAAAGCAATTGCAGAGCCTAGCTATAGAGAACTGACAAGAGTAGCCGAAGCATAGTTGGACATCGTATTATAAGATTAGGTGTTCAAGAGAAATGCTTAAATTGTTGGATCACTAATTTCTTCACCAGATTATGATGAGGTTAGTAGTGTGCTGTCTCTTAGACAGTTTAAAAACTACACCGTCTCATCCCGATTGTAATGGTTTAATGGAGATATTTATGGTGTAGTTTAAGAGATGTATGAAACGGATGTTATGAACCTACAGATTGTAATAGTATTTGTGCTATGTTGTTTGCCTATCGGACAGTTCCACAGAGAGTTTAGGAATTCTCGCCATTTGAACTTGTTTTATGGACCTAGGTATAAGAGTCCACATATACCATTTCGCAGAAGTGATGAGTTCAGGAAACACACGAGAATGACGAAGTTAAGAACAACTTATACAGCTATGTAGTTAGATTGCAAGAAAGACTAGAATAGTACAGTAAAGCACAGCAGGAGTTACGAGAAGAGCAGTATTAGTTAGAAATATTTTACACAGAAGCTAAGAGATAGAACTTTTAGAAGGAAGTAAAGTACTGGTTCTTATACCTTACAAAACGCGATAAGTTTGTTGTTAACAATGTAAAGTCATTTGAGTTTCGAGTCAAGTGAACAAATTAGATTACGGATCGACATAGACAAGAAGAATCAAAACTTTCCATGCCAACTTATGCTAAGGATATGTGAAAAAATTTCAACCAGAACGAGATGCCATGGCCAAAGGTAAGTGCGTATTGTAGAAGCGGGAAAATGGAATGCTATGAGTAGATTAGGAAGATATAGTTAGAAACAGTTACCAAGTGGTAGTGACCATATTGTTATGTCCATGAAGAAAGGGTTCAGAAGACATATAAAATTCCAGGTCAATCCTGACTTACAAAAGGATTGTAAGCTAGATTGCAACTTTGTTAAGAAATTGTCAAGAATGTTTTACAATTACCCGGAAATACGTCATTAGTTCAGATTGACATTTAAGTTGGACTACGTCAGAATCCGGTAAGACAAGTTATCCTATTCCCTTTTCACTCACAGCACATAGTAAAGGAAGAAGTGATAAAAAAAGCTAGAAGTTGGGAGTATATCAGAACCTTCTACTGCTCCGCTTTCTCATCATTGTCCAATGTCCTTATCAGGAAAAGGAAACACGATTAGGTTCTGTATTGAATTTTAGGAAATCAATAAATGCAGATGTATTGATGCGGAACGATGCCCAATATGGAACAGATATTTCGAAATTATCAAATACAGGTATTTTTCGTAAAATTGCCTTAGTAAGGTACTGGCAAGTTTCCTTCTGTCTGACAATGCAAACTTGCTGACCGCATTTGAAACCTCGTCGGGACTTTTTCAAGTCCGGAAAAATGCCCTTATGAGTTTATGTCAATGCCCTGAACTTCTTGTAGCTGCATGAGGAAAGTTTTGAAAATCTAATCATCAGATGTTTTATAATGATATTTTAGGTCGTAGTACAGCTCACCAATTCCAACATATCAATGCATTGTATGAGTCTATTACCCCAATAAAGGAGTCAGGCTTACTGCCTAGACCGACCAAGTGTTCATTGTTTTTGAAAATTGGAATGTTTAGTCATATGATAGGAGTAGTTAATCAGTGAACCTGTTCTCGTAAGGTTCAAAGGCAATTCGGAGACGAGAGACCCACTAAGCGAGGAGTCCGGCAATTTTTAGGGTGTTCTTGGTACCGGAAGTTATCCCTACTTTGCCGCCATTGCGGTCGACGTTGATCCGATTGACAAAAAGTTTCAACCAAACGTATTGAATGGGCGGTGAAATCAGGAAAAGCTTTCAGGGACCTCTTAAGCTATGTATTTTGACCGGATCCGCACCATTTTGAAATAACCAAGTTTAGACAAGCATGTTTATTCTCAGAGTTGATGCTTTTGATTGTAGAATTAGGATCTGTAGACTTCAAGACAAGGTGAGGAGAAATTTCAGTAGCTTATGCAGTAGAAAGATGTTCCAAAGAGACAGAAGTATTCTGTATAGAGAGGAGTTGCCTTGGTATTGTTGGGCAATGTTCTAAATTTCACAGATACTTGTTTGCTAAGGAATTATTCTAGAGACAGTCACCAGCCGCTTTGTATCTTAACATGCAAAGTTAAGTAACTCTAGAATAATGAGATAGGTCTTGTTTTGCAGCACATACAGGATGAATAGAGCCAATCCAGGTAGAGAAACACATAGTGCAGATAGTTTAAGAGCGTATAAGTAAGTGTCCAGTGGATATTCATGGGGTTATAAATATGCAGTGTACAGTATATCACTTACAATTTTTTTGCATTTTGTCGTTTACACTTTGTGTTATTTAAAGAAAACCTTGCATCAATTTGCATTATTTAAAGGGGGCGTAAATGTCACCAAAGTGAAAGTAATTTGTAAATATATGCATGTATATTTCACGCCGAAACGCATTTTTACTCTAAATCATTGATGTTGAGATTGCATCAATCTTTGTTCCAATTTAAGAGTTTGGGAGTAATTATGCTAATTTAGAAGTATTTTATTGTTATGCATAAATTCCTGTGTCTTAATTTTAAACATTTTGCCGTTTATTTCACAAAAATCTTTCCCAGTAATAGAAAGTTACATTTTTGTTTTATGAACCCAGATATATGTATTATTTCTGGTATTTGAAGGACGGGCCTTTATCAACATTAACTACTTTTTCCCGCCCGGTCCAGCTTTATCTCGTAGCAAATCATGTTCAATGTTTTTGCGACGACTTGTCATTTGTCAGCCCTGCTTCCAACTCAGTAGTTTGCATATACATGCTAATTTTAAGTGACTATTGCAATGCAATGGCGTTATACAGTCAAGATGACGGTGACAGACAAAGTATTTTGTCATAAAATTACAGCTTGTCAAGGTAAAATTATTTTATGATTTTGTTCATAAATTTCTATTTCCGTTAATACTATTTCTATTTAGAATTATATTTATTTGATTTCAGGGTTTAGTTATTTTCGGGCGAGTAATTTATTAGTTTTCTGAATTATGCTAATTTTTTGCGATTACATTTTAAAAAGCTCTTTTTTCTATTCTATGTGTTCGCTATCTGCAAATTTATACCGAGAATGATACAAATTGATGTTATGTATTAATTGAAGTTTGATCTATATTGTAATTGTATAGGAGCTCATGAATATTTTATAGAGTATATATATCTATGATCATAAGTGAATTATATATGGTTCTACCGTATTTGTCGTACTTATTGTAAATTGCCTTGCATGTATCGTAATGATTGTTTCAATCAATTTAATTTACGTTATCATTACTTCATTTTATTAAATCATCAGTTTTTGTTATAAGTAAAGTACAACGTATCAAAACTAACGGTATCTCATAGAGAAAGATCTCAAGTGGCATTGATTTTGGCAAGACGTTATTTATGGTGTTTATTATGTGGCCCCGTATTTTGGACATATATTTGCAAGACGCCAGTATTGATGCGGATTGATTGAATTTTTGTTCACGGACAGATATGGATGTGCTATAGTGGACATTTGTTTATTAAAAGAAGCACGTATTTTTATTGGAAACGACAAAGTCGGAGTCTTTTTCCAGGGACTTTATTATACCCTTCTATGTTTGGGATTATCATGTAATTATCAATGTTTATACTTTGTAGCTTCTTATTTGGGACACCGAGATTGACACGGGCCTCCAGCACGTTATTGTCCTGGTAAAGGTAACGCATGCCCTTGGATTCAGATCTATCAACGGTGCCAAACACTGTAGGAAGTTACAGTTACGCTTATAAGATTTTATACAAGAACGGCCCGCCAATTTGACGAACTTTATTTGTTAAACAAACGCCACCATTACTATAGAAACATGACAGAAACTGTATGAGAAATAGACTGAGATACTATCCTGAAGGGTTTGTCGATTGTGCAGCTGACTTATCATAGTTAGCTATTATATATTACAATCATTTTTCATTTATAAATATTCATTTCTGTAAATAAATTGTATATTGTTCTGTTTTGAGTGTTGGTTGTTTTAGATACAATTTCGCCTGGTTTATCCATCGTAGTCCCTATTGTGACACTCTTGTCTATTTAGATTGGGCCATTGATGGGACAAGCTAACATAAAGGGTTACGCTGACGCCCGACCCGACGCCGAGTTCGGGTGTTACTATAGCGTCTACTTATCTTACGAATTAATCGAGCTAAAATGGTACAAGTATCAGTTAAATTCATCGATAAAACAGATAAAGTCGCTGATAGTTAATATTATCGATTAAACAGATAAAGTCCTTGATGACAAAAGTTATTCAAATAAACAATTTGAATATTACCGATGAAAAGTATCAATACTATTAATGCCGAAGAATGAAGTAGTCACCATGCATATGAAAGATACCGTGATGAAGTAATCAATAATTAAATGTGATACCGATAAGTATCGATAAAACATAACAGTCATGCTTGATAGATATCAGTATAAAAAATATACAGATGGTTGATAACATTATATAAAATGCGATAATAAAAGCTTTATCAAAGATTTAAGCTTACACATGATGAAAGTTTTGGAAAACATAATGTACCAATTACCTATGTCGATTAAACATTAAGAAAACGATTCCTAAATTTATTGAAAAGCAACAGAATGGTAAATCGGAATTCTATACATGTCGAAATAAATATCTCCGACAAAACATTTTAGTGCGTTGGTGAGGAATGCTGAAACGCAATGGTACCGATGAGAAAGTCTATGGGATCGATGAAATACAAAAAAGTACCGATGAAAAGATATCTTTACGAACAAGAAACCGATTATGAAACTTGAGGAAAAATTAATTAATTTATGAAACCATTATATAGTTGTAATCAATCTGTTGAATTATAAATGATTATCACCCACTCATGCAGCCATTTTTCCATGAACAGTATTTTTCGTTCGGTCTTAATTCCTCAAATAACGTACTAGACATTTAACAATCACTAATAAATTTTAAAAAATTCTAATGTAAAGATATCATTGCTATACTATATTAAATGAGTGCGTGTTTAGCAGTTCAATTAAAAATGCAACATTTGCTAATCATTTGATGGACATATTTTAATGTTACTTATTTAATCAATCAACATAATCACCAAACGTGATGAAATAATCTTTTGTATTTAATAGGCTAATATTTACCATTACAATACACTTGTCATTTGTTCTTTCATACTTTAAAACCCAAAGCAAGGTTGAAAAAAAAATTGGTGATTGCACGAGCGTTAAATTCCACCTACTTAACAGTGTCAACACAAGTCATCTCTTTACCTACAGTCTTATAATAAAAACTTAATATGACTTACTTACCAATTATTAAAAGGTGTTGTTATCAAACTCGAATAATCATGACGTACCAAAATGCAGAATGAGGAATAAGGTTGTTACTGTTTAATAAATCCAATTTATTCATTTCGTCAATGCTTCTTTTTTATAAAAAACAAAAGGGACGATATATGTAATATTAATTGTTATGGTTTTTTCTAAATTTTTAGTTAATTATTGATGACTTCAGAACAAAACGATTGATTTTTTAAAATTTTAATTTAAATTTACACATACAAAAAACACGTCTTTTTACATTCTGTAAAATGAATTTTTACGTTTCTTTTATTTCCACCTAATTAAATATATTATAAATTACAAAGACATACACTTTCTATCAAGGAATCAATTTTTTAACCACTCTATGAATTACTGCCACATTCTTTTAGTAACGATTATATAATGGGAAAGAATACCACTTACTTAACTTGTCAGGCCATACTTTGGTATGCATCATTCGACAAATCCCATTTCAGCAAATAATTGTGACGCCCTGATAAAAAAATGCAAGTACTTCTTATTTGCCCTTTCAAAAACAAACACAACACTACCAAATAGGCTTAATAACCATTCACTGTCACAATATACAATCTTTCAATAATGATATAGATTAAACTCAAGTATGATGTTACTCTGATGAAATATAACATTCAATCTTAACGTGTTTTGGCTATTTACTTACTGTCTTACTGCATTCCGCCACACTTTATCATTTTTGGTTATTTATTTATCAAAGTTTGTTCACAATGCTCTAGTGTTTGATTTTTTCATCTTGGATAGATTTACCAAAAATTTATATGGAATATGTTTTTAGTTTCTTGTTTTTTTAATAAAATGTTGAAAGGAAGCGCAAAAACTTAACTCCTTTTTAAAACGGACATGCATTTATTCATTTTTTTAAAACTCTGTAATAAAATTGAGAAGACTGTTTCCGTACGTATTGCGTATAATACATGTACGGTACATGTTGTATAGAACTTAAAACTTGCAAGATTATGATTAAGAAAGTCTCAATTCCTGACAGATGGTGTGTCATTGCGTCCCAGTAACGATTTCTTCTTCATAAAACTTTGTTCGAGCACTGACTTGCTCAAGGGCTCCTAGAAAAATACTCTATTAATTTTAGAATGTCTAAATTTGATAAAGTGTGGTAAGGATCACATAAACAACTACTTATCCACCTTCTTTAGTGTTTGTTCACATATTGTCACACAAAAGTTTACCATCACATTAATTAATAATGTAACAGTTTTGGTATCTTAATTTGGAAACAATTCGCTACTGTACTTATCGCATCACTAATGTATAGTATACCTAACACCGCACAAACATGGTACAGACTATTTGGTTACAACGGTGTAAGATTTGGAATAGAATACATTTAACAACGTTCTCTCTAATTCGTGACATCTTTTAAAAAATAAGATATTAAAAAACATATCTGCAGATCAAATAAATTTTTCATATCCCCTGCCATTATGTTATCAGTATATAACAGTATGATGTTCGAATATTGTAAATGAAAAATTGATATAAATGAATTTAATATCTAAAACGGAGCGTTTGCTAAAAAAAAGCTATGGAAATATTAGTATGACTGTTTTAATGATATGCTGTTTTTGGTTTCTAAATATATTGTAATAAAGGCCATATTAAAATTAGATATGCTATTTGTTTCTACGAATTGATTGTATCTTTCAGGTGTATTTCTTTAAAATAAAGACTATTATTCTGTTTATTATTATTATTTCGTCGTTGTAAAGGTATATATATATTTATAACTTATAAACAGAATTATTTCGATCTTGCAAAGATAATTTTGTACTAAATTATTCTATATAACTAAATTCTAATGGCTAAGGTGTGCGTCCGACTGCTTTGGTATCGTCGAAGTGAGAAGTTGATTTTCATAGGAACAAAAATGAACGACGAGCCGGCAATGTTGTGATAATTACAGCGCCATCTGCTGTTTCTGCTTGTTGATCCCTTACCTCCAATTTTATTTAAGCAGAGAAATTCAAGGTGAGTTAATTTGCATTCATCTCGAAGAAAATCACTTATATTTCTCGTCACTAACTAATCTGCATGTTCCTTACCTCGTTTTCCATCCCAACGAAATGCAACTAAATCTCGACGATCGTAAAGTTAAATGACGATCAAGATGTGAATGCAAACAACACGGTTCTGTCACCCGGGAATTGAAACACTTCCAACTAAATTTTGTCTTTTCAAATTTAATATATGGGTTATAATTATACAATTAAAACATTATTGTGCATATTTTCAGGTAAACGTACAACATTAGTGATAACGAGCTTTACAATAATACAAACAGATATAGCGTTTGGAACACATGGAAAAAACTGGCAACCCTTTCAAGTTAACGTTGTCAACTGTCACCTGTAAGACATTGTATTACTTTCTTTAAAATGTAAAACAATGATAAGCTGTTCTTTGTATAATAAAGAATAAACTTCTTAATTAAAAGATGAAATAAAAGTACATGTAAATTGAGTCAGCAACTAGTAAAGTAACGCAACCTTTGTTCCTGTATACTTTAAAAAGATACTAGTTATTAAATAATTCATTTCCCGATAGAAGATTATGTTTATTTTACTAATCGACTCATTTCACTTTTACATTTGTGTATGTACACTGTTAATCTGTTTTATAAATGATTATTTAAAAACACCAATTATCTATATTAAAGTTGATTTGATCCATTAAAGAGAATAAAATCATGTATTTTTATGAACACGTTTGTACTGTCACCTTATAGCCTGGATGACCGATAAAGTTGACAGCGTAACAAATAGTGATACTGAGAATCTGTTTACAGTTTGACAAGGTGAAACCGTACCTATATAGCAGGTCCAAAATTTGTGCAGAAAACAATTGACGGCAAGGCTGTAAGTAACATGATTATTTTCATTTTAATCCAATTCTTTTAAGTTACTTAATTGTAGGTTTAAAACGCATTTGACTTTTTTATACAAAACTATATCTAACCAGATATTTAAATGTTCGTGACGATTAATTCGGATTTGACATCAGGTTTTTTATGAGCTGTTCTACATCGCGTGTCTCAGACCAATTCATATAGACACATACTTGAGAGTATTCATCCGTTTGTCAGATTAAAATGTAGGTAACTTTTTGTAGGAGAAATGTAACTCGTATTTATTGAATTGTTCGATTTCTTTACTTGCTATTCTTAAGATTTACATTTTAATGGGAATGTTGCGTTTTTTTAAAGATGCTTTTTCAAATATATATATACACCATTACACCTATTGCAGAGATGTCACGTTTGGTATAATGCTAGACTGGAATTGAAATATATCATATCATGCAGTCAGATTTCTCGGGGCAGCTGTAAAACATACTGGCAAACCAAACCCATGGGCAATAATACTGTAGTCGATCTTGAGTGACAAGGCTTGGCGCTTGGTATGAACATGGCAATGATGATATCAGAGAAGTCGTTGTACAACATTGTACTAATAGAATAAATGAAGAATAAAAACATGGATCCTATTCATAGTGTTAAAAATGTTATAGATATTTTCTTGTCTTCGGAGCAGATTCCAATCACGTTTTGTGTTGAAGATTGAATTGCAGTTTAAGTCGCTGCTAGTTGTGCGTGAGAAATTTAACACTTCATTAATCTCTATTCAAACGAGTCTGCAATTTCACCTTTCATTTTTTCTTATGGCTCCCATGAGACCAATTCCATTCCAAATTTATTCCACCTGATGTGAAATAATTTCATTTGATATGGTTTGTCAGTATTATGTTTTACATTTTGAATTGAAAAAAGTGATTCAATATATATAATTGATGGTTAAATATACTGACGATGCTACACATAATCTAACATGATGGGCAATGCTATGCCATATTACGAGGAGTGGAGACGATGCAACAGGTGTTGTCAGAACAATAAATGTGAAATAATTCAAACATGTAACAGTGATTTAATAGTGGGAGGAACAATTGCTCATGTAAACCAGGTAGTCAGGATATTTCTACATAATTCGAAATGTGGTACCTTATCTGCATCTAAACTGATTTCTTATTTCTTCTCACTAATGAATTAAATCAGAAGACAAATAGAACTGCATCATCGTACTTTATAATCATCTCTTTTGAATAGTTTTACAAGATTTTTTAGATTTTATGCCAAGGGTACCAAATAAAAATGATTTCAGAAAAAGCTAAAAATTACAGTTAATGTGTACCATTTACATAAAGCACAAAACCCATTTGTAAACGAGGAACATGTATTGTTTGTTGGCAATAAGTTATTCTTGCTCAGTGATCTTACTTACAATTGAAAAAGCCTCTGGAATATTATAGGGCAGCATTTATACTTTGTACGATAAGATGTTACTTTTAAGGTGTCGATTAAAAAAAGGTTAACAGATCAGTAGAGTTTAATCACCGTTCGCTTATTTATAGACGTTTTTGTAATACGTCGAATGTTCCGTTACAAACAGATGCATCACACTACAACAACGATGTTAGCTAGGTAAACTAGTTCATATACTATTAGATACAATCATAAAATATATTAGACACGTGTAGTAATATCCGCCTAAAATCCTTCTTTCTCAAGAAGTGCTTGGGCACACATTGTATTGTTTACAGGCGCAACACATCAAGAGGCTTATGAGCACATACGTATTTCTTTCAGTAAATATCGTATACGATAGCAATTAACATTCCGATACCTTATTTTTTTCATTATATTTACATGGCTATAACTGGTTATCTTTATACTATTTTATCGTACTAAACGAGTAAATTCAGCATACTGACAATTAATCCGGAAATCTGCCACAGAATGTCTATATCATAGAATATGACACACATTTTAACTTCAGAAACTTAAAAAAAAACAGAACAAGGTGATTGACTCGATCAATCATAAACAACTATTCATTTAGACAAATAAGTAAACATAACAATGATGGGCTTTTAATAACTAATTATGAGCTAAAATTTTTACGCGGTCCGATCAAAACTTCAAAAAAGAATCCATCCCAGTCGGTCCACTCATACTTGTCTGTCCGAACCTGATCCAGTTCACAAGCATACATTTATACTTTACGATATGCCCGCCGGATACGTTATATAAATAAAAAGAACATATTTATTTAAGGTATAATATATTTTCTTATGATCACTTGGTCAAAGTTGTGCACACTCACATGACACACAGTTATTACATAGTTGAGTCAAAACGGTAAATTTTTATACATCTGTGATCAATTAGAAACATTTTCTGTGTACAATGGACGGCCCAGCTTCGTCGTATTCCTGTTTGCTGATCCACATCTGTTGGAAAGTTGAAAGTGAGGCTAAAATAGAACCGCCGATCCATACAGAGTATTTCCTCTCTGGTGGGGCAATGATTTTGATCTTCATCGTTGGTGGAGACAAAGCAGTGATTTCTTTCTGCATACGGTCGGCAATTCCTGGGAACATAGTTGAACCACCGGACAACACGGTGTTGGCATAAAGATCTTTACGGATGTCAACGTCACACTTCATAATGCTGTTGTATGTAGTTTCGTGGATACCTGCGGATTCCATACCAAGGAAAGATGGCTGGAACATAGCTTCTGGACACCGGAAACGTTCGTTGCCAATGGTGATGACTTGACCGTCGGGGAGTTCGTAGCTCTTTTCAAGACTGCTAGATGAGGCAGCAGTTTGCATTTCCTGTTCAAAGTCGAGAGCAACATAACATAATTTTTCTTTAATATCTCTAACGATTTCTCTTTCAGCTGTTGTCGTGAAAGAGTATCCACGCTCTGTAAGAATTTTCATAAGATAGTCCGTAAGATCTCTTCCGGCCAGATCTAATCGAATGATGGCGTGGGGAAGTGCGTAACCTTCATAGATAGGTACAGTGTGCGATACTCCATCTCCAGAGTCCATCACAATACCAGTGGTACGACCGGAAGCGTACAGTGACAGAACAGCCTGGATAGCAACATACATGGCTGGTGAATTGAAGGTCTCAAACATGATTTGGGTCATCTTTTCTCTGTTTGCCTTAGGGTTTAGAGGGGCTTCAGTGAGAAGAACGGGATGTTCCTCTGGTGCAACACGGAGTTCATTGTAAAAGGTATGATGCCAGATTTTCTCCATATCGTCCCAGTTGGTGACAATACCGTGTTCAATTGGGTATTTCAAAGTAAGAATTCCTCTCTTGCTCTGTGCTTCATCGCCGACATAGCTGTCTTTTTGTCCCATACCAACCATCACACCCTGAAATATACAAAGTAAACTTTTTAAAGATACATCGCATTACATGTACTCTATAATTTACGACCATATTTGAGGGAAAACTATACTCTTTAAACTAAAAAAACGACATGTTTTATAACGCACGGGTTATTCCAATTAAACTAATTTTTGGAAACTTTAAAATATCATTATTCCACCTAGAAAGGAAAATGGAAGAAATACACTGACTGAATTTAGAAATGTCTCAACCTATGTTTCCTTGCAATATTTTATTAAATTTCATAAACATAATTATAAAATGTTATTTCATTGTAAATCAAAATTATTTGCCAATCAGTATTACAAATAACATAAATTGCAATATTTATCCAACACCATTCATATTTTAGGCATAGTCAAAAAAATTCCATACAATGTACATGTAAATTTATTGGTGTCCGGCTGATTTTGTTTATTTGTATTTTAATAAAGCAATTTTTTGAGGTGAGGCGAATATTTATCTCGTCAATGTTGGTCTATTATTAATTTGTTGTGTTTTAGTAAGTAGTTACTTACATTATGTAGCTTTTCAAAATTAAAAGTTTTAAAATCTTTATTAAATTTGAGCCTGTCGTTTCTTACACATGTAGTTATTACCATGCACCATTTATCGCCAGGTCTTTATCGGCCAATTTTATTTTTGATCAGTTGATCAATGGCGTTCGTAATTAAAAAAAAAGAAGAAAAAACATAAATTATTTCAACAAAATAAATAAATAAATATACAAACAAATGAATGAATGAATGAAACGTATTGTCATTCAAACAAATTTTTGATTACGCGATATGTGTAATTCTACACGGCGCATGCATCAGTGATCTAACAAAAACACGTCCTCAACTATACGTGCAAAATTATACAATATTCTCAAAAAATTTTTATCAACCGTCAGCTGTATGAATCAGTTAAAGTAGCAATGATATTAGCCCTGCTGAAAGGAACTAAGACACTAAAAACAGAAAGATATGCAAAAGATATTTACGAAATATAAATATAAATTGAAGATTGTATTTTTTTGTAATATTAGTAAGCCCGATTTTAGTAAAAAGCTGTGCAACACATTTCAATTTTTGATCATTTTTCGCAGCAAGAATGATAATTCTGGATTAACGAAGTGAGTGCAAGATCTGAAATTTTGCACAAAAGCTACAAGTCTAGACCTACATCAAATGAATCATTAATCTTAGTCTCGTAATGCCAGAAAAATCAGTGGATTCCCTTTAGAATGCAACAGAAACTAGAAGATTTATTTTTGTATAGCACTGAATGTTTTATAAAGACGCCCGAAATTTCGATCGTAACAAAATCACGCTTTTAAGTGTAACATTTTCATAATCAACAGAGTTCTTGTTAGATTTTATTGACTGTTTGCTAAAACAACAAACCTGATGCCTAGGTCTGCCAACAATCGAAGGAAACACAGCTCTCGGGGCGTCGTCGCCGGCAAATCCAGCCTTGCACATACCAGATCCATTGTCTACAACCAAAGCAGCAACATCTCCGTCATCCATGTTTATTTACGCACAATTTCAGATGTTAACCCCGGCTTTGCAAAATACATTCTGAATTATTAGTGTTATGCATCGAATTAGATACTTTCTCCATGAATGAACGCCGTATTTGGATGTTTGATATACTCGACTAAATTGTAAATGTCATGTAGAGTGTTTAGTGTTGCGAATGGTCGAAAACATAAAACGACATTGTTATCGATACAACACGACACAATTTACAAATCGTGTTTTATCTTCTAAATATTGCGTTTTGTACTTTTATCATTTGAAGGGTACAAATAACCACACGAATTTATGTGTATTCACCTTGCCAAATGAGCATTCGCAACGTGAAAACACAACAAAGTGATCTCTTCACACGAAAATAAAATAAATGAAAAACAAATCTTCGAAACTGTTGGACAGTGCCATGGAATTTAAACAACAAATGGACAAATTCCGCCATGAATGTCTGAATCGTAAAACACAGACAAAATGAGGACAAAGCTTCTATGAAAGTTTGGTAAAAAACGCTTGTGAAATGTGGCAGAAGATGAGATGTATTTCTCTAGTGTTTTTTTTTATTGGGGAATGGGTCGGGGTCGGGTTTTTTTTAAGAAAATAAGAGGCCATTATTCCGAAAATATGTCTGAATCGCAAAATCACCACAATATGTACCAGGGCACTTGATGATAAAGCTTCTATTAAAGTTTGGACAATATCCTACAAAAATCCAGGAGTTGCGCACACAAGTGGATTACTTTGTTTTGATTTTTGTTGTTATTGCTTTTTTTTCCATAGTTACGCCAAAATGACTGGACAATATGCAGGCAAAGCTCTGTAAAAGATTGGTCAAAATTGCTTGAGAAATGTAGGAGAAATTGTTTACGCAGGCCGGCTTACCCCAATCTAATAATCAGATTATTCCTTCGGAAAACCTGGTTATTATGCTAGAATTGTACAACATTCAAACACCTTATATATGTCCCGAGAATGAATTATTGTGTTTTGGAATATGACCAATTATATACATGTACACAAAACTTGAGTAATTAAAAACGATGTTATTACACACATAATTATACATGAATATTAACAACGGGAAAATTTTACAAAATGAAGTAAGGAAAAATGTTTCCAAACATCCTGGTAATTTTACCTTATTCTCTGAATGAGAGAGACGACTAATTGTTTGATACACATCTATAATAACTAGTTTGTGTCCATTCTTCTTCGAAGTATGATTTTATTTGACCACAACTTATCATGAATATAAAATATTATGTTCAAACGTTCATTTAATTTGAATTTTAGTTAATATACAACAAAACAACATTTTCTAGTTTTTGTTTATGTCTGTCATACCATAGTCGTATGGAATTCTATCTGTTATGTATAAATTTGAAACATTATACAATTATATAATATAGTCTTATGTTGGGGTGTAATATATCACTTTAGTTTTGGGCCCTAAGAAAAAATATATACACAACCACCACCATTTTTTTTTATATAATATAAAAAAGTTTGAACCTCCACATTGACCTGAACCTTAGTGTTAGAAACCCGAGTCTTGTTCGCGACACACCATACATCTATGGTTAATTCATATGTGAAAGAAAAATTACAATCCTTCCATGCATACTGAAGTTTCAGAGCGGACACGATCACCACCTTCTATATTTATATAACATAATAAATGACAAAGTTTTAACCCCCACAGTGACCTTGACCGTAGTCGTAGGTACACGATTCTTGTTCGCGACACACCATACATCTATGATTATATCATATGTGAAAGAAAAATTAAAATTCTTTCATGCATACTGAAGTTTCAGAGCGGACACGACCACAACTGTCTATATGTATAACTCCGGACGGACGGACTGACAGACTGACAGACGGACGGTTCGATTTTAATATGCCACCCTTTGAAGAGCATTAAAAAATATATAAAGTACGTACACAGCTTGATACACCGATGAATACATGTAAATGACTCTGGAGACTCCAATGTTAAAATGTTTCGGAACGGGCGGACGAACGACAAAAAGATGAAATCAATATACATATACTAGTATGTAGTTAGAATGAGGGAGGGGCAGAAAAGCTGGCTACGTATACGTACGATCACCTCCGTCACTGCCATCGTCATAGTCGTCTTCGTTGTCGTCATCTTCTTCTCCCTCCTCGTCATCATCATCAAAGTCACCATTATTGTTTTTGTTGAAATATTGGAACGCTATACGCTATTATTAGTTTTGAAAAATCACACTAGATATGCGACAGCGCAGTTATGTGGCGTCACAGTGCGAAAGTAATTTACACTATTCTATCTACAAAGGGTCATTTTACAATGTTTTATTAATCAAATGAATACAATTTTTTAACCCAATATGGAAATCCTGTTTTATAATGTTTAAGCATACTGATCACGTGCAGAAAGCAGCTTTGAATCTTTGATTATTTGTCACTTAAACAAGGTAATATTGTCTTCCATAAACAAAGTGCTAACTCACAATGATTGTACTTATTTAGATGATTCAGACATATGGCCGAATGGTACAATTTCGGACTCCGTTAATAAAAAATGTTATTTAGAATTAAATATTTATTTTGCATTTTGGAGGGCTTAATTAATGGGCCTTTAATGTATTTCCCTATTCTTGATTAGCTGTAAATGTGTTTGCTCATCCATCAGGCGTGCAGTTTCAATCTTTATATTGTATACCTTATAAATATGAATTTAAAGCATGAAGTCATAAACATATACAAATGAACGAAACATTTGTCAACATCAAACCGGAAAAGTTATAGTAGGCATGTATCCGGGCACTTCATTTATAAGATAGAAATTTTACGACGACTCTTGAATCAAGGAAGAGAAAATGAAGAGGACAAATATTCAAACATACATGTATATACATGAACGTTGTTGAAACTAGGAAGTTAAGTCTTAATGTTAAACATGTAAATAGATAGAGGAAAAATGTTTACTGAAAAATACATGCTGTTTTCCTAATCTAATATTCAAAATCACCAGTTAAACAAAGAATTCCGCTGAGGCAGGGCAATATACGCTTGATGGTTAATTCTAAAGAAGGTATCACAGAAAAATATGCCTTTATGACACTAATAATGATTTTTTTTCTGTTCGCTATGAAAGGAAAAATTACAATTGAACTAACTTGATTTTATTTTGACTTAACAAATAACTATTGTTCTAAAATCAATTATTTCAAATTGCCGTATCAAATTCAAACTTTCCTTATAAGGATGTAAAACAAAAGTATAACTGAAAAACTACTGACTGTGGACATTACTCATTTACACAGTAAAATGAATACATATAATCTTCCAAAAACACAATGACATCACATTTAAGAACGTTTACTTCTATCATAAGAACGTTTACTTGTTTATTTATAAAATGAGAATTAACATTGACTTATAAAATGAGAACGTTTACCTGTTTACTTATAAAATTAGAACGTTTACTTGTTTACTTAAAAAGTGAGAACGTTTATTGTTTACTTATAAATGAGAACGTTTACTTGTTTATTTCTATCATGAGAACGTTTCTTGTTTACTTATAAAACGAGAACGTTTACCTGTTTACTTATAAAATGAGAACGTTTACTTGTTTACTCATAAAATGAGAACGTTTACTTGTTTACTTCTATCATGAGAACGTTTCTTGTTTACTTATAAAACGAGAACGTTTACCTGTTTACTCATAAAATGAGAACGTTTACTTGTTTACGTATAAAATGAGAACGTTTTCTTGTTTACTTATAAATGAGAACGTTTACTTGTTTACTTCTATCATGGGAATGTTTCTTGTTTACTTGTAAAATGAGAATGTTTTCTTGTTTACTTATGATCTGAGAACGTTTACTTGTTTGAACGTTTACTTGTTTACTTATAAAAAATGAGAACGTTTTCTTGTTTACTTATGATCTGAGAACGTTTGCTTGTTTACTTCTATCATCAGAACGTTTACTTGTTTACTTATAAAATGAGAACGTTTACTTGTTTACTTATAAAAAATGAGAACGTTTACTTGTTTACTTCTATCATCAGAACGTTTACTTGTTTACTTATAAAATGAGAACGTTTACTTGTTTACTTATAAAAAATGAGAACGTTTACCTGTTTACTTATAATCTGAGATCGTTCACTTGTTTACTTCTATCACCAGAACGTTTACTTGTTTACTTATAAAATGAGAACGTTTACATTTACTTATAAACTGAGAACGTTCACTTGTTTACTTTTAAAAAGAGAACGTTATAATTTAACTTTTATTTTCATTTTTATTTATTTTCATTTATTTTTTATTGTACCAATGATGTGGTGTTAAGACATTTTCCAATAAAACACACTGGAATAAATCGGAAATGCATTTCCTTGTCGAAAATTACCATTTAATGGCATTAGTCTTACATATTACATGTATAAGCAAAGTATTACCGCTTACTAGACTAGCCAGAACTAGACATGAAACAAAGTGGTGTTTGAGGCACGTTCCTTGGTCGCAAGGCACACCTTTTTAAAACACAATGCCAACGTCAACACCCAGGCCATCATTCCCTCATTACCTATTTATCTAAAATGTAATCAAAATAAATGAGTATTTATAAAATGAAAAAGAAAGTAAACGTAAATTCGACTGTCTTATTTATTTGGAAGAAACAGGATTCAATGCTGGGAAAATGGCAGTTTGCTAAAAATGTCATCTGTATATATTTTGAATTTTAACATTAAAGATAAATGACAAAAATTGTTACAGATACTAATCTGCATTGCTATCTTGAACTTATAAAGTAACAAAATCCCTTTTAAAAGGGTTTGAACAACACTAAGCAATTGTTTTGTTGTTAAAAGTGGGGTTATCAAATAACGGAAACAGTTTGATTATCAGCAACGGGCTTCTGTGTAGTGTTATTGAGTCACTTCCGGTGTTAAAGCAGACGACAAAAAGACTCACTTTTCTCGGTTACATGATGATTCATATGTGTGTTTAAACAATATTTAATGTTTTGTCCGCGTCAGCATTTTTAACCTTACACCTTACTAAGGTTAATATTACATTCAAACAGTTTAAGTTGTGAACAATCAGTTTTTTTGTTTTTTGTTGTTTTTTTTTTCAATGGCTAATATCGCTGATCATTTTATTGTAATATGGCGACTTCCTAAGCAATTTTTGTCCCTCCTGGCATTATTCAAGACATACAAAACATTGTTTAAAGAAGTAAACAACAATATCCATGTATTATTTAAAGCTATAACTACATAATATTATATAGTGCCAGTACATTTTCAAATACAGAGCCAGATAAAATTCATATCTGAAAAAAGACTTAAATACTGAGAAGAATAGTCGCCATATGTTATTTACAGTGCCGGTGTGGCTTTAAAGCCAACAAAGAAAACATTTTAAGAGATATTGCATACATGACTCAATTTTCAAAATCATTTCAACTGCTTCCATATTAATCATTTCATCTCTCTCTAGTATCAAGGTTGTTCATTGGATATGTGCTGTCACATGGTCACTCAATGATTTTCTACTGTGGGCTAGTAGCTGACTCACTACTGGCATGCAAGAAGAAAATGGATGTCATTCAAGAAAAAAAAATGTCATTCAAAAGATAGCAATGTTTCTTAGGTGTCCATAAGGTATTTAATAAAATGCATCAATCATTGGGTTTGTCACTGATCCACCACGAAAATCCCACGAAGTGACCCCCCCCCCCCCTCCGCTCCATTCATTTATTTTTATTTTATTATTGATATTATTTCTTTCTTTGTTTATTGTATTAATATTTTTATTTATTTATTTATTTTTAGGGGGTGGGGGTGTCTTTAGTACATGTAATTTATTTAAGTTTCCCCCTGTTTTAAAATTTTAAAGTAGCATACATTAATAGCTTTGTTTGTATTTAGTGTCGCTTGAGAAAAACGTATTTCACAAAGAAATTGGTTTGGCCTGAGGAAATTTACTACGTTCATTGAAAGTAGGCTATAAAAATATGTTATTTTGTTACTTTACATTCTTTACAGTCTATTGAGTTTATTGGTCAGATCACGTGACATAAACTAAATGTATACATACAAGTACTATTGATATATTTATAGCAAATGCAGTGATGCGCTGAGCCGAGGATATTACCATATATGGTTATTTCTATCGGAAACCTCAAGAACGCGGGTCATATGAATAATAATTAGGGTGAAACACGCGGATTGAAATAGTTGGAAAAAGTTTAGCATTCACTTGTGTATTTGATACCGGACGTACAGGAGGGTCTTATTTGTTTATTAAAAAAACAAGGTTCTATTAAATAAATAAAAATGTGTGACGAAGATGTTGCAGCTTTGGTTGTAGACAATGGATCCGGTATGTGCAAGGCTGGCTTCGCCGGCGACGACGCCCCGAGAGCCGTGTTTCCCTCGATTGTCGGCAGACCCAGGCATCAGGTATGAGTAACTTTATTTTTGCATATTTTTTATTGCGCTAAATACCATTATCTATTTTCAGTGATATAATCAGATAATTATATATACCAAAATACAAACTGTATTCTATTTACGAACTGTTACTAGAGCATTTTTATCGTAAAAGGGCGTTGGCGACAATCAACATCGCACATGTAGATAAGATTTACCATGTCATAAGCATTATCGGTTTACCATACAAATGTCGGATGTTATAGATATTCTATAAATGTACCCTTTTCCGGAATGTATATTCAGATATAAACTGATTCAATAAACATGTAGATCATTTATTGCACGTTTGTCTGATTTTAAAAAGGGTGGAGGGGTGCAGGGGTGAAGTGAGGAAGTGCAAAACATGTTCGGTGCCCCTTTTTGCTGTTTGCTTTATAAAGGCTCGTTTATTCTGATATTCGAATATAGTACTTGTTCATCTACATACCCGAACCTCATCCTTTAGGCCTAGTCCTATAAATATGACGTCGCTTTGAGATAGTTTGCTTCTGGGCAAAGCAACCGACAAAAACTATAACAAGCCTGTAACGTCTAATATATTGGACTACCTTTAGGCCATGCTTTGATTCGGAACTAAGGATTTCAATATCAAAATTAAAACTTGAATAACCATTGGAAATTCTAAGCATTTTCGGGTCGTGCAAGGTAAAGTTGAACGTTGATAAGTGTCACAATGCAGAAAGCAGCCACTAACATATTTTATATTTTTACCTTTAGTATGTCTTAATTTACCAAATTTAACGAATGCTACAGAATCTGTATCATAAATTGTGTGATGGTTTAAGTTAGACGCTCATGCACAAGATACTTTTTATAAAAACAGCGAAATAAAGTTCATATCGAACAATACATGTACCATGCTTAAAGCAAGGAAAGCTTTCAACTTTCATGCGAAATTGTGTTGATGGGTTCCAAGCATTAAAGCAGCATGCCTCCAGATTGATTCATGTCAATATTTATGAAAATTTTGAAAATGTATTTACAAGTAAAATATTTTGAACAAAGAAAGTAATTTGCATATTGCAAACGGTGCTTCCACAAAAATGGTTGAAATATGCAAAAATAGCCCTTTCTGCGTTAATCTCGCAGTAGAAATATGGTGTTAAATGCTGCAAAATTAGCCGTTAATAGCACGTAACATGTAAATCATTACTTGAATATTTTATTTCTCTTAAAACCTTCGTACATTTTTCTCAAGTTTTATTGTCTTGAAATATTTTTGTCTCAATTAGGGACATGCAGCTTTAATAAAAAAAACATGACCATTGACACGCGAGTTGAAGTTCTAAATTATGTAAAGATTAAGTTCATAAAAGACCAAAGATATGGAAGATCTGTCCGGACAATTGTTGAAGATCGTAGGCACTTAACAAAACGGATATTCCTCGAGTTAACCAGAGAGTAGTTATATCCGCCCTAGCACATTCATTTAAATACATGTAGATAATAACTTTAACAAGCCCTGAACGCGCGTCACTTATCAACATACATGTACTTCTGTATATCCTTATTTACAGTGAATAAACATTTAAGTGTAACATTCCTACATTACTGACTGCTGAATCAGCGAAATGTTTATTACAGTCGAAACGAGGATGAGTTAATTTTCCGGTTTATGATTTTAATGGGAATAAGCCATGCGTGTCAAAGTTGAATTTTTTATATAGTTTTTGGTTTAAGGATAAGGTTATCAAGATTGGGTTCTCTTAAAGAAAATTTAGTAAATGGTTTATGACTATATATCTAATCAAACAATTTACTTGTATATTTCAGGGTGTGATGGTTGGTATGGGACAAAAAGACAGCTATGTCGGCGATGAAGCACAGAGCAAGAGAGGTATTCTAACTCTGAAATACCCAATCGAACACGGTATCGTCACCAACTGGGACGACATGGAGAAAATCTGGCATCATACTTTCTACAATGAACTCCGTGTTGCCCCAGAGGAACACCCCGTACTTCTCACCGAAGCCCCTCTCAATCCTAAGGCAAATAGAGAAAAGATGACCCAAATCATGTTTGAGACCTTCAATTCACCAGCCATGTACGTAGCTATCCAAGCTGTCCTGTCACTTTACGCTTCCGGTCGTACCACTGGTATTGTGATGGACTCTGGAGATGGAGTATCGCACACTGTACCTATCTATGAAGGTTACGCACTTCCTCACGCCATTTTGAGATTGGACTTGGCCGGAAGAGATCTGACAGACTATCTTATGAAGATTCTCACAGAACGTGGTTATTCTTTCACCACGACAGCCGAAAGAGAAATCGTAAGAGATATTAAAGAAAAATTATGTTATGTTGCTCTCGACTTTGAACAGGAAATGCAAACTGCTGCCTCATCTAGCAGTCTTGAGAAGAGCTACGAACTCCCCGACGGTCAAGTCATCACCATTGGCAACGAACGTTTCCGGTGTCCAGAAGCTATGTTCCAGCCATCTTTCCTTGGTATGGAATCCGCAGGTATCCATGAAACTACATACAACAGTATTATGAAGTGTGACGTTGACATCCGTAAAGATCTTTATGCCAACACTGTGTTGTCAGGTGGTTCAACTATGTTCCCAGGAATTGCCGACCGTATGCAGAAAGAAATCACTGCTTTGTCTCCACCAACGATGAAGATCAAAATCATTGCTCCACCAGAGAGGAAATACTCTGTATGGATCGGTGGTTCTATTTTAGCCTCACTTTCAACTTTCCAACAGATGTGGATCAGCAAACAGGAATACGACGAAGCTGGGCCGTCCATTGTACACAGAAAATGTTTCTAGATAAACAATTATACCAATTAACTAAATTACTCCTTCAACTAGTGCAATTATAATTATGTGCGTTATTGTTGTTACATTTTTGATACGCATACATTTCGTTTAATAAATGAATAAATTCTTGTATTTCATTGATTCAGAGCGTTTTGTCTCCAATTTGGTCCAGAAATGCCTACGTTGGTCCGACAGGTCGAAAGAAAAGGTCAAGGCCGAAAAGGAATCTTAGCAATAAATACATGTAGTAACACGTGCGCAAGAAAGGTCAAATTGGCCACATTTTCTTTTCATGTGTGTAACCTTTTCACAATAAAATGTCTTCATGAAGTTCGATGATAAAATACATGAATTTTTAAGTTACTGATCTTTGCTAAGAGGAAGGTATTACCATGTCCATTTAAATGTCCTTACCTCATCTGCGTTATTCCGGGCACGAGGGAGTACCTAACGATAACCACTGACTGTAAGCTAGCAGGATAGCGCCCTTGCACGAAAGATACTCGAACCAAGAGTGGAGACCTTAAACACTTAGTAACAAAATCCCCTTTACAATGAAAAATATTAATTTCCAACATGGAAAACACTGTTTGGAAACAACAAAACCTCTCGATGACGAAAATGTTTTTGATTTTTTTCCCAAAACTGCTTGCCTGTCAGTTTTGCAGGCTCGACAATTTGAGAATAGGGAGAGCTATTGTACGAGTCACTTTTCTTTAGGTTATGCGGGCAAGCTGGTATCTGCAAAACTATTGAAACAATGGATTGACACTTGTCCCATAACTCTTCTTCGAGTTACCTTTTTACAAACTTTTACCCCTCTTACTGTCGAGAACTGACTGAATAGTCGAGCGCATTGTTTAACGCGCAGCTCTTGTTTAATGCATATCCTCAAAGGCGGAATATTTAATAAAAAATAAACGAAAAAGCCTCGGTTTCCACTTAAGTTCATGGAATAAAATACACGTATTGTCCTTCTATAAGCAAGACTACATAGTAGTTCTTTTTCTGTAAAATACTGCTCAGAAGAAAACATAAATTTGAAATTTACAATGGGTATATTCGGATTAAAATAGAAAATCATTCTTAACCTGGTTTTGTAAAAAAACGCTTTTTATTTTTTTTGGACATTTTGCGCAATGCAAAATAATTTTTCTGATAAAAAAAAACGGGACGAGGGAATGGTCTGAAAATTTGCACACAAGTAACTGGTTCAGGCCGACACCAAAGGGTATACAAATCCAGAAGAAATGCAACCGCACGAAATATCAAAATATATGCACGGCCGTGTCATACCTTTTTTGCGGAGTCGTAAAAGCTGCATGGATATGTGATAAACACTGTAGTCTGCAAGTCATTGACAACTTCTCCACATAAATGAGCTGATACGGTGATGAGATATATTTTGTGAATCAAATCGTACATGTATAGTATTTCAATTATCAACATTTAACAAGATATATTTTATAATATCGCAAACGATAAGGTCTGAACGTAAATAGTGAACAGAAGATTTCACATTGAGTTTTTTTCTTTTTACTGGAAGCATAGAAAATTGCATACAAATGCTTGAAAGATGGACACATCCATATGGAAAGGGCAATCTTTCCGTCAAACTTTGAATAAGTTATTATCAATAATAGCCGAGATGGTCCGATTGTGGTAAGGGTTAAAAGGGTGGCTGTGCAGATCTATTCTTTCAGGTCGTTGCTTATAAATATTTTTTGAATAATTGTGTGGCCTTTCATTTAAAATAAAACACTCTTTCAATGTATGTTACTAAGTAAGACATAACAATAACGATGAATAAAAATGTTCATGAAATATAAGATATAATCTTAATGGGTTTCATGAAGGAAGTTTGTTTGTTTGATTTTTGTTGTTTTTAATAGATTCAGGAAGAAAACTGTTTCGATATGAAAATAAAGTCACTTCCTTTTTCGTTGACGTCGATTAAAAAAAACGAAATATCACGAGAGTAGATTTAGCTTAAAATTATATGCAACAGTAAACTGTGCAATACTGGTTTTTAATGAGCGAACAGACAAAACTAATTAAATTGAATGTTAATATGATGAGCTTGAGTGTCTTCATTATACAGTCTAGAGATCGATCTGACCTGACCTAATGTAAAATTTAGAAGCCTGTTCCTTTAGTGTGATTTATGACTGTTACATATAGGCTATTACAAAAAAGGAACAAAAAGAAAGTAAATTGCAATTAATCATGAGACATAAGATAGAAATCACAGAAAAACTGTTAAAAGTATATTTGAGCCGCGTCACGACAAAACCAACATAATGCATTTGCGATCAGCATGGATCCAGACCAGCCTGCGCATCCGCGCAGTCTGATCAGGATCCAAGCTGTTCGCTATCAGTTTCTCTACTTGTAATAGAGTTGGTAAGCGAACAGCATGGATTCTGATCAGACTGCGCGGATGCGCAGGCTGGTCTGGATCCATGCTGGTCACAAAGGCACTATGTTGGTTTTGTCGTAACGCGGCTCATTTATGCAAAGCTGCATTGAATATATTGCTGATTAATAAATGCGACCGTCTGACTTTTACCCATTACTTGCTGGGAATAGTGTCGTCTAAATGATTCGTATTTGAATTTCAATCTGTCTGCGGTTCCAAACGCTACAGTTATCGTTCGGAGCAGGAGTAGGGGTGCTTTTATGCTTATTGTTGTTGTTTTGAAACAACACCAACTAATAATATAAAATCTGAAGTTAAGAATTATTTTTGGCCACTTATATATAAATATATAATATTGTGGTATAAGGGAGATTACTCGCCTGTTAACTGTAACATTACAAAAATGTAGTTTAAATAGAAGTCAACTGGGAAACACATAAACGATTGAAGTTAAACAGTAATGTTACAGTTCAGGCGAGTAATCTCCCTTATACCACAATATTATATATTTATGTATTTTGTTGCATTCGCGTTTCTCCGGACTATCATTTTAGAGATATGCATATAGATGGGGGTATGTACTGGAAGCAGTGGCATAAATGCACCCAAAACATAAATAGTTTCTTTACAAAATAATTATAATAATGATAATAAATCATAGGTACATGTACGAAATCCAACATGACTATTGCTTTTTAAAAATCAGAATCAGGAAATATTGGGCCATTTACTTACCATGTTACTCGTTTTGACCAATATAGATGTAATATATACATGAGTGTAGGTCCAGTACTGAATTTATTAAACCGAGTTGAATAAAAGTATATTCTAAAGGAGTTGAATACAATTATATTCTGCGAGCCTCTATAATTATTGTCAAAGAAAAACAATACATTTAGCAATGACGCTACACCAATGTAATATTTTTTTCTTTTTCATATATCAAAAGTAAGAACTGGTTGTTTATTGATCCAATTTTTGCTTTCTTAAAAAGAGGATATATTATACTTATTAACATAGTGCTTATAATATGAACATATGAACATCTAATAAATATTATTGAACTTATGGCTAATTTTCGAGCAGTTATGGATCACCCTCGCGTAGTCCATTTAGCTTAAAAATAACCATTAAATCTCGCGTGATTTATTGGGAGAATTATTGTTGGTTATTCGTCATGAACATATTTTGTAGTTTAGACATTTTGACTTGTTTAATTTCATATTATTATTCAGTTTAAGAAACATAAGATTTATTTAAATAAATAAATGAGAAACATGTAAGATTTTATTGAAAGGAAAACATTATAAATTTGGTGGCGAATTTAAAGGAACTCCACTGAGGTCCAAAAGCCTAAAAACATAAAATTTGAATTTCTTACATAGATCAGCTGTGGCACTTAAAACATAAATAATGCAAAAAGATAATTAAGAAATGTAATCAGAAATCAATTTAAATCATATCTTTGTGTTATTCTTAGCAGGATTTGAATATAGAAAGCGTTGCAACGCTTTTTAGTTTTCGGTCATTAGAATGTTTTTCTGGAAAAATGGCGTGAGCGAATTATCTGAAATTTTGCACATAAGTTTCAAGTCTTGACTACAGCAAATGGAATATTAATCTCGAAAAGTTATTTCTAGTCTCATCATGTAAAAAAAACTCAGTGGAGTCCCTTTAATTCTGAATATTAAATGATCAGAATGCCATAAAACAGAGAAGAGAATATACATCGTATTGAACAATTATGCAGAGATAAAATGATATACATGTATTAAGAAAGAAAAGTTACATCTTCTCATTCGAACGACGTTATTGCGTCACTGACGTTGGTTCGTCACTGACGTCACTAACGTCGTTGCGAAGCTGCAGAGAAACGTTCTCATAAACATAAAAGGTACGATATAACTACAAGCAATAGATATCATTTAAGATGACCGAATGTCTTCGAAATTTGTTTACTCGCGTAATAAGAGGTCAACAAAACGGTGACACAAACAAAACTCTGAACTATTCACGTGACATCATTTATTTTTGTATACCAAAAGATAAAACGGAGAAATTCTACGATAATGGACCCCAAAAGTGGAAGCTTAACATCAGTGGCTTTATGTGGTTGTATAAACACGCAACCGATGATCTTTTGGATAAACCTTGACATGGATATATGTACGAAAAATTCGTACTCGTGGTTGACGGGGAATACATGCGTGTTGAAGGTTGGGTACCAATTCCCAAGCTCGACCTCGGCTGGTGTAGAACAGACGAAGACGAAGTGAATGGCGATGCTCTTCAACAACATAAACCAAGCAAAGAAAATGTTGTTTCTGTAGATATTTCCAAAAATGTGTCCAGAACAGAAAAGCTGACCGGGATTAAAGAAGAAAACATCTACACAAACAAGGCTTTATTGCTGTCAAAATCTCAACGTGACAGAATCAGATTCTGGTCGTACAGTCGTCACATGAATCAGTTTTGAACATATATATTTTATTATAGTCTTACAGAAAAAAGTCAGCTGAAAGTAAAAGAAAGGAACAATTAACAAAATATTATTTGGATTATAAAACTAATGATACATATCATGGCGATGACGTCACAGGGGATGGCAATGATCTCAAAGCAATGGATATATGACAATTGTATGAAAACGATCGATTTATAACAATAGATATACGATTTATAAAAATGAATATATGACAATAGTATGAATATGTTTGCTTTATAACAGTGGATATCAATTAAAGAAATGATATTGTAATATGCAGAATCCATTTGTTTGTTGTTTTTTGTTGGTTGATAAAAAATAGATTATCTTAGCACTTCAAGGATAAGGTTTGAAAACTGCTGTTCCAGCTTTTTATGGTAACATCGACAAAAGCCATATATCTTTTCATTTACATGGCGTGTTTAAAATTAATTGGTATTGCTCCACTTGTCCTGTACTTCCAAGCCTTTCACAATGTGCTTTATTAATTAAGATATCCTGTAGAACATTCCAGTCGTACTCCTTCTCTTTTCAGATGATATTTCTTTACGATAGCATACGCAGAACTTGGCTTTGGCTGCCGAAAAAAAAAAGTCATGTTTTAAACTAATACACTACTTGGAGACCTTGGACGCTTACATATTATTACGTCTGTATGCGCCACTATAGGTTCCCTTTACCACGGGAAACTGAAGATTAAAGCAAAACAACTGTTTCAATGAAAAAAAAAACACCACTTTTCATTAACTACTTTAAATTTTATAGTGAAACAGAAAGGATAGCTTAAGAATGTGTTTACTTGAATTGTGGAACCTTAAAAATTTTAGTAAATACTTCTGCTGATCCCAACTCAACATTTCCTGCTGAAAATATGTAAATATTTCTATTTAAGATTCGAGCAATAAAATTTGATTAACCAATAGAAAATCAACAAGTATTCGCATTAAAAAAAAATGCTAGGAATCGTCGTTCAGTCGAGTATTTTAAAAAATATAGAATCATGATAAACATTCATTAGTGAAATATAGAGCTTATGTTTGTTTTCTAAGACAAATATTTCGTAATTTGTTTCCACCACAGAAGTTTTACACACTAGTTTCGAGATTCGAACATAATTTTACATAGGAATCCCGACAGAAGTTATGTAAAATTTATACTTATGTTTAGATGGCACTACTTCTATAATGTTACCTTGTATATACTTGTTTTTATTCTTTATTCAGCTTTTCAAACATTCGGGGAAATATAAAAGTATTTACTTACATGTATATTCCACATGATTTCTGAATCCGCGGTGAGAGACAAATGACGATAAGACTCAATATCTGAGAATAATTTCCACGGAGAGCCGGGTGCGGAGATCGAGTGTTCGTCTTGTCCGAGAATCAAAACAAGATTACAAATCAATTAATTAATTAATTCTCCTATTGAGCTTAACTGGTCCATATATTATGAATAGATCGGACCCTGGATAAAATATCCCTATTGAGGTACGAGACTGAGGTAAACAGGTAACCTTTTTCCTTGGAACTACATAATGTACAATGTACAATTGCAGATTTCCATCAGAGCATTCATGAATGGATTTTTTGAAAATATCCTCTAAGATAAGAGGAATGTTTATGTTTGCCCGTGCTTATCCATACATAAATGTGTCTTTAAAATACGGTTCAGGGTGTTTTCTTTTCTTTTATTAAAGGGATTCCACTGAGGTTTAAAAGCCTAAAAACATAAATTTGAATTTCTTACATAAATGAGCTGGGGCACTTTAAACAGAAATATATGCACAGATAGTTAAGAAATATACTTTGAAATAAATTGTAATTCGTATTGTTATGCTTTTCTTAGCCCGATTTGAGAGACAAGCGTTTAAACGCTATTCATTTTGGGTCAAGTCATCACCATTGGCAACGAACGTTTCCGGTGTCCAGAAGCCATGTTCCAGCCATCTTTCCTTGGTATGGAATCCGCAGGTATCCATGAAACTACATACAACAGTATTATGAAGTGTGACGTTGACATCCGTAAAGATCTGTATGCCAACACTGTGTTATCAGGTGGTTCCACTAAGTACCCAGGAATTGCCGATCGTATGCAGAAAGAAATCACTGCTTTGGCTCCACCAACGATGAAGATCAAAATCATTGCTCCACCAGAGAGGAAATACTCTGTATGGATCGGTGGTTCTATTTTAGCCTCACTTTCAACTTTCCAACAGATGTGGATCAGCAAACAGGAATACGACGAATCCGGACCATCTATTGTACACAGAAAATGTTTCTAGATAAACAATTATATCAATTAACTAAATTACTCCTTCAACTAGTGCAATTATAATTATGTGCGTTATTGTTGTTACATTTTTGATACGCATACATTTCGTTTAATAAATGAATAAATTCTTGTATTTCATTGATTCAGAGCGTTTTGTCTCCAATTTGGTCCAGAAATGCCTACGTTGGTCCGACAGGTCGAAAGAAAAGGTCAAGGCCGAAAAGTAATCTTAGCAATAAATACATGTAGTAACACGTGCACAAAAAAGGTCAAATTGGCCACATTTTCTTTTCATGTGTGTAACCTTTTCACAATAAAATGTCTTCATGAAGTTCGATGATAAAATACATGAATTTTTAAGTTACTGATCTTTGCTAAGAGAAAGGTATTACCATGTCCATTTAAATGTCCTTACCTCATCTGCGTTATTCCGGGCACGAGCGAGTACATAGCGATAACCACTGACTGTAAGCTAGCAGGATAGCGCCCTTGCACGAAAGATACTCGAACCAAATGTGGAGACCTTAAAGACTTGGTAACAAAATCCCCTTTACAATGAAAAATATTAATTTCCAACATGGAAAACACTGTTTGGAAACAACAAAACCTCTCGATGACGAAAATGTTTTTGATTTTTTTTCCCAAAACTGCTTGCCTGTCAGTTTTGCAGGCTCGACAATTTGAGAATAGGGAGAGCTATTGTACGAGTCACTTTTCTTTAGGTTATGCGGGCAAGCTGGTATCTGCAAAACTATTGAAACAATGGATTGACACTTGTCCCATAACTCTTCTTCGAGTTACCTTTTTACAAACTTTTACCCCTCTTACTGTCGAGAACTGACTGAATAGTCGAGCGCATTGTTTAACGCGCAGCTCTTGTTTAATGCATATCCTCAAAGGCGGAATATTTAATAAAAAATAAACGAAAAAGCCTCGGTTTCCACTTAAGTTCATGGAATAAAATACACGTATTGTCCTTCTATAAGCAAGACTACATAGTAGTTCTTTTTCTGTAAAATACTGCTCAGAAGAAAACATAAATTTGAAATTTACAATGGGTATATTCGGATTAAAATAGAAAATCATTCTTAACCTGGTTTTGTAAAAAAAAAACGTTACAACGCTTTTTATTTTTATGGGACATTTTGCGCAATGCAAAATAATTATTCTGAAAAAAAACGGGATGAGGGAATGGTCTGAAAATTTGCACACAAGTAACTGGTTCAGACCGACACCAAAGGGTATACAAATCCAGAAGAAATGCAACCGCACGAAATATCAAAATATATGCACGGCCGTGCCATACCTTTTTTTGCGGAGTCGTAAAAGCTGCATGGATATGTGATAAACACTGTAGTCTGCAAGTCATTGACAACTTCTCCACATAAATGAGCTGATACGGTGATGAGATATATTTTGTGAATCAAATCGTACATGTATAGTATTTCAATTATCAACATTTAACAAGATATATTTTATAATATCGCAAACGATAAGGTCTGAACGTAAATAGTGAACAGAAGATTTCACATTGAGTTTTTTTCTTTTTACTGGAAGCACAAATGCTTAAAAGATGGACACATCCATATGGAAATCAAACTTTGAATAAGTTATTATCAATAATAGCCGAGATGTTCCGATTGTGGTAAGGGTTAAAAGGGTGACTGTGCAGATCTATTCTTTCAGGTCGTTGCTTATATTTTCTGTTATTAATTAAATAATTGTGTGGCCTTTCATTTAAAATAAAACACTCTTTCAATGTATGTTACTAAGTAAGAAATAACAATAACGATGAATAAAAATGTTCATGAAATATAAGATATAATCTTAATGGGTTTCATGAAGGACGTTTGTTTGTTTGATTTTTGTTGTTTTTAATAGATTCAGGAAGAAAACTGTTTCGATATGAAAATAAAGTCACTTCCTTTTTCGTAGACGTCGCTTTAATAAAACGAAATATCACGAGAGTAGATTTAGCTTAAAATTAGATGTAACAAGTAAACTGTGCAATACTGGTTTTTAATGACAAAAAAATTATTTAAATTGAATGTTAATATGATGAGCTTGAGTGTCTTCATTATACAGTCTAGAGATCGATCTGACCTAATGTAAAATTTTGAAGCGTGTTCCTTTAGTGTGATTTATGCCTGTTACATAGGCTATTACAAAAAAAAATAACAAAAAGAAAGTAAATTGTAAATAATCATGAGACATACATGTAAGATAGAAATCACAGAAAAACTGTTAAAAGTATATTTGAGCCGCGTCACGACAAAACCAACATAATGCATTTGCGATCAGCATGGATCCAGACCAGCCTGCGCATCCGCGCAGTCTGATCAGGATCCAAGCTGTTCGCTATCAGTTTCTCTACTTGTAATAGAGTTGGTAAGCGAACAGCATGGATTCTGATCAGACTGCGCGGATGCGCAGGCTGGTCTGGATCCATGCTGGTCACAAAGGCACTATGTTGGTTTTGTCGTAACGCGGCTCATTTATGCAAAGCTGCATTGAATATATTGCTGATTAATATATGCGACCGTCTGACTTTTAACCCATTACTTGCTTGGAATAGTGATGTCTAAATGATTCGTATTTGAATTTCAATCTGTCTGCGGTTCCAAACGCTACAGTTATAGTTCGGAGCAGGAGTAGGGATGCTTTTATGATTATTGTTGTTGTTTTTGTTGTTAAATTATCTACAAAAGTGAAACAACACCAACTAATTATATAAAATCTGAACTGTCCACTAAGTATATAAATATATGATATTGTGGTGTAAGGGAGGTTACTAGCCACAGTAACTATACTATTTTCTGGTTTAACTTCAATCGTATATCGTGTTTCCAAGTTGACTTCTAATTAAACTATCCCGTTGAAATTCACGTTTTCTCCAGACTATCATTTTAGTACGGTGTTCCGTTTGGACAATCGTGATTTTTTATTTCGTCCCTACCCGCGATGCACGATAGTAGGATGGTGAAAACGCGATGGTACGATGGTGAAAACGCGATGGTATGATGGTGAAAACGCGATATAACATCGCGCTTTCACCATCGTACCATCGCGACATCGCGATTTCACCATCGTATCATCGTGTTTTCACCATCGTACCATCGTGCATATCGCGGATAGGGACGAAATAAAAAATCACGATTGTCCAAACGGAACACCGTAATAAATAGTTTCTTTACTAATGATAATAAATCATAGGTAAGGAATCCAACTTGACTATTGCGTTTTTATACAATTAGAATAACTCTAGGAAATATTGGCTGATTTATTTACCATGTAACTCGTTTTGACCATTATAAATGTAATATATAATTGAGTGTAGGTTCAGTACTAAATTTATTGAACGAGTTGAATAAAAGTATATTCTGAACGAGTTGAATACAATTATATTCTGCGAACCTCTATAATAATTTCAAAGGAAAACAATACATTTAATTCAATGGTAGGATACTACGTCATCGCGCACTTGCTGAATGCTCCCACTTGGACCAATTTTTCGTCGACTCGAAGGTATATAAATACAATTTTATTATAAGAAAACGTAAGAGTGTCAAAAAATCATGTAGCGCACCAAAGAATGGCTATAGTACTTGAGATGATTGTAAATAAAGTTTATAGATTCATTGCCTGGTTTAGGTCTGAAAACGGGGTAAGTGTTTTTCTCTGAATGCTCCCACTCGGACTTTTCCCGAAACATATAAGAAATAAGGTTGAAAACCTTCTTGAAAATTATTTTTAACGTACCGGAACATAAACCGAGTCGTGTTTACACATTTTTCTAGATTAATTTCAAATATTTCTATTCAAAAGTTATTTCTTTAAAGTTTATTTTATAAAAATGGAAAAATGCTCCCACTCGGACTCGATTTCAGAGATGCTCCCACTCGGACCCAAATATATACATTTTGAAAGCACATTGCTGTGTTAAGCTTTTGTGGATTATTCTCACAATTTTTACACCATTTTGTCAATAACTACTGTGTTTGGCAACATTAACTTTTCCTTCTTTTTACAGAGATCACTTTTTTGATTCTGAAGAATGGCGTCGTTGGGCAGGAACAAGGTGCCATGGCAAAGTTTCAACTGACAGGATCACTATACAGAAAGGTGCACTTGGCTTGTGTTGGATCCGAAGGGATGATTCAAAATGATTGCCAACAACGAAGCTAGGACTATAAGACTTTAGATGGACAGTTTGGATCTCAAGAATAAAGCTTTGTTTAGATGTTAAAAAATGGTGGTGTTTTAAAAAGAAGTCATTATACATGGTTTAGTACCATACTGGATTAAGATTCTGTTGGACTCGTACACATATATAAGGTCTGCATTAATTCAAAAATTGCTGACTTTAATATCTTGTTAATAATTTAAACCCAATGATTTCAGGTTTGTTAAACTTGTGATTTAGATTTTAAAACACATAATGGTACGTTTATGAACATAAAGAAGTCAATATATCTATCGGTTGATTTGAGTAGTTTATTAAAGAACAAAATGTAAATCATTTTTGTAATGAACTGGTTAAAAAGTTAGTGCATTGCCATACCATGACACATAAAGCAGGCATCACAATTATTGACAACTTTGACAATTTTATGAAAGTTGTATCATGTGTACGTATTTTTACCTAAAATAACAAAATTAAATAAATAAGAAAACAAAGATCACAGTTATTTCTTTATCACAGTCTTTACCATATCTTGGTAATTAAAGACCCTGCATGTAAGTTATATTTCAGGTTGTTACCAATTGAAATTATATATATATGGTATATAATTATGCTACTAAAACAATTTTCAAACATTGTGGAATATGTAAAATACGTGCTGCAAAAGCTTGTCCACTTTATATTTAATCATTAAAATATACATGTATGCATTCATTTCTTATTGAAGAATTCAACTTACACTTAATAAGAATATATATTTCTAATTACCTCCCTTAATGAAATGTAAAGTCGGTATTATCTTTACAAACAATGCCTTTTGGAACAAACAATATTGTTAAATCTTCATTTGAGCATTATATTTATGATATAAAACCATAGAAAAATGATTTCAGGATATTTAAATGACGTTAAAATAATAACAATCATACAAGAAGGTATCACAGACAGTAAAATCCCCCGCTAAAAAGGAGGAGATACATTTCATAGGGGACGTAACCCTTACATATATGTAAAAATTCCAAGTAATGACATTCGTGAAAATTAATGACATAATAAATCATGACAAAAATAACACTCCCATGAAAAAAGAAACAAAGAAAAAACAACAAAGAACCATTACGTGAACATTTTTGGTCATTGTGCTCTGCTATTCATTTCTATTAAACATGTTCAATTAACAGTTTCAAGTTTATATCTCAAATAGCTTTAGAGGAATGGTCGTTGCAAACTAATCATTGTGAATAGAAAGAGCAATAACTCCAAAACTGGAGAGTTGTCATTCTTGTTTGCGGTATTTTACTTTATTGAAATCTATCCTCCAGTGAAGTTTCATATGAATTGATTAATTATGACACATTGTCCAAAAATTAACGCAAAAACTGAACAAAAGACAGTTACTTCAAAGAACTATAATTCTTGTATTTTCTAGAGTATTCCCCCTCACTGAGATACATCCACAGTTGGTATCTAAAATATTTGCTCCAGCTATACCGTGCCAAGATGTCCTGCCATGTGCTTTCTTACGTCGCAATGTGGTTTATACCTTTTCCCATGCTGGTCACAAACACAAATACTTTCTGCAAAACAGAACGTTATTATATTTTTAAAATGTATAATCCATTTCTTTCTGATTTCAGCGACTCTATTTTACGAGGAATTGTTTCAACACAACCTTTTTTTCTTATTCTTAGGCCGATAACTGATCCTCTAAGAGACTGTTATGATAAAATATGTCACAACTTTAGTGATCTAAATTTTAGTATCGTATTTTAAAAATGCTGTTTCATAGAATTCTAACTGATTATATGAATATATAAACGTGAATATAAAGATATTTATGCTTTCAAAATTTGTATATATTTAGGTCCGAGTGGGAGCATCTCTTAAGTTGAGTCCGAGTGGGAGCATTTTCCATTTTCATAAAAAGAATTAAGAAAAACTGATTTCTGAATAAAAATATTTGGAACTAATATAGAATAAGGGGTAAACATGACTCGGTTTATGTTCCGGTACGTTAAAAACAATTTTCAAGAAGGTTTTCAACCTTATTTCATATATGTTTCGGGAAAAGTCCGAGTGGGAGCATTCAGAGAAAAACACTTATCCCGTTTTCAGGCCTAAACCAGGCAATGAATCTATAAACTTTTTTACAATTATCTCAAGTACTGTAGCCATTCTTTGGTGCGCTACATGATTTTTTGATACTCTTACGTTTTCTTATAATAAAATTGTATTTTACCTTCGAGTCGACGAAAAAATAGTCCAAGTGGGAGCATTCAGCAGGTGCGCGATGACGTAGTATCCTACCATTGTAATTAGCAATGACACTTCACCAATGTAATATTTTTTCTTTAAGTAAGAACTGTTTGTTTATTGATCTAATTTTTGCTTTCTTATAAAGAGGATATATTATACTTATTAACATAGTGCTTATAATATGAACATATGAACATCTAATAAATATTATTGAACTTATACATGAAGCTAATTTTCGAGCAGTTATGGATCACCCACGCGTAGTCCATTTAGCTTAAAAATAACCATTAAATCTCGCGTGATTTATTGGGAGAATTATTGTTGGTTATTGGTCATGAACATATTTTGGTGTTTAGACATTTTGACTTGTTTAATTTCATATTATTATTCAGTTTAAGAAACATAAGATTCATTTCAAAAATAAATAAATGAGAAACATGTAAGATTTTATTGGAAGGAAAACATAATAAATTTGGTGACGAATTTAAAGGAACTCCACTGAGGTCAAAAAGCCTAAAAACATAAAATTTGAATTTCTTATATAGATCAGCTGTGGCACTTAAAACAAAAATAATGCAAAAAAGATGATTAAGAAATGTAATCAGAAATCAATTTAAATCACATCTTTGTGTTATTCTTAGCAGGATTTGAGTATAGAAAGCGTTGCAACGCTTTTTAGTTTTCGGTCTTCTTCTTCTTCTTCCAATACTGTACATAACCCACTCTAGGGCATTGACGTACAGGGTGTGACGTTCAAAGTGCTGTGCGGCGAATAATTGCAGATTTAAAAGAAGAACACGTTAAAAATAAAATCGACTCCGGCATATTAGGGCCCCATGACTAGTCCTCCCTCGAAGGCCTCAAGGTTGACTGCTGTGGCTAGGTGCTCTGGAAGCTGGTTCCACATGCGGATGGCCGAAGGTACAAAGGAGAACTTCATGGTGTCTGTTCTGCAGAATGGGACATATGGAATCTGTGTCCGTAGCCATGGCCACCAAATGTCAGGGGGTGGAAGTACTGTGCAGCTGGGATGGCTTTGAGGTTGTGCGTGACCCTGTAGACCATCACTAGCTTGGCATTGGAGCGGCGATGCTGTAGAGTTGGCCAGCCTATAGGTCTGTCATCATTGCAGTGGCGCTGCTGGTAGTTTTGTAATCGCCTTTTACAAATCGGGCAGCTCGCCTTTGGACAGCTTCCAGCTGGTTGATGTTGGTGGCTGTGTGTGGATCCCAGACTGTGCCTGCATACTCCAGGATTGGTCTAACAAGGGTCTTGTAGGCCTGGGCCTTGATGTCTTGTGGGCAGCTTGTGATGTTTCTTCTAAGGAATGATAGAGAGTTGTTGGCCTTCTTGATGGTAGATTCTGTGTGTATGTTCCATGAAAGATTATTTGCGATGTTGACACCAAGGTACTTTCCACTTTTGACAGATTGAAGAGTTGATTGGTGGACCTTGTAGGCATAAATGATGGGGCATGGTCATTTTCTTAATTATATATTTTTTTTCAGGAAAAATGGCGTGAGCGAATTATCTGAAATTTTGCACACAAGTTTTTAGTCTCGACCTACAACAAATGAAATATTTATCTCGAAAAGTTATTTCTAGTCTCATCATGTAAAAAAAACTCAGTGGAGTCCCTTTAATTCAAAATATTAATTAATCAGAATGCCATAAAACAGAGAAGAGAATATATTGAACAATTATGCATAGATAAAATGATATACATGTGTTAAGAAATAAAAGTAAGAAGAAAAGTTACATCTTCTCATTCGAACGACGTTATTGCGTCACTGACGTTGGTTCGTCACTGACGTCACTAACGTCGTTGCGAAGCTGCAGAGAAACGTTCTCATAAACAAAAAAGGTACGATATAACTACAAGCAATAGAATATCATTTAAGATGACCGAATGTCTTCGAAATTTGTTTACTCGCGTAATAAGAGGTCAACAAAATGGTGACACAAACAAAACTCTGAACTATTCAGGTGACATCATTTATTTTTGTATACCAAAAGATAAAACGGAGAAATTCTATGATAATGGACCCCAAAAGTGGAAGCTTAACATCAGTAGCTTTATGTGGTTGTATAAACACGCAACAGATGATCTTTTGGATAAACCTGGACATGGATATATGTACGAAAAATTCGTACTCGTGGTTGACGGTGAATACATGCGTGTTGAAGGATGGGTATCAATTCCTAAGCTCGACCTCAGCTGGTGTAGAACAGACGAAGACGAAGTGAATGGCGATGCTCTTCAACAACATAAACCAAGCAAAGAAAATGTTGTTTCTGTAGATATTTCCAAAAATGTGTCCAGAACAGAAAAGCTGATCGGGATTAAAGAAGAAAACATCTACACAAGCAAGGCTTTATTGCTGTCAAAATCTCAACGTGACAGAATCAGATTCTGGTCGTACAGTCGTCACATGAATCAGTTTTGAACATGTATAATATATTTTATTATAGTCTTACAGAAAAAAAGTCTGCTGAAAGTAAAAGAAAGGAATTATTAACAAAATATTATTTGGATTATAAAATTAATGATACATATCACGGCAATGACTTTACAGGGGATGGCAATGATCTCAAAGCGATGGATATAATTATGACAATTGTATGAAAACGATCGATTTATAACAATAGATATACGATTTATAAAAATGAATATATGACAATAGTATGAATATGTTTGCTTTATAACAGTGGATATCAATTAAAGAAATAATATTGTAATATGCAGAATCCATTTGTTTGTTGTTGTTGTTGTTGTTGTTGGTTGATAAAAATAGATTATCTTAGCACTTCAAGGATAAGGTTTGAAAACTGTTTTCCAACATCGACAAAAGCCATATATGTTTTCATTTACATGGCGTGTTTAATTTAATTGGTATTGCTCCACTTGTCCTGTACTTCCAAGCCTTTCACAATGTGCTTTGTTAATTAATATATCCGGTAGAACATTCCAGTCGTACTCATTCTCTTTTCAGATGATATTTCTTTACGATAGCATACGCAGAACTTGGCTTTGGCCGCCGGAAAAAAAATCATGTTTTAAACTAATAAACTACTTGGAGACCTTGGACGCTTACATATTATTACGTCTGTATTCGCCACTATAGGTTCCTTGTATCATAGTTTGGGGACCTTTCTGTTGAAAAAGTGTCAGAGTTAAATCGTATACATATACATGCACAGTGCGGTAACTGGAGTGCAGGTATCAGTTACCCGCACTCCAGATAATGCCCGTGGATTGGTTCATTTTTGCCGGGGTTTACATATTGTGACGGCAGAGAAAGGGAAAGGGGCAGAACTATCATATTCAAATGCTCGTTCATTGGTTAATTTTTTCTGGGGTTTCATATTATGACAACAGGGAACGTGCTGTCATGTTTGACTATGATACAAAAGAGAAAGAACACCAAAACACTCGGCAATCTGATTTATACTCGGGGGCTACGCCCCCTCGTACAAATCAGATAGCCTCGTGTTTCGGTGCTCTTTCTATTACCTTTACCACGGGAAACTGAAGATTAAAGCAAAACAAAAAAAATGTTTCAATGAAAAAACACCAACTTTTCATTAACTACTTTTATAGTGAAACATAATGGATAGCTGAATTAAAAATGTTTTACTTGAATTATGGATGCTAAAATTTGTTTAGTAAATACTTCTGCTGATCCCAACTCAACATTTCCTGCTGAAAATATGTAAATATTTCTATTCATAGATTGAGTTTTAAGATTCGAGCAATAAAATCTGATTAACCAATAGAAAATCAACAAGTATTCGCATTTCAAAAATAAAAAAATAAAATAATAATGATAATCAAAAATTTAAAAAAATGCTAGGAATCGTCGTTCAGTCGAGTATTCTAAAAAATATAAAATCATTATAAGCATTCCTTAGTGAAATATAGAGCTTATGTTTGTTTTCTTCGAAAAATATTTCGTAATTTGTTTCCACCACAGGAGTTTTACACACTAGTTTCGAGATTCGAACATAATTTTACATAGGAAACCCGACTGAAGCTATGTATAATTTGTACATATGTTTAGATGGCATTACTTCTTTAATGTTGCCTTGTATATACTTGTTGTTATTCTTTGTTCAGCTCTTCAAATATTCGTGGAACTATAACAGTATCTACTTACATGTATATTCCACATGATTTCTGAATCCGCGGTGAGAGACAAATGACGATAAGACCTAATGTCTGAGGAGAGGGGTGCGGAGAGTGTTCGTCTTGACCGAGAATCAAAACAAGATTACAAATCAATAAATTAATTAATTCTCCTATTGAGCTTAACTGATCCATATATTATGAATAGATCGGACCCTGGATAAAATATCCCTATTGAGGTACAGTTGAGTTCACACTAAAGGTTACACAAAGTGCACTAGGAGTGCACTAGATGTGCACTACTAGTGCACTTCAAAGTGCACTACTAGTGCACTTCATAAGTGCACTTTGTAGACCGCCAGACCTATTATATGTATTAAGCAGTTACCTTTTTTTTTTCAATGAATAGCAATTTGACTTTTACAAAAAGATAGATAAATATAGATATCTGTATAATAGTTTTTCATAATAAATTTGAAGTTGTGAATATTGGATTTTGTAAAATATGGCGTAAAATATTAGAACAATAATTTTTCAAAGTCATTAATTTTACTGATTTCAAAACTTAATTGTTAGAATAAGTAAATATAAATAATTATAACTTTAAAGTTGATAAGTGCATATTAAATAAACAAAATGAATTGATATTTAATATAATTCTATTTCATTATAATCTGGTAATGAAACATTGAAATGCTAATTTTTTGGGAGGGTGGGGGTGCAAATTATACAAATTAGTTATACCAATTAGTATAAACTGTTATTATAATTATTATAAAATGCAAAAATATTTCTTTTTTCTTTTTTGTACTACTTGTAATGAAATTTATTTACACCAACATCCAGAGAATACAGAATTTACATTGCCTACTTATATTTATCATCTGCCTTTTGTTATTTACCCTGAGGGGCTCTCTTATCAGCAGGGTACTATATTAAAACACCAATACACAGCATGACTTTTGACACTTCAATCTTCTGTAACGGTTTTATGCTCATGTATGCTATTTTATTAAAAGAAAAAAAAAAACAGATCTGCATTAAAGTGAAAAGGAAGTTGCAAAAGTTTTATAATCATGTATTTAAATATTTTCTTTCAAATATATTATCTTCTAAATGTGTTAAAACTGACAAGGTAAATTTGTTAAATCTATAATAAAAAAATTAACATTTCCCAGTTCAGAATCTAAGAGATGATTTTAATGCGGAATTGCAAGAAATGTGGATAAATATTGATATGAGGTCATTCCAGAATAGTTAAAACTGATATTGGTTTTAAACGATGAGATTAGAAAATTCCACTTCAAAGACAATGATGACAATAATATTTAACATGCATATTTTATTATTTTTTACATTAAATTTTGATTATACAAAAATAATAGTCATTTATCTTAGATGTACGAGACTGAGATGATCAGGTAACCTTTTTCATTGGAACTACAATGTACAATTTCAGATTTCCATCAGAGCATTCATGAATAGATTTTTGGAAAATATCCTCTAAGATTAGAGGAATGTTTATGTTTGCCCATGCTTATCCATACATAAATGTGTCTTTAAAATACGGTTCGGGGTGTTTTCTTTTCTTTTATTAAAGGGACTCCACTGAGGTTTAACAGCCTAAAAACATAAAATTTGAATTTCTTACATAAATGAGCTGGGGCACTTTAAACAGAAATATATGCAAAGATAGTTAAGAAATATACTTTGAAATAAATTGTAATTCGTATTTTTATGCTTTTCTTAGCCCGATTTGAGAGACAAGCGTTTAAACGCTATTCATTTTGGGTCATGTTTTTACAGTTTGAACAATTATTCTGGAAAATCGAAGCGTGCGAATAATCTGAAAATTTGCATTTAAACCATCATCAAATGGTACATTTATCTGGAAAAAATATTTTCAGTCCCATCATGTCAAAAAAACCTCAGTGGAGTCCCATTAAAGGTGTTGTTTGTCGGGTTCGGGAAACAGAATATTTAGAGGTGTTCAACTTCAATAAATTTAGGGGTGTTCATTATTAAATGAGTCTCTGTCACCCAAACGGCATATTTTTCAAAAATCTCAAATTACGATAAAAGTCAAGCGTTTCTGTGACATCGATCAATACTTTTGATCTGTCATGTTTTTACATGAATTTTTCTGTAAACATTAGAGAAATTCTGATAATTTCTACCAAAACTAAAGAAATTGCAAACGATTTAATATGTTTTCCAACTTCAACTTCTGAAATGGACAAGCAGCAGTTGTAAATCGGTCCTCAGGTCGCAGTTGTCAAGAACGCCATACCAATTTCATTGAGTTTAAAGAATAACGATCAGATTACTTTAAAAAAAAGGAAAGATGTCGTAAGTTTCATATACTATCTTGTTAAAATTATTTGCACATTGATTCTCCACTAAACGTGCAAATTAGAAAATATTCTGTCCCTTGGGTATATTTTGTTGCACTGCAGTTGAAAAATACTTTTTGGGCATTCCATTGCTTCATTACATAGTCATGTATGTAAAGCATTCAAATTAATGACATAGTCTGTTGGATTTATACGAAAATATTATCATGCAAAGGTGCTGTATAACCCTTTATGCAATGTCCCCAGGCTTGGGTCCCATATTACTGTTGGTTTTACATATTTTCACCTGAAACATGTGTTGAAGAAAAACTGCTTTAGTATTAAGTTTTAATTTAAATGTCTAAGTGAGCGATTTTTATTGTTTTCTACAGTGAATTTGAAAAAAAGTTAGCAGCTGAAATGCATGTCCCTCATATATTGAACAGATACGTTACCACACTTCAGGTAAACCTGAGTAAGAGTAATATGAACTTGTAACATATTAATAGTTTGCTATTGAACTCAAGTTTTATCATATTTCATTATTCAAAAATAATTTTGACGACAATATGCATGCTAGAACCACAATGACTTTGCAATGATGAGGCAATTTGGATTATACTTTAAAGTGAAACAGATACGTTACCATGATATCCCACTGAGAAACATTTACTATTACCAGTACTTAAAAGTAGGATCGCATTTATGCATTATTCAAATATATACTTTACAAAACTTAATATTTCAATATATTTGGCAAACATGTGTGTATATCTGATATATTTTAGTTTTTTGACCAACAGATACGTTACCAACAGATACGTTACCAATATTTATTGTTTGAATCTTAATTGCCGATTTTGCTCAATTTTGAAATGGTTTCATGTAAAAAATCACAGCATAACGTACGTGTAGCCAATAAATGATGCTTTGATCTCGATTTTATTGGAAAACTAAAAATGTGAATCAGGAATTTGAAATTCAAGGATTAGTTGAGTTTTCTAGAAAATAAAATGTTGAAAAACAGGAAAGAAACATATAAAGATTTACTGTTTTATTTCCTGGAATAAATATATGTTGATATCTTTTTGGTTTGCAAAATTTGTATTAAAAATAAAATGTAGAGGACTGTATAACTTCTGGTAACGTATCTGTTTATCATAGTAACGTATCTGTTTAGAAAGAGATTTGAGTACTGTTTAATATATATAACTAAATCTTCAACAAAACTTTGGTTTAAATAAGTAATATATGGTTAGGCAATATATAACAGCACTGTAACTTAATGGGGAAAAATATATTAAAGTATTTTTAAATGAATGCCCGTTAGTTTCTAAATTTTAGTCAGGGTCGTATCAAGATTTTCTGTCTATGGTAGGGATGGACTAATTGGATATAGCTCAAAATCTTGGAGGTGCACATATATATGGATTGATTATTACTAAGTTGGTTTTCTTTAAGCGGTACCATTGTTTCTGATATAATTTTGTTAAATGTAGATAAGCATATACATGTAGGCTTACTCATATCACGAAGTATGACAAAATCAAGGATCGAGATTGTACCAGTATATAAAGAAAAAGTATATAAAAAAATAAAGACAATTGAACAGCAGATGAACCAAAAATGACAACAGAATGTCAATTCACACTAGTCTGTGAAACACTCACATAATTCAGGCTTTCAAGCGGGCCCTACTTTTCCTTCTTTTCCTACTTTTCCCTACTTTTTTTGTTTGACCCCTACTTTTCCCTACTTTTTTCTTGAAATGCCCTACTATCCCTACTTTTTTTAAAAAAAAGCTCGATAATTGATAAAAAAAATCCAGTATAAGTAGTAGATTGATTTTGATATAATCTTTATCTCAAATTTAATAAGAATCAGATGCTAGTTTAATTGTAGAAAAAAGTTGATGGAAGTAGGTCATCAGTGGTGCAAGAGGGGTTCCATGATGAGGTTGGTTGTAGCTGACATGGAAGAATCAGCATCTTTAGGTGAGTTTGCTTCTATAGAAATATTACTTAATGGTCAATTATTTTTTTTTTTCATTTCAAAATTATAATATGTTTTGTACACAGACCAGCTTCTCAATTGTTTCCCAATGATACTTATGCTGAGGGACAATACTTGCCAACATCTTTGAGCATATATAGATTTTAGACAATGTTTGGCATATAGGCAAGTTGCTCACTGTGATCATTTTGTCCTGAATTTTCATTGAATGAAAGATACTGGAAAAATGTAGGAAGTGTTTCTGAAAAATACATATGCTTTCATTAGATAGAATTTGATAGCTTTAATATGGTGGGGACTAAGAATTTTTATAACAGATAATTTAAGAATAACTAACTGTGTGTTTAGGCTTTCAGTATGCCAATTATTAGTAATGTAATCATTAAAGTTGTGAGAGATTGTTGTTGCATCCAAAGTTTACTTAACAGGTTTTTTGCTCTCTATCTTTAAATATATAATATGGCATAAATACTCATCTCTACCTTGGAATTATCTGAGACCTACTTACATTTCTCGCAAGTGTCATTAAGTTTCTTTTTAAATTCCATTTTACTCACTATTTATTATTTCAGGCCCATTAATGTATAAAAACTTCACAATGCCACATGAACACACAAAATTTAACAATGCATGGTTAATGCAAAAAGATGAAAATGGACATGAACTCCATTTCTGGTGTAAAAAAGACTCTAACTCTGAATACAGTGGCTAATTAATACATTATGAACTGTAAACCCTTGCTTTGATTTGTCAGTTTTGCATGTACTAACTTTGCATACTAAGTGCTTGTGTATATATCTTAAAATTTACTTTTGATTGTTACAAGTATCTATTTTGCATGCCTAGGTAAACTCCATGCACAACTAGGATGCTAGTAAATTTTTGCTTTTTTTTACATTTACTCCTTTTCATTTTCTAGTGTGTTATAATGCTAGTTAAAAAATCATGTTTTAACACCTATCCTTGTTCTAGTCTGTGTTTCATATATTATGCTATCTAAAACTATGTTTTTGCACATAACATTTTTAGCTCGACTATTCGAAGAATATGAGAGCTATTGTAGTCACGTCGGCGTCAGCGTCCGCGTCGGCGTCTGCGTTGGTTAAAGTTTTTTGTAAAGTCAAATATCTCAATTATTACTTGAGATATTCAATTGAAACTTACAATACTTATTTATAGTAACAAGCTACATCAGATTGACAAGTTGGATAACTCTGCCTACAATATTGACAGAATTATGCCCCTTTTTGACTTAGAAATTTTGGTTAAAGTTTTTTGTAAAGTCAAATATCTCAATTATTACTTGAGATATTCAATTGAAACTTACAATACTTATTTATAGTAACAAGCTACATCATATTGACAAGTTGAATAACTCTGCCTACAATATTGACAGAATTATGCCCCTTTTTAACTTAGAAATTTTGGTTAAAGCTTTTTGTAAAGTCAAATATCTCAATTATTGCTTGAGATATTCAATTGAAATTTAAAATACTTTTTTATAGTAACAATGTACATCAGTTTGCAAAATTGCATAACTCTGGCTGCAATATTTGCAGAATTATTTGCCCCTTTGAAACTTAGAAATTTTGGTTAAAGGTTAAAGGTCTTCAAATATATCTACTTGAAACTTTACACATGCACTTAGGGTCATAATTGGAGGGTCATAATTGTATGTCACTGACCAAGTTCCATAACTCTATCTTTCATTAAGGCTGATTCATATCCCCTTTTCTACTTAGTCTCTTGGTTAATGTTTACATGCAAGTTTTACATATCTCAATAACTATTAAAGATATTTATTAAAACTTCACATTAAGGGTCATAATTGTAGGTCACTGACAAAGATCCATAATTCTATCTTGCATTGAGGCTGATTTTTCTCCCCTTTTTCAACTTAGAAATTCATGGTAAAGTTTTGCTTGTCAGCTGTTATCTCAATAACTACTGAAGGGTTTGTGCCTTTTTTGGGACAATTTTATGCATTCATAATAATAAAGCAGTTATTTACTTGATAAAACATCTTAATAACAAGCCTTTGTACCTTTTCTGTCAAATTTATGTATTCATAGGTAATTAGTATTATTATACTCAATAAAACACCCTCGTGACATTACCTTCCGAATAGTCAAGCCAATACTGTATAATTAGACTCTCTCTAAGGCCTATAACATGAATTTATAAAAAAAAAATTAGCCCTTTTGTGAACTTAGAAAATTTAACATAATCAAGGCTCTTTTACTATCAAGCACTTAGAATAGTCGAGCGTGCTGTCCTACCGACAGCTCTTGTTCTTGTTTGTATTTTGTAACAACCATGCTATCTTAAACAAGGTTTTACCACATTTCCTGTTTCTAGTCTGTGTACAAAAACATGCTTACTTAATGTTTAATGTTGCTAATAGTCTGTGTTCTGACATGTTCATTGTTTATAGTTTTCTTTTATTATTTGGAATTTGATTAATATAAAAAATACCAATTCCAGGTTCATGTCCAGAGTCATCCTGTTGTGGAATCCCTATTGAGACACTGGTGACTGGTTTCCTAAATGAAGAAAATGCCATGGATTTTAGTTGATAAGGGTCTGTATTTGTTTTTGCATCAACTTTGGAAAAATGGTGAGTAGAGTCCTACTTTCCCTACTTTTAGGCTCTGAAGATCCCTACTTTTCCCTACTTTTTTACAAAAAATTTCCTACTTTTATCCCTACTTTTTTATTATTGGCCACTTGAAAGCCTGATAATTTCAATAAATATTCTAATAGATGAGTGTCTTTATTCAAATGTTCTTGTTAAGTTCAATCTGTTTCTTAAAGTCACAATTTATTTGACTATTTGAAGCTACACATAAAACAATAAAACCTAAAAAAAACTTTTAATGATATTGTATGTTCTGTTTAATATTAAAAGTACTGGTTCAGACATATTATTTATTGGTCAGTTGTATAAAACCCTTTATGGATATCTATCTATGTGTTTAGGGTTTTTCATTATTTTGTTCATAGAAGAACTGTGAAACAGATACGTTACTATGATTTAATATTTGTTTCCACTTAGCGGAATACATTTATACTGTTAAGTAAATTCGAGCTACATTGTGTCAATAGATAAGTATGGAACATCAGTATATTTATTGACCTAAAATGCTTTTATAAGTAACTCATGTATTTGGAATAAACAAGTCTGATTAATAAGTAACATTTTCATCAGCTTAAGTTCACAAGCTATTCTTAGACGTAGATTTTTAATAAATGTATATTAATGCATAATATTTTGTAATATATACTGGTGCTATAATGCTGAAAGAATGATAATAAATTTCTAAATCATGTATATTCATGCTAATTATTTCTATCTAGTCTCTGAAAGCAATTGGAAAAATGGTAACGTATCTGTTTTTGTACAAATCTCGAATTCTTGGTAACTTAATTTCAGGAAATATTACAAGTTTTTTGGTGAAATGTTAAAAGAACCAGTATGTGTTCAATGTTATACATGAGTTGTACCAACTAAAAAAGGTGTCTGGGTAACTATTCGCAAATGTCAATTATTCACTATTACTTACAGCCTAATTTGAATGTTTAGTGGAGAATCAATGTGCAGTTGTTAGGAAGATGAAGCATACCAAGTTCAACGTCCATTTTTATAGATAATTTCAGATCAATGTCATAAATTGTCAATTGACAATCTTGTTACACCAAAACAAATGGTCAAGTTCCCGATTGCATTGTACCTGTTTACAGCCAATATAAAACTGTTTTACACCGAAACTCTGGATGCATATATTTATTAGCAACATACATGTATTTGAAATATTTTGATATGTTTTTGTCACACATAATGAACCGTTTTAAACCGTGACATTTTGTTTGTTGAACTGAATTATGCATCTTTGACCCAGTTCATGAAAAAAATAGTTATGGTAAATCTATCTGCTTCACAAAAAGTGGGATGTAAGATGACAAATTGTTGATTTTGTTGTTGAAACTCAATGACAACCACTGAAAAGTTGAAAGGTTTTAAGTACAATGTACATGTATATATCCAAGCCTATGAGGTTAGAGTCAGCGGCATATTAGGGGTCTGTTATCTACATCTACATGTTACTCCCGAACAATCAATTCTGACTATGACTGGGAGGCGCTTGTCAGGAAAACTGTGTTAAAAGTATTAGGTGCATACTAAAAGATAAAGATCACAGATAAAAAAAGGTGCAGGATAAAAGAAAGAGTGCAAGATTAAAAACATACTGGGGGTGGGGACTAGAAGGTGACTGTCGCCAACCTATCCTTGAAGGCATCTAGGCTGGAACTGGATTTGACCTGATATGGAAGGCTATTCCAATACCTGAGAGTTCTAGGGAAGTAGGAATTTAGATGATATTGGGTACGGGACTGGGGGATCAGGAAGTTCAGATTTCTAGTTGGGGTCAGATGGTTATGGTCAACATATACAAGTTTGTATTGGATTTTATAGAACACTACAAGAGAGGACTGGAGTCTGCGGCTTTCTAGGGAAGGCCACCCAAGTTCATTTAGCATTTGGGTTACACTACTGTCGAAATTATAATTATTACAGACATATGTAGCCGCAGCTCGTTGGACACTTTCAATGACTAAAATGTTTCTGCCAGGGGTGCCATATGGTGGAACAGTATTCTAATTGCGGTCGGACATAAGTAACATAGGCTGATGTTTTGAGTTGCCTGTTTTGGGTTTTGACGTTTCTCTGGATGAATCTTAGAGAATTTTTGGCCTTGGAGGTGATGTTATTAATATGCTGTGTCCAGTTAAGGTCTTTAGAGATAGTTACTCCAAGGTACTTTGCAGATTCTGCTGATTTGAGAGTTTTATTATGAAGGGTGTATGGAAAGATGGTGGGGTTCTTTTTACGGGTGATCCTTAGCACCTCACACTTGTCTGGGTTGAACTCCATAGCCCAGTCCCGTTCCCAAACTTCAAGTTTATGTAGGTAGTCCTGTAGTCTGTCAGCGTCAGTCTGTCCTTTAATTGTCAAATAGACTTTAGTGTCATCCGCAAATAACCTGGTTTTGCATTTGACAGTTTCTGGCAAATCATTGATATATGCCAGGAACAGACAGGGTCCTAGGACTGAACCCTGAGGGACACCGGATAACACTGGTAGCTGGTCGGAGATTTGACCTTCCACCGCAACCCTTTGGCTACGGTGGCGAAGAAATGACCTGACCCAGGTGGATACCTGTTCGTTAACACCCATTCTGTTAAGCTTATGGATTAATTTGTGATGGTCGACTTTGTCGAAGGCCTTTGAAAAATCCATCACAATCAAGTCCATCTGTTGTCCACTGTCTAGGTTGTCAAATACTTCTTGGGAGAAACTCAGCACTAAGTGAATAATTGAGTGTCACCCTGGCCTGTCTGGTCAATTTGTCCAGTGCATTAGAAGTGCACAGTGGTAGGAAATTATGGGGGAATTCAACTGTAATTTAATGAGTTAAATATTTTAATTCACTAAATTTAAGGATATGCCTATATAGTTATATTGCCAGAGTCTGTTCCGAGCAATGATATTTTTTTCTGCCCACTGACTGCCATTAAAACAAACATAACAAAGAAATTAAAATTTATAAATTATGCTATTTAATTTATAAAAATAAAAAACAGCGTAAAATATAGACATAAGTTGTATGGATAAAGACAAACAGTATTTCAAATTTACATTCTAATATTATATTCATTCTTTAGGGGAATTCGAGATAGAATTCGAAAGAAAAAGAAGGACAAATTATTAGAAGATGGTGAAGAAGAAGATGGCATATCCAATCCTACAATGGTGACATAGTTTATTACATTAAATATTTATTAAATTCTCTTAAGTTAGAACAATTAACTACCTGCTTGATTGTAATAATGACAATTAAATCTTCTTCTTAGCAGTACTTAACAAACTTGCAAAAAAGTAAATATTTACTGTATAAAATATCCATAGGGTATTCTAATTTTGTTCTTGTTTGTGCTTTTTGTAAAGTGGAAAAGGGAGGTTAATGTATTAAAGAGTCTGTTATTGATATAAACATTATATATCTCCCTTGCGGAAAAGTTTTTGATGATGCTTGAATTGGGCTGTAAATTGTTATATCCTAAATAAATAAAGTAATGTTTTAATCTTTGTGTAGGAAGAAGATATTATGGATTATACACAGCCGAGTGGTACAGACTCTTCACCAGAGGTATCATTTTTATTAGATAGGACATTTTAAATGAATAGATTTTAATGTAGAAACTTGAATGTTTTATAGAATTCACACTGCATTTCATATTTTTTACAACCAATGAAATATTTTGAAATCTAAACTTTTTTTTGCACTCAACAGTGACTTAGAATAATCTCCATGTTTTCTAGGGCTTGAAAGCTTAGAGCAGAAGGTTATGTAATAAGCATTCAGTCATTTGACCTTGAACTATCAAGTTTTAGTCACATTCTAGGCACTGCTCACTTTTGTGACAATTTGTTTGACAACAAGATGTCATTCATCCCCCCATTAATGTTTCAAATTACTAATGTAGAGATGTTTGCAGAATTTGTGGAGAAACAGGTTAGAACTGGTATAGAATCCAGGAACACATGTTAGGTAACTGCCTGTTCCTGTTCAAACCAACCAAGTCACATTTTACAATGATTTTTCATTTATATACTTTAAAGTTTAGGAACTTAAGTATAGCACTATTTCATCATGTCTATGTGTTGCTTGTTTTTAAATACTGTGAAATGTTATATACATTATAGATGGAAGCAGCCGAGGCTGATGCTCTTGTTAAAACATTGAAGACTAAGAGAAGGAAGAAGAAAAAGGAGGTAGGAACAGTTAATTAATACTTATCATGGCTTATGCTTTTATCTCTTTTATTTTGTAACTTGACTGCTGATAGCAATAATGGATTAGACTTAGGTTTGTTTATAATGAAATTGTTACTGTTTTAGGACTGATAGCTGCTACATTTGTATGTTATTTAGTAACAACTATTCAACAATTTTCTTAAACATTTTCTTTTCTATTTTTTACTTACTCAGAAATACTTTCAACATTATTATATGTCTAATACTATATCTGTCCTTGTGTTATTAAATATAAGGTAAACCCCTTTTAACATCTTCCACCGAAGAAATAAGTTAACCATCTCCAAACTTAGTCCTCTAAAAACTTGCCCTCTGTCATATTTGCTTTAATCATTTTGCTTCAGTCAAATGTATTGATAAACAAGGTTGTAAAATTGAATTTTTATGTTACAGTTAGCTGAAGAAGTTATCTCACCTAAAGATGATCTTGCCCGTGAGTTGAAAGAAGCCAAGAAGAAGAGTAAAGCCAAAGTTGATGAATCTGTCCGTCAGGAGCTAGAAGACACAGCTGTCTCAGAGGTTGCTGATGATGGTACCCTGCCCATGCCTGATGAGGAAGAGGGTGAGGCAGGAGTGTCAGGGGAACCAGCATCACCTAAATCTGAGGCAGAGAGTGAAAGCAGAATAAAGAAATTGAGGAGAAAAAGTGAACAAGTGGAAGAAAGTAGGTTGATTAAAAATATTTGAAGTGAAGACAAATTTTGCTTTTTCATATGATAGTGAATATTTTGTATGTTAAGGTTTACCACACAGGGCTTCCATTAAGTTCCAATATTTGGAAGTCAGATACTGCAAAATGTTGGATTTTGGAAGTCGCGTTATATACATGTAGGTAAAGTAGGAAAAGCATTCATTTGAAAGTCACAAGCAAAAATCAAGGAGTAAATTACTCCAAAACTTACACTAACAGAAGCCCTGTGTCCATATCAGTTACCAGAAAGACTCTTGTATAAGAATAAATTAACATAGCTTCTTTATAGCCTGATTTGATTGATGCTCTATATATATAGATTTTTTTTTGTCATTCTCTTGTTATTTGCAAAGTTTAGGCAACCTTCCTTTCCCTTGTGGTGTGTATGGAATAGCAGGGGTAAAAAGCTTGGTCAGGCACCTTAGCTGAATGGAGTGGAGTGAAAGACTTACTCATAATGGACGATATATGGCCAAACTTTTACCATTTGATTAAAGCCTAACTCACAATGGGTGATATAATTATGGCAAACATTTAATCATCTGATTTATCCTAGAAGCAAGGGTATTTTTCTGGGCATTTGCTGATTTACTATTCACCAGCGGTTTATGTGAGGATGGAGGGTGTAGTGATCAGGTCTCTAATAACTGGTACAGAAAAAATGATAAATACTTTGTGAACACAAAATTTGCTGAATGAATATCATATTAAACAACTTATCCTCAGTCTGATAATATTTCTATCCACCAGCCCCAATTGAGCCTCCCCCTGAGACTGAAGAGGCCCCGCCTACTGAGGTTCCAAAAGATGAGGAAGAGAAAGCACCATCACCACGACCTCCTTCACCTGCTGATACTGAAGCAGAAACTGACAGGAAAACCCCCAGAATGGCCTCAATGAGAGCAAAAATGAAAGAAAGATTAGCTAAAGCAAAGGTTTGACTGAGTCTTTTAACTTTAAGTTATAGCAAATTAATTATAGAATTGTCAAAATGAAAAAGAAATCTTATGATAATGTCAATTTTTATTTTAACATTAATTTTTAATTTTTGAGGGGAATAGTAGAGCCTTTCTTCTTAAATTGGTACAAAACGTACTTGTGTTTTGTGTGAAACTTCATATTCATTAAACACTGGTTCACTTGAAACTTCATGCATATTTTGAGATAATTCTTGATACTTAATATCCAAATTACATAACTCTACTAGCATGATTGTGACCGAGTTATACCAATTTTTGAACCTTGAAAAAAAAACTTTTGTAGGTTTTGCATGCAAATTCCTCCTCTAAAACTGCTAAAAGGCATTATTTTTAAACTCAGGCATGTCATTGTAGATTTCTGACCAAGAATCTTGACTATATTCTAGATATTAACTTACTTATTTCCTGTATTAATATTATAAATTTCTGAATTATTTGGATTTTTTATTAACTTCGTAGCATTGAAAAAAGTCCTCCAAGCTGTCTGATTGGTGCAACTTTCACTTGTTACTTGTCTTTATAAATACTTTATTTAACATGATGAGGTTATATGTAGGAAGAAGCAATGACAGAAGTGAAGGAAGAAGCCAAGGAGAGTAGGAGAGAGCGAAGGTTACAGAGAGATAAAACACAGAAAACACGCTTTGATACAGATGTAGGTATCTTTATCATATACACTAGCCGTCATTTATATAACCCTGGTAAACTCAAGATTGTCAGATTTGAAATTATTTCACCTAATATTTTACACTGTTCCTATATTTACTTTTTATAGAATTAAATATTCTGGTGTTGACAAAAGTTGTTAAGATGTAAGAGGTTAAAGGTATCAGCCACTTAACCCAGGCATTGTGGATTGAAGGGTTACTGGGGTAACAACTATCATATATGACAACAGTATTGGTTAGGTCTATAAATAGCTGTCAGTTGTTCAGATAACCTGCAATAAAGCTTAAAGAGATTCGATCACGATTTTTGTCATAATTGGACTGGACATATTTTGTCTTGATTTATGTAATAATAATTGTTGATGAAGGTTTGAATCAATAACTTGTGTGCAAAATTTCAGATTATTTGCCAAGAAAAAAATATTTTAATTGTGAAAAATGACTTAAAAAAAAGAAAGTGCTAAAATGCTTTAAACTTGATTTTGGCTATGCATATATGATTTTAAATTTCGTTTAAATTTTATGTTTTTAGGCATTTCAATGCCTGGAGTTCCTTTAAAGTTAATATGTTACGCCATAACTTAACTATAACTTGGCATGAGGCATGAAGAAATGCCATTCCTGATAGTCTGACCTGATCTGATATATCATTTATAATGCTGCTCATTATAAACTCGCTGACATGTTATTGAAAAAAAAGTTTACATACCTGACAAAAAAATTGCAAAAGAAACTTACATGAGCTTACCAGGGTTATACCAATATTCAATCAGAGCTTCAAATATTAACCTTTATGTTACTGCAAATAAATTTCTTGAATTTTGATTGGCTGATATGTTTGATATACATGTATAAATCAGTATATACAGAGTAGATTTACCAAGTTTCATGCTTTTAGGCGTTTCTTGATATTTCTATCAATGTTCCAGATGAGTTTTCTCTCTCATCATTTGGCAGTCTACATGATATAATACCAAGAAATTATACTGCCCTCATATGAAATATATTCACATAGGTGAAAGAATAAGTATTGTTCAAGATAACTGGTAAAAAAAACTTAACAATATTAATGATATACATGTATGAATGAATAATTATAGATTTGTCAACAGATATCTGCCATTGTGTTCTCAGTGTTTAAAAGCAGACTGTTTATATACGAACTGGTGAGATTGAGGTACTCTCCCTAACTGTATATACATTATATATATTTATTCTAGGCTTAATGAGGGTCCATCCGCCCTTTCAGGCACTGAGAGTATGGACCCCCGACATGTCACCATTCATGTCCTTAAATGTTATTATCTACCAAAAGGTGACCTATAAATTTTGAATTCAGTAATTTACTGAAAAGTTACTAAATATGTATGCAAGTAAATTTACAGGTTTAAATACATGTATATATATGGTATGTCAGCCAATGAAATTTTAAGGTATTTATTGACAGTATTATTATTTATAGTATATATGTGGTATGGTTAATTTAGATAGTAAATGTTTTAATGAGGCCTAAATGTTTCCCTAATATTGGAATAAGGTGCAGTCTTTCTTTGCTTTAAATGTTACTTTCTAATCATCCATTTTAATATGTGTTGTAAAGCTTACTAGGTAAATTGCAATATTTTTCCTACTTAAACATTTATCCTGCTCAATATTTGAGATGAACTTGTCTTGTTTTGAATACGAAGCTGTCACTTACAAGTTAGAGAGTTTTCTATGATATAAATTTATGCTGAATTATCTGATCAAATTTTCATCTTGATATCCCCAGAATTAATAGCTTCTAATGATAGTAGCCAAAATGTTAGCTTGACAAGTTCATTGTAAAAACTGAAGCAGGATAAGTGTTGAAATATAAATTTGTGCCGTTAATACATAACACTTTCTATTCATGCTGTAATTTACATTATATGTAGATCTGCTTTACAGAAATTTGATACAGTGTATAGATGTGTATTATATGAAAATTGACCATTAAAACAATTTTTTAAATGCAATTCCTGGTATGTCTGTATTTTGCCATATCAATTAAGTGGCAGGGTATTTAATTTATTAAAATCTGTGTTGAATGTCTAGTCATTTGATGTTATTTAAGAAAAAAGATATTAGAATATGGTTCTTGAGAAATATAATTTAGATACAGAATAAGGACTTAATTATAATGATTATTTTTACTAAATTTTAGGATGAGTTAATGATAAATCAGATTTAATTCAGGGTTCAGGATTACATGACTTAGTTCAGAATTCAGGGTATATTTTATAAATAGGCATATCATAATTAAGCATTTCCAAGAACCAGAACAATTCTTATATCTTGTATGACTAATATATTAAGTACTTCTAACATTTTATGATTTATTTCCTCTTTGTTTTCAATATGTTTCTATAGCAACCAAGATCAAAGTTTGACGAGGTTTGTAAACAACCAGTTACCCCACCCATTTGTTACAATTAAATCACACAGTTTTGTTATGAGATAATCTCACTTTGTTTGGTCTTGAATTGCAAGTGTGTTATATTAGGGCTATTATGTAAAATTTCATGTTTTAAGAAAGATAGTGCTAGTGTTAAAAAATATTTAAAAAAAACAACTAAATTTATGGAACAGATATATATCATAAATTTTAAATGAAATTAAAACTTTCAACTGTTATAGTTGATTTCCATTTTAAAGAAACTCTTCGATTATTTAGATTTCATGTCTAAAACATTGTTGAATTACAACTTTAATGAAGACAAATTCCATCAAAAGATGTACATGTCAGTAAAACATCAACAGATATTATCATAATTATGAATGGTTATTTTGCATCTGCTTTGTTTTCCACATCAAATATTTACATAAACTATATGTTCAAAGGAACTACATTTTCAAAAGAACTGATGTTGACATGAACTAAATATTTAGATGAACTGCATGTTTAAACAAACTACTGGTTTATATGAACCAATGTTGGTGTGAACTACATGTTCATGTTAACTATGTTTTCATGTGAACTGCATTTTGACATGAACTACATGTTCACACAAACTATATCTTCACATGAACTGCTTGTTTGAATGAACTAAATGTTTAAATGAACCCATATAAACATGAACTACAAATTCACTTGAACTGTATCTTTGCATGAACTGCTTGTTTAATGTTAAAATGAACCAATGTTGACATGAACTTAAATTCTCATGCACTACATGTTTACCTGAACTTTATGTTTTCATGAACTACTTGTTTACCTGAACTACATTTTTAAATGAATAACATGTTTAGATTATTTCCCACTTCTGCTGCAAGTGTGTGATTTTTGTTTGTTTTTTATTTATTTTTTTGTTGTTATTTTTTTCTTGTCTCTTGAAATAAAATCCTGCCTGATTGATCTTTTCTGACTGTGTGATTTGTGTTCTGAGTTGGGGTTTGAATTTGACTGTTCACAATTTTTAAAATACAGAACCGTAGTGATGACTTCTTGAGAAGAAGGAAAATGACTCCTTTAAAAAGATAAAGATGGTTGAATAAATTGTTTATCAATAAGGCTATATTTATTATTCATTTAGCTAGTTAGCTAGTATCAAGAAGTGTCTAAACATAAACTACTTTACACAGTGATGTCACCGAAACTGAAGTAGTTAAAAATTCATGAAGTTAATGTATTTTCAAAGTTGCTTTTGAAATCTTAGAAGTTTGTTGTTTATTTTTTCTCTTTGATGTATTCTTTTAGTCTGCTAACTTAATAGGTATGATATTTAGATGTCAATAATTGGGAATTAATGTACATGTCATTCTGAAATTATTCTGTTATTTCTTAGATAGACATTTATAAGTAAAACATGGATTATAATACCATCTCTGCTTTATTTTAGAATTTACCTTTTTCTGTTATTTTGTAACTTTCTTTGTTTCCTTATATTTATTTATTTTGACTTTTGCTAATTTCTATTAGTTTAACATCTGAGGGGATGCTTGTTATATTCGTTTTTAGATAATAATTATGTGATAGTTTTGCTTTTAGGAAACCTTTCTGTATATATATTTATTTTTTTAAAAAGAAACTTAAATGAGGTTTAATATTGTAACAAATTTTTCTTGAGGAAAATTGACTGTAAAATGTATATCATGCATAGATATAGAATGATTGAATTATTTTTGTGAATTTAAAGATGGACTTAGAGGAACTGGAGAGAATGACAGAAGAAAAAAGAAAACTGAGGGAAGAAAGGAAGAAGAAACTAGCAGCTACAAGAAAAGAGGTAAGGTCTTTGATTATAAAATTGTCATGGTTAAGGACACAAGTTAACTTTTTTCCTTAATTCTTTTTCAATATTTTGAGAAGAATTTTTTTTTTTGAAAGAAGAGAAAAATCAGCATGCTATTAAGAAGAGAAAAGGGCTCAAAATATGCAGAGTTAAAAAAAGAGACACCATTTCATTGTTACTTATATTTTTAAAACAATCATTATTTGAAAATACAGTATAACCTCTGCATAGCAACAACATTTGGAAGACAAACGATTTTTGGTTGTTACTGAGAGATGTGGCTCTAGAGAGGTTAAATTTATTGGAAAATCTAACTTTAGAAATGTAAAGAAGTGATTTCTGTACAGAGGGGCCGCAGAGATTGTACTTAAGTTTGTTTTCTTTCTTACAAGTTTATGAAGAAACTTCTGTCTATAATTTTATGAAAAAAAAATCAATTAAAAGACTCAGGTAAAATATGATATTTTATTCTTATTTGTTGATTTTGAGCTCATTTTCCCCCCAATTTTCAGGGTATTTATATGCCGTCTGCGGAGGAAGCATTTGATTTCTTTACTCGAGTGTGGGAACCAGAACCTAAAGATGAAGAAGAGGAGGAACCAGTGGAAAAAGCTGAAACTGAAAAGAAAGAAAAAGAGGAGGGTGAAGAACCTAAAGAAGGTGAAGAACCTAAAGAAGGAGAAGAGCCCAAAGAAGGAGAAGAGGTAAAATGTTGAAATTGTTTTGTTTGATGTGTTTTAGTTTACACTGGTTTGACAGTATTCCAGTCATCTATTGGTGCTACTGTTACCTTTCAAGTTCTCTTGGATTTTGTGCCAGTACTGTCCTGTTCTTTTCTCAGGTAACTAGTAACTTTAACTCGTGTTTCACTTGAAACATTGATATTGACATATTTAATGGCATTTGACATTTTGTGGTCTACAAATTGTCATTTAAAAACATACATGTATGTGTTGTCTAGTATTCACACATCCGAGGTTTGTAGACTTAATTAACTCTCTCTCTCTCTCTGTTCAGGTTATCAAACAAACTTAAGAAAAAAATAAGGATAAACAGTGGTAAAAAAGGATTATCGAGTTAAAAAATTTTGTAGTGGAATACTAGACATAGCTAGAGTGCAATTCAATAAGAGTCAAAATACTAGTTTGTCATTTTCTCCGTTATTTTTTTTATTGTGCCACTACCTAGGGTGGAGACAGTTTTTAGATTTGCATGTTTCAATCTGTCTGTCATGCTGTCTTTCTGTAGCGGCATCAGTGTCGTATGGTCACATATCTAGTTTTGTTGTATATATCACTGAGATAAGAGCTTTTGTTTTTTCAGGGTGAAGGTGAACCAAAACCTGGTAAATCTGAAGATGAACAGCCATTGATTCCACAAGATGAGGAGGAAGATATTGGGTACGCTCTCACTGTAATGTCTAAAGCTGAATACCCTGACCCAGATGAGGTGGTTCGAAAAGAAGATTTGATCTATTTCTATCCATCTAGTGCAGAAAGTGAGTGTTAATTGTCTAAAATTTTATATTGTGAAAATATTGAAATTGTTGCTAAATGGTTAAAACCCTATCTGAAATAGCAGCGTAATATTTTGTTCTGGAACAATTTATTATGTTTACGACTTAACATACAATATTTATGTGTTATAAATAATGGAGACATTCTAGGTTACAATATGTGAGATTCAACCATAAGATTATTGAAAGAATTATAAATTTTGTAAAAATATTTCAGTAGATATTGCTCAATTAATACCCTGTAAGTACTTTGTTAAGACCTTTCTTTCTTCAGTTGAACAATTACTTTTGTCAGTTAACTTTTCAACATCATATGTGACACATCTTGTTATTTGTAAGAATGTTTGTTTGTCTTATAAAGTTCCGGCAACAGATAAAGTTGCGAAGGAGATGGAAGTGAGGCGTTTGGAGGAAGAAGGATTCTACGTCGGTACCCGGCCTTCAACCTCAGGCTGGAACCAAAACAGAATGGAACACAGGCTTCTAAAAGAGGGTGAAAAGGTACACAAATTTTATACATATATTAGTTTAAAAAACACTTATGATTGATATATATATTTTATCAGTCATTGAAATTTACTTTGAGCAATGACAAGGAAATAATTCAATTTACTTCCGGGAATAATAAGTTGTTTTATCTTTCACATACATATTTTAATCTTTTAATCACTGATAAAATATGTGTTACAGGTAATATTTATTTTGGTTCTAACATTAAGATGTTAAAAATGTGTAATAAAAGTGTGAATTCTTTTATCATGCTGGTACAAAAGTAATGTCATGGTATATATTGAATTGACATCATGACATGTAAAGATATTGATTACTAAGGTCTCACATATGCAAGTTATATTGTTTTGTTGGATAATGTATAAGTCAGCCTTCTGTTTGTATGAGAAATATTGCAGATGATAAAACATTAAAACTCTCTAAATACATTATGTTTTAAGGCATTTGTTGTCAATTAATGTGCCTTTAAGTTTATATGAAATTATTTCAGGTGTGTTATTGATAATAATTGATATTGATAGTAATTTTTAATAATATTCAGTAAATCTGTTATTTATAGAATTTTAATTTCATCATTATAACAGATAGCAAAAAGTGACACTTTTTTTATAAACTCTTTTTTTTTTTATATCAATTTGATCACATTATTTGCAAATTTTAATGAATAATACAGCAAACATTGTCTATTTATAGGGACATGAATCAGCTAAGAAATGGTTTGGTGAGGATGGTAAACTGCTGGCATTACCAGATCCATTAAAGGTTATGCCCTCTAGACCTCCAGTAACAGAAGAGGTGGAACCATATCTACAGACTGTCTATAAGAAGGTAGACAACATTTTTACATTATATAATGAAACATTTTAAACAAATTATTATCCAGAATAATAACTTTATTTATTTGAATGCCAGCAATTGTTTCATCTCTTAAAATGTATTGTAAGCATTGCCTTCTAAATTTCTTCATTTTTAATTTAAAGTCTATTTTTGTTAAATATTGCTTGGTTGAAATAGAAACAATGTTACCCTGGCCCTTGGAAAAAGTCTTTTGAAGATCCTTGTCTTAGTAAGGTTCTCAACAGATTATGTTGTTAAGATACATAAAGCTCAGGACATTTTTAAGGTTTTCAGCATTTTTAGTGCGACAGAATGAAATTTTTTAGTACATGTTCTTACTCCAAAACATATGGGCTTCAACATTTTACTTACACGTCTTTTCCGCAGAAAATAGGTCAGTATTACTTTGAAATTGATCTTTTGCAAGGAGCAAGTATCCAGATAGCCTCTGTAACAGAATATGCTTGGAAAAATGCCTGAAGTGGCATCCCAGTTAAAGTTGGCCAAATTTGAAAAGCAACCAAAAAATATTAAAAGTAAAATGTCTTTGGAAATGTAAAGAAAAATATGATGTGTATTGCAGGCAATAATGAGAGAGTTTGACAACCGATATATAGACGGTACGACAGAGGGCGGAGGACAGTATCAACTTGATGTTGATATTAACCAGATATGTTTCTCCCACCATCATTTATACAGTAGAGAACATGTCCTTGCACAGAAACTCACTCAGATGTATCAACAGTATGTCATACGACAAAAGAAAAATATGACAGAGTATTTGGGTCAGAAGGTGAGTGTTTGCTAGTTGCGATATATGCTTGAACTGGTTGATCAAGTTATGTGACTTTAAGTCTTTGCTTTAATACGACAAGGTTTCTTTTGTCTATATTTTTTAAGACTCTGATATCATTAGAATATGTAGGGCAAGTCCTTTATAAAAGTGAGGCATGTTAGTGTGAATAATTTGTTATGTTAGTGTGAATAATTTGATAGCTTTTGTTTTACTTTTTTGTCAAATGAGAAAGCCTAAATTTGAAAATTTCTTACAGTCTATTTTGCATAATATCATTAAAATGACTTTAATAATATTCATTTAAAAGTTTTGTCTATCTAAAAAAATATACTATGAGTGCCTACAAAAAGTAGGTCTGCGACTAAGTTAGACATAAAAAAATCAAACATCTTAAACAGCTACAGTTTCTTCTACATATTTTCAGCTGTTTAATTTGTTCTTATTAGCGTCTAACTATAACATAGAAAAAGAACGAAAATATATTTTAATATACAATGCTTAATGACAATATATATATTTTCATATTACAGCTGAGGGCATTAAAGGATTCTGCATTACATCTACAAGATCATATAGCAGCTCATAGGGTAATTATTTCTCCTTGTTTCTCAAGTTATCTTTAGAATAAGATCAAGTCTTATATATTTTATCTGATTTCATTAGTAACTTTACACTTTGTTGTTTTAATATATAGGAATAAACTGCTGAGGCCAATAGTCGTTGTTGTCAATTTCTAGACATCAAAATTACAAAGTGGTACAGTCACTGCTAACATATGTATTATTCTGTTGATTCCACTTTTTTCTTGGGCTTAAGTTTAACTTTCTAGCTTAAGGAACATCGGTGATTCTACTCAAGTGCCCGTTCGTGCCTGAAATAATGCACGGGTGGGCACCTGAGGTCTTCCTCCACCAGTAAGGCTGGAATATCGCGATATGACCTATACTGTGTCGATGTGACGTAAGACCAAAAAAAAAAAAAAAAGTTTAACTTTTTCTCATCACTTGCAAATTTTTGTGAGCCTAAGAAATTTTAATTTGCACATACTAAATGTAGCTCACTTGCAATTGTTTTAAAAGTATTTTATGTATGTATGAAAAGCTGTTAATGTTTATTGCTGTATCCATTTTGTACTTACAAATTTAATTTAAAGGTACTGTAACTATGAAGTTTGAAAATGTCAGTACTAGGGATAGAATGAATTAAACACTGAACCTGCCAAAATAACCATCAAGTCTTATTTTCATAGTTGCATGTAGAAAAAAATTTATGTGGGGGTGGGGTTGTATTTCTTTTTATTTTCTTTAACATATTGAATTTTTAAGTGTTTCTTCTGCGCATTGTATCAAAAACCAAATTTCGACAATTACGTATTTGTGTCAATGAGCAACAATTTTGTAACTATTTAATAAATTCTGATTTTGTCTGTTATTTTAGAGTGAACATACCCTGACTGACAGATCTAACTATGAAAGAAGACTTCAAGAATACAAGACAGAAATCAGGTAAATGTTCTAAATATACAACACGGCTCCAGATAAGTTTTTAGTGCAATGAGTATTTACTTATTGATTATTTTGTGAATGAGTAAAATTTGAAATCTGAAAAATCTGGCAAAAGTAATTACACTCAAAGTGATGACTGGGATATTTTGTTGCCTTATTTTACTTAACAGTTTTGCTACTTGACTTGGCTCTATGTTGATGGCCCCTTAATTTAAAGAAATATCTTAAAATTTAAATGAACTGTTCCAAATTCAAAGAATTAATCCTTTGCACTAATTCAGCAGGTTCATGTATATTCAATATGATACATTTCCGCCATTTTTTTTTACATCAATATATTTTACTGTGTAACAAAATTGACTTATATAAAATAATGACTTTGTATTGTAAAATAGACAGGCAAGATTACAGCGTGATAGAGAAGAGAAGTCGGACAGGAATTTATTAAAGAATATCATACATACATGGAAGGAAATTAGAGCCCAGAGAGACCTTCAGAGATTCACTAACACACCTGTCAAACTGCAGATAAGAAAGTAAGTGTTTACTTATATTCTCTTTTGTTGTTTTGTCTTAGTTTTTTTTGTTGTTGTTTTTTCAGATGCAATATTACTAACACCAGCCTGCGCATCCGCAAATTCTGATCAGGATCCATGCTGTTTGCTTACAAACCCTTTAACAAGTAGAGAAACTGATAGCGACCAGCATGGATCCTGATCAGACTGTGTGGAAGCGCAGGCTGGTCTGGATCCATGCTGGTCGCAGACACATTATGTTGGTTTTGTCATGGTGCGGCTCTAAATATAAACTTTCACAATACTCTCATAGTTAAAGTATAAACATGAACAAAAAAGAATTCTAGACATTGTATATGTAATGTTATATCACATTGACACTTATATTACAATATATTTGTTATGTCTTATACATTACAGACAAGAGGTGGACAAGACACAGGATCAGGCTGTGTGGAAACTAGAACTTGAGGAAGAGGTGGAAGAATTAAGAGATGAGCATGAGAGAGATTACAAACATAAAATGTTATCTTATGAGGAGGACATTACCAAATATCAAAAACAACAGCAAGCCAAGGTAAATCTCATTGAATCATATATCATTTGATAATGTGTCTGCCTGACTGGTTCAGTGGGTAAATTTTTAGCTCTGTAGATTTCAAAATTCATCCTGCACGAGATTTATGGATCTTAAAGTTTAAACTGCATGAGGTATATAGATTGCACATATTAACATGTATTTACAATTCGCAATTAATATTAACAGTGATGTTCTTCATTTGATTTTGTAGTGTTGAATATATTAGAAAAGGTTATATTTTTTCTATTCTTTATTAAAACAGAAAGATGCTGAGAAGAGGTTAAGGAAATTAAGAGGTAGAAAGGGATCAAGGCAAAGTAGTGCCAGTGCCCTATCGGGTGGGTCAGGACTAGAGGACTACAATGAGGTGGGTTGAGTCTAGTTGTTTTTTTTCCTTTGAAATATTTTTAGCTCGACTATTCGCAGAATAATCGAGCTAATGCAGTCACCCATTTGTCGGCGTCGGCGTCCCTGTGGTTAAGTTTTTGCGTGCAAGCTGGTATCTCCATAACTACTGAAGGGAATGCATTGAAACTTCACACACTTGTTCTTTGTGATTATCTAACATGATTGGCACAAGTCCCATAACTCTGTTTGCTTTTTTGCATAATTATGCCCCTTTTTCGACTTAGAAATTCTTGGTTAAGTTTTTGTGTGCAAGCTGGTATCTCCATAACTACTGAAGGGAATGGATTGAAACTTCACACACTTGTTCTCTGTGATTATCTTACATGATTGGCACAAGTCCTATAACTCTGATTTGCTTTTTAGCATAATTATGCCCCTCTTTCTACTTAGAAATTCTTGGTTAAGTTTTTGCATGTAAGCAAATATCTCCATAACTACTGAAGGGTTTGTGCCTTTTTTGGAACAACTTTATGCATTCATAATAATAAAATAGTGATTAACTCGATAAAACATCTTAATAACAAGCCTTTGTACCTTTTCAGACAATTTTATGTATTCATATAGGTAAGCATTATTATACTCAATGAAACACATTTGTGACAACTTTTCGAATAGTCGAGTGTTACTGCCCTCCGACAATTCTTGTTAACAAGTACAGTAGAACTTCTATGTGTCGAACTTCGATAAGTCGATTTTCTCGATGTGTCGAAGTAAAATGAAGTCTCGATTTTTTTCCCCTATATATTCCTTATAAAAACCTATATATGAGTCAAAATTTTATGTGTCGAATTTTTCGATGTGTCGAACTTTTTTAGAGGTCTGTATAGAATAAATCAAGTACTATTTATCACAAATAAGTCAAAGTCCTTCAATTATTTTGACAACTTCGATCTCAAGACTTTTTTCACACCTTTTCTAGACGCGAAGATGATTTCCGATCAATTTGTGTGACAGGTGTTAATTACATAGCCTTGCTTTCTAACAGCCTTTGTTTGCATTTAAATGTGTGATAAAGTGCTTTAATTGTTACCATTCAAATTTCTGTAGTGGTATTTGAAGGTAAACAATAAGAACGACTTTCATTTGAGAACTTCAGTGACCCGGTGTCACGTGATAATCACACGGGGATATATTTACTATAAGCTGGGTCAGTTATCTCCCTTTCCTTTTGTTACGCCTTTTGTAACTTGCTTGTATACATAAACGGCTCGAAATTTTGTCATCAATTGAGACCTATTCATGAGTCAAAGTCCCGATGTGTCGAAGTTTTTACGCCAGTTCTTTCAACTTCAACTTACCGAAGTTCTACTGTATATTGCTTAATGTGACAAAAACAAATAAGGAAAAGCCTCCTGTCACAAGTTCAAACTGCTATGAAACTATGAAAAATGCTTCAATACTGATGAAACTTGGCACAAATGTTGACTAGACCATAGCCTCTGTAACAGCATGCTCAATCTTAAATTTCCTGTAACATTGGCAACGGGGGACATCTCAAAATTGCCAAAAATAACTATTTTGCATTGTTTTTTTCCATCAAAACTGATTTCAAAGAACTGCAACTTCTCAATAGATTGAGAAAGAGTAAATGGCTTTTCAGCGTTGGTTACAGGTTACCTTATGATTGACATGAGGCCATTTCTTTAGCCTGTCACATGTCCAAAACTTTCTTGGCGATGAGGAGGGCACCTGCCCCCTTCAAACCCCCAAAATAGAAGGGGCAGATCCCCAATCTGCCAACCCCCTGATATACCTTTTTGATGGGGGGGGGGGGGGGGGGCGTGCCTAAAAAATGGTCACTTTTTTTATCAACATATCTCAAATGAAAAACAGTGTTTGGGGCCAAAATAGGGCATTTTTTCACTGTTTGAGGGGGGTGAAAAGTGGTCAAAACACGTCTATATGAGGTAAGGGGTTAAACAATGTCATAAACAACAATGTCATCTACTGCTAAAAAATCTGCAACTGACCAAAAAGCAGATGGATAAAATTGATTTTGTGCATAAGGTTTGAGATGTACATCTTTGACACTAACTTTTGCATATAAACAAAATTTTAGATGTAAACTTACTGTAAAATCATCTGAATAATAAACTCCTCGAATAATATTTATTCATTGTGTTATTTACAGAAATTGCAACATTTTCATTGATATGTTATTTAGTTTCCTGCTCACAGAACAGAATTGTTATTTATTTACGATGGTGTTTTTATTCCAGGAAGCTCAGAGAAAAGACCAGGAAACTTTAGACGAGGCCGACCTAACTCAACCGGAACTTCCGGAACAATTTGATGAAAATACTGTCAGAGAAAAGGTGAAGGCAAAGGCATTAGAGAGTAGACGGAGACCTGGTGAACCCAAACTAGATCTTGAATTATCTAACACTGCTTCAATAACACCAACAACAGAATGTCCCAGGTACATGGAAAAGATTTTGTTATTTTATCACAGCTTAAAAGAGTATAAAGTTATATGTAATGAATTTTTTGTTATAAAATCTGTGAAATTATGTTTTTCCCTAATCTAATGGTCAATTAACGAAAGAGGTGTTTAATAGAATGTTGTTTTTTATTTAACACATATAAATACTGTAAAAAAATGTAAACAGAATAAAGTTTTCTGGAACAAAATATTATGCTGCTAAGTAGGGTTTTACCCATATAGAAATGGTTTGCAGCTTGCACTATTTGCTCATAAAGAAATCATATGCACATACATAATTTCTTTTATACAGGCAATTTAGAATTATTTGATTTCAAAATTCAAACAAAAATATTGTAAACTGCAGGCAGCAGAAATATAGCTTTATACACTTTGAATAATATTTATTTAGAACATAAACATAAAATGATAGCAAAAATAATGTTTTACATAGAAACTTAGATTTTCACAAGCTTCACTGATTTAATAATAGAATATGATGAAAAAGTGAGGTTACAAGCTGTCTTTATTTATTATGGTGGCAGAGTAAGGTTGGGCTCTTCATACTCACTCTCTTCATTGCTATGGTTTCAAATTCCACTTGTGAAATGAGGAGATTAGCCAGCTATCTTTGTGAAAGCCAGTGTTAATTTTGAGATGCTTGCCTATTCTAGAAGGTGGCCATATGAAATAGTAGTTCTCCATACAGTGGTCAGGGTGTCTTAGACTCGATTTACATCTATTCTCTTGAGTAGAATATAAAGATATCAAAAGAGCGATAATAAATAGATCATTGAAAGTTTGACTCTAGTTGACAACTTGTTTTATTATGATGTTCAAATGATTTGTATAAATGTGTAAATGAATTATGTTGAATTTTATTTCAGTGGAGAACAGAGGAGAAGGGATGATGTATCTAAATGTAAAGTGTTTGTGAAAATTTTGTTCAACAATAAAGAAGTGTCAAGGACTAATTCCAAGTAAGTGTCTTTTTCCTGTTTGAAATATGAAGCAAAATGAGTAAAAACATTTAGTCATCTTATGATAGTAAATATTTGAGTTTGAAGGTAAAGTTTGTTCAAGACAGAAGCTATAAGTTATTATTTACCAATTTATGTGTTTTTATTATGAGTAATTATTTTTTAACTGTCTATAATGTGATTCAAATCAATTACATTGTATTATGATATTGTCTAATACTCAGTCAGATCTCTAGATCAAATTACACGTATCTCATTTGGTCAACAGATTGACTTCAATAGCTCTAATCACTATTTTGGTTAGTATTGGCTCCTCATTAATTTAACATTGGAACAAGCCAATCAAATTTTATCCTAAATTAGTTATCATCTGCCTTAAATAATAACTAATTATAGATTCTTAAAATAGATTAAATCAGTCTGAATTCAGGAGTTTTCACGATAAATAACCTTTGTATGTCTTCTTTGAACAATTTTGAATTTAAATTGAAATTGTCAGCATTCATCGTGATCAACATGAAGTATGATGAATAACAAGGCATTAATTTATTTATTTGTATAATTGTATGATAATTTATCTGATTACAGACCTTTGACCCAGGATTTCAAGGTGAATTATGGTCAAATTTACAATATGAAGATTCTACAATGGCCAGAAAGTATAGCTTTTCAGGTAATACTGATCATTCTTAAAGTCTTGGTTTTTACAGATTTTATTTTAGTTGCTTATAGACAAACTCTTGAATCCGTTCCAGGAACCAAGCAGTACTGAGCAATGAGTGTTAATGTTCTTGCTCAAGAAAACCACAGCTCGACCCTAACGGGATTTGAACTCATACGGATATTGATCCTTCCATTATTTGTCTGACATGTTAACCACTTGGCCATTTAAAATCTTATAGTAACAGGGCCAACTGTATTACTTAATTAGCTCTTTAACAGCATCCTCAAATTGTTAAGTAAAGGTTTTTCCAACATTTGACAAGTGATTTATTGTAAGTTTAAGCAAAATGAAGTTCTTGCATGTCTATAAAAAGCAGTTGCGAGATATATCTGGTCAGTTTCAGTTTTTTCCTTAAATATTTGTATCAGATTAAAATGTCTTTACAGCTTCTGCTACATCCAGTAAAATGCTTACATATAAATGACTCTAATATTTCATTTTGTCTAGCTTTGTTACATACAATTTTATACACCTATATGTTTTATTGATGTTGTATCCCATTTGTAGGTGTATGAAACTGTAGGTTTAAGCAGTAGTCTGATGGCAGAGTTATGTGCCCCTATACCAGACACGAGCGTCACTTCACTATCAGTACAATTAGAGGATCTAGAGTTCAGCAGTGATCACAGAATTAATCACAGTCATGAAGGAGTTGGCAGCGGTAAGTTAATTTATAATGTGCTTCTGTATAATAAAAAATAAGTCCTCGGCAAAATAAACATGTTGAAAGTTGGGAACTGATATTGATCAGTGTTTTCCACCAGTATAAAACATAGACAGACTACATATCCATGCAGAAAAAATAAAGCTGTAAACAGTATGGGATGTGGTTAGACTGTATGTGCAGGATGGCCTTTCACTGTTCTAAAGTCAAAGGTTGGTCATTTTTAGTTCCACCATGTTAAGGATTTAAAGTTAGATATTATACAATGGACAGATCTAAATAAACTGAAATTTTAGGAAAAGATAATACAATTCTGCAAGTATGTTAGGAAAGAAAGTGATTAAAGTGTTGATGAAATTATGATAGCTTTGTGGTTGTGATTGAAGGATAATAGTGATATTGTTTATTATCTATATTTAAGGTTTGCCGTTTACATTTGGGAAAGGAGGTGAGGAGTTATTGACCTTGATGACAACTGGTGTGCTAACGTTTAGTATAGCTTGGGCAGTGGATGAACATGGCCGTGCCCTCGTACCTGCTGCTGCCACATCAAATATTACCAGCATGTTTAAGTAAGATAATTATGGTTAAGTTTTGTTTCTTGAGTTAATGTTGTACTGCCTAAAATATCTTGTACAATTATTGGTGATATTTTAAAAGCTGTCAATGTAAGGGATGCCATGCCAGGCCCGTTGTCACGATTTTGTGATTCATGCAGCAAATAGTGGTTCTAGAGGTGAACCATGCTCCCCATGAAATTTTTTATTCTAGGATGCTCTCAGGAGTGTTTTCCCCTATATTTGGCACAGTTTACAGTCTTCCGCTAGTACATATTATTTTGGCATGTGTCACTTATTTTTAGCTCACCTGTCACAAAGTGACAGGGTGAGCTTTTGTGATCGCTTTTCGTCCGGCGTCCGGCCGTCCGTAAACTTTTACTTTAGATGACATCTCCTCATAAACCACTAAGCCAATTTCAACCAAACTTCACAGGAATGTTCCTTTGGTGGTCACCTTTAAAAATTGTTCAAAGAATTTAATTCCATGCAGAACTCTGGTTGCCATGGCAACCGAAAGAAAAAACTTTAAATATCTTCTTTTAAAAAACCCAAAGAGCTAGAGCTAAGATATTTGGCATGAAACATCTTCTAGTAAGTGTCTACCAAGTTTGTTCAAATAAAAGCCCTGGGGTCAAAATTGGCCCCGCCCCAGGGGGTCATTGATTTTCCCTATATATATATAGTAAAAACTTAAAAAATCTTCTTTTAAAGAACCCATGGAGCTAGAGCTAAGATATTTAGCATGAAACACCATCTAGTAAGTGTCTACCAAGTTTGTTCAAATAAAAGCCCTGGGGTCAAAATTGGCCCCGCCCCGGGGGTCATTGATTTTCCCTATATGCATATAGTAAAAACTTAAAAAATCTTCTTTTAAAGAACCCAAAGAGCTAGAGCTAAGATATTTAGCATGAAACATGTGCTAATGGGTGTTCTACAAAGTTTGTTCAAATAAAAGCCCTGGGGTCAAAATTGGCCCGTCCCCGGGGGTCATTGATTTTCCTTATATGTGTATAGCAAAAACTTAAAAAATCTTCTTTGAAAAAACCCAAATAGCTAGAGTGTAGATATTAAGCATGAAACATCTTCTAGTGAGTGTCTACAAAGTTTGTTCAAATAAAAGCCCTGGGGTCAAAATTGGCCCCGCCCTGGGGGTCATTGATTTTCCTTATTTGTGTATGGCAAAAACTTAAAAATCTTCTTTGAAAAAACCCAAATAGCTAGAGTTTAGATATTAAGCATGAAACATCTTCTAGTAAGTGTCTACAAAGTTTGTTCAAATAACAGCCCTGGGGCTAAAACTGGCCCCGCCCCAGAGGTGTCATTGTTTTTAACTATATGTGTATAGTAAAAACTTAAAAAATCTTCTTTTAAAAAACCCAATGAGCTAGAGGTTAGATTGCAGGAAACATCTTTTTGTGGGTGTCTACCAAGTTTGTTCAAATAAAAGCCCTTGGGTTAAAATTGGCCCTGCCAAAGGGGGGGGGGGAGGTCATTGTTTTTCATTATATGTGTGTAGTAAAAACTTAACATCATGAAACATCTTCTAATGAGTGTCTTCCAAGGTTGTTCAAATAAAAGCCCTGGGGTTTAAATTAGCCCTGCTCCGGGGGCCTAAATACAGGTGAGCGACCTCAGGGCCATCATGGCCCTCTTGTTTATAAAGATCTGTGCGTTTGAAGTGTTGACTACCAATCGCATAACGGACGGACATTTGTACATAACATGAATAATTGATATTTGACAAATGAAAAATAAACAATTGATGTTGTTATAATTCTTCATTTTAATCTGATAATTATAAATATACAAATACGAGAAATATTACATACAAAAACAGTAGTATCACAATGGTTTAAGCTTAATAATCATTTGACCAGAGTGATTTTATCTGAATTAGCCAAAAACATATTGCCGTCATTTGTTTTGAAAACAAAAATAATTTTGGTTGGTTTGGTTCCGATGGAACTGTGTCACAGGTCATGATATCATAATATGTTAAACTTTTTGTATTAAATACTTCTATGTGAACAGCAGTTAAATTTAATCAATTACCGTGCCTTGCATAAGGGGCCAGTTAAGTGTCAAATTGCTTATCAGTGACGCGCGCTTTTGTTTTTGATGTTTGTTGTTATTTTGTAGTTGTTTTTTTCCGCTAATGACCAGACATATTTGGCTAAAATATTGGTCCGGCCAAGGCCCAATCGACCGGACCATCGACAATGGCCCTGCATGCAAGTATAAACTAAATTTAATGAACTCATTGAATAAAATTATATCATGCTTGCCAAAGGTTCGCATAATAAAATTTTGTTTAATTAATTCAGTATTGAATCTACACTCATTCAATATTCTCTATGTATATTTCTAGTCACATGAAGAAGATGGATCCTCTTGCAGCAATTGGGGCAACAGGTGTGATGGATTTAAAGAAACTTGCTGAATGGTTTCATAATTCGAGACTTGACCCAAATGATCCCAGCAACGCTGATATCGTTTATATTCTTAGGGTATATTAATAATACATTTTCTCTCAGCTTTTACCATAGTTTTTTAAAACACATACAAATATGGTTATTTTCATATACCTTTTTTAAAAAGGTTTCATTATTGATATATGAAACATAGACGATGCTGTAGAATTTATTACTCAATGAAATGATATTCAGTTTAAAAGTATGGCAGCATTTTGGCTAGGTTTGTTATTTATATGAAATACTGATATAGATTATATGGTTATAAGAAACTTTAATCAGAATAGATTTTTATCCCTCGCCGAAAGGCGGCGGGTGATATAGAAATAGTCTCCTTCCATCCGACATTTTTGTCCAGAGCATATCTCAAAAAGTATTTGAGATATCAACTTAAAACTTCAAAGGTGGATAGATCATATTGAGGAGGAATGGTGTGCACAAGAATGATAACTATTCTCATAATAATTTTTGAGTCATTGCCCTTTGTTATTTTTCATGCATTTTGTCCAGAGCATAACTCAAAAAGCTTACGAGATATCAACATGAAACTTCATAGGTGGATAGATCTCATTGAGGAGGAGTGCAGCACATAAGAATGATAACCTACCCTGCATTATTTTTCAGTTATTGTCCTTTGTTATTTTTCATGCTTAATTTTTGTCCAGAACATTACTAAAAAAGCCTTTGAGATATCAACATGAAACTTCATAGGTGGATAGATCTCATTGAGGAGGAGTGCAGCACACAAGAATTATAACCTACCCTGCATTATTTTTCAGTCATTGCCCTTTGTTTTTTTCAGCCATCAGTATTCACATAGGTTTCAAATCTGTAATCACTTCAGCCTACAAAAAGATCTCTTAAAATTGAATTATTCTGCTCTACTACATATACATTCTTCCAATGAGCAAACACATTCGGCGAGGGATGGCCATGTTGACATGGCTCTTGTCAAGATTGTTTTATAAAGATGCTATAATCAAATACTTACTAAAACTTTTGTACTGTTACAGGGTAAATCAGGGGACTCGGCATTACTATCACCGACTGAATATTTCCGGTTAGAGCAGCTGATGGAAGAGTTTGACTTTGTCACATATGATGAACTTGTAATGAATAGAAGGTTTCAGTTGCTACAGTTACGAGATGAAGAAGTTCAAGAGTTTAGAAATTATAAGATGGTGCCAGCATATGATCGAGAAATACCTAGAGATACTTTTACAGTATGTATCTTATTAACCAGGTTTTCAATTTTGAAAATCCTGGTTATTAGATTGGGGTATGGCGGGCGGATGGGCGGATGGGCGGCTGGGCGGCTGGGCGGATGGGCGCTGGGCGGATGGGCGGATGGGCGGGCGTCAAACGAAATTGTGTCCGCTCTGTAACTCTTCAACCCTTTGAAGAATTTTTGATGAAACTTCAGACAAATGTTTACCACATCAAGATGACGTGCAGAACGCATGTTCCGCATGGCTGGCTCCAAGGTCAAGGTCACAGTGACATTAACATTGAAAATCCTGTCCGCTCTGTAACTCTTTCAACCCTTTGAAGAATTTTGATGAAACTTCAGACAAATGTTTACCACATCAAGATGACGTGCAGAACGCATGTTCCGCATGGCTGGCTCCAAGGTCAAGGTCACAGTGATATTAACATTGAAAATCCTGTTGCGGGCGTCAAACGAAATTGTGTCCGCTCTGTAACTCTTCAACCCTTTGAAGAATTTTGATGAAACTTCAGACAAATGTTTACCACATCAAGATGACGTGCAGAACGCATGTTCCGCATGGCTGGCTCCAAGGTCAAGGTCACAGTGACATTAACATTGAAAATCCTGTCCGCTCTGTAACTCTTCAACCCTTTGAAGAATTTTGATGAAACTTCAGACAAATGTTTACCACATCAAGATGACGTGCAGAACGCATGTTCCGCATGGCTGGCTCCAAGGTCAAGGTCACAGTGACATTAACATTGAAAATCCTGTCCGCTCTGTAACTCTTCAACCCTTTGAAGAATTTTGATGAAACTTCAGACAAATGTTTACCACATCAAGATGACGTGCAGAACGCATGTTCCGCATGGCTGGCTCCAAGGTCAAGGTCACAGTGACATTAACATTGAAAATCCTGTTGCGGGCGTCAAACGAAATTGTGTCCGCTCTGTAACTCTTCAACCCTTTGAAGAATTTTGATGAAACTTCAGACAAATGTTTACCACATCAAGATGACGTGCAGAACGCATGTTCCGCATGGCTGGCTCCAAGGTCAAGGTCACAGTGACATTAACATTGAAAATCCTGTCCGCTCTGTAACTCTTCAACCCTTTGAAGAATTTTGATGAAACTTCAGACAAATGTTTACCACATCAAGATGACGTGCAGAACGCATGTTCCGCATGGCTGGCTCCAAGGTCAAGGTCACAGTGACATTAACATTGAAATCCTGTTTACATGATTTTAACTTGATTTGGCAGTCAAAGGTCATATCATCTTTGGAGGTAATTTAAAAAAGATATGATATATTATTTCATGTCTACTTTGTAACTTGTTTTTCATTTATACAGAATTATCAATATAATTATAGTGAACAAATTCTTCTGTGCTGAACTCGTCCTACATTTCTCAACGGATTTTGTTCAAACTTTCACAGAAGCTTTGTCATCAAGCACCCTGGCACATATTGTCGGGGTTTTGTGATTGGATAGTTTTTGACCTAATTATGGCCCTTTGTTTTTTTCCTTATACATAATATTATAGTGAAAACTTCTTCAGTGGCAATTCCTCCTACATTATTCATGTTTTACATTGCACATAGTTACATTGTTTGTTGCTTGTATTTGTATTTCAAATACAACATATTTATCTACAATGGTGATAATTGAAAACCTGGTTTCATGGCATTGCCATGTTTCTTGTTCTTTTTGAACCATTAACATGCTGGAACCAAATATGACTAGTTTTTGTCACCAGTATAGAGGCAGGCTTGCCTACATATCCGTGTAGTCTATCCAGGCTTTATGCTGTTGCCTATTGGTTTGCTAAATTTTTCTATTCTAATATGGAAATCTGTATGTTCAAATACACTGATCCAAATTCAATGCAGAGCAAATGTGTTACAAAAATTCAATAGGTTGAGTGTGAATACTGTCTTTTTCTTTTTTGAAAAAAAGACTTTTCTTTGTAAAGATATATTTTTATGCCCCCACAATGTGGGAGCATATAGCGTTGCACTTGTCTGTCCATCCGTCCGCACGTCTGTCCGTCCGTCCGTCTGTCCGTATGTCCCGAAATCTTGTGAACACAACTCCTCTTATACCGGTAGGCAGATTTTGCTTAAACTTCCAGGGATGAACAACCTTAATGTGTAGATGGTAGTAAAGGAAGGAATTTTCACTGTGACCAAATTTAACAGAATTATGGCCCTTTGTTGATTTTTTCACTATATACTACAGTCCAACCCCGTTTATTCGAAGTGCCTGGGACTGAATATTTACTTCGAATAATCGATGGGTTCGAATAATCGAAATCGGAATATTGTGATAGACGAAAACTACTCCACTTTGACCAATCATCGCAAAACTACTGTTTACAACACACTTACTTCCTGTAATCAATTGAGAAAAACTTAATATTAAGGAAAAGAATTATTGTATTGACTTTGAAGACATAAATACTTGTATTTTATTCTACATTATGTATCGTTTCATTTTGCGCAAAGCCTTGATAATGGCCGTGTTGTCACTACAATATTTACTGCTAAACTCTGGTATTTTCGATTAGGATAAAGGCTCTCATGTAGCGTTACAAAAAATGTTTTGGATGTTTTGACAAATTCACATGTACGGAATGTATATAAATTATTGCTGTCATCTTCAAGCAGTAACAGTTACAAAATCCGACACGGTGCGTAGCTTTTCATTTTCGGTAATCAAAGTTGATTAAAGAACACACAAAGAGTTATTATCATGATTGTCTAATTACACGCACAATTGTGGATATTTTTTACAAGTCCACCGGTCAGCAAGTGGATCTGCGCCAATTAGTCTGGCTTCGAATAATAATTAGGCAGGCTTCAAATAATAGGTGTGAAATTCTTACTTAATTGTATAATCGGGACCGAAATTTTACTTCGAAAAATAGGAGGTATTCGGATAATGCATTTCGAATAATACGCTCGTATTTATATTGTTTTATATAGAGATAAAAACGGGACCGCCGATCTACTTCGGATAATGCTGGGTATTCGAATTAAGGGTTGTCGAATAACCGGGGTCGGACTGTATGTAGAAATTTTGTGAACGCAACTCCTCTTTAACCGGATGGCAGATTTTGCTTAAACTTCAAGGGATGAACAACCTTAATGTGTAGATGGTAGTAAAGGAAGGAATTTTTGCTGCGACCAAATTTAACAGAATTATGGCCCTTTGTTGATTTTTTCACTATATACCATATAGAAATTTTGTGAACGCAACTCCTCTTAAACCGGATGGCAGATTTTGATTAAACTTCCAGGGATGAACAACCTTAATGTGTAGATGGTAGTAAAGGAAGGAATTTTTGCTGCGACAAAATTTAACAGAATTATGGCCCTTTGTTGATTTTTTCACTATATACCATATAGAAATTTTGTGAATGCAACTCCTCTTAAACCGGATGGCAGATTTTGCTTAAACTTCCAAGGATGAACAACCTTAATGTGTAGATGGTAGTAAAGGAAGGAATTTTTGCTGCGACCAAATTTAACAGAATTATGGCCCTTTGTTGATTTTTTCACTATATACCATATAGAAATTTTGTGAACGCAACTCCTCTTAAACTTGTTGGCAGATTTTGCTTAAACTTCCTGGGATGAATAACCTTAATGTGTAGATGGTAGTAAAGGAAGGAATTTTTGCTGCGACCAAATTTAACAGAATTATGGCCCTTTGTTGATTTTTATGCCCCCACAGAGTGGGAGCATATAGCGTTGCACTTGTCCGTCCGACTGTCCGTCCGTACGTACGTCCGTCCGTCCGTACGTCCCGAAATCTTGTGAACGCAACTCCTCTTAAACCGGATGGCAGATTTTGCTTAAACTTACAGGGATGATCAACCTTAATGTGTAGATGGTAGTAAAGGAAGGAATTTTTGCTGCGATCAAATTTAACAGAATTATGGCCCTTTGTTGATTTTTTCACCATAGACCATATAGAAATTTTGTGAACGCAACTCCTCTTAAACCGGATGGCAGATTTTGCTTAAACTTCCAGGGATGATCAACCTTAATGTGTAGATGGTAGTAAAGGAAGGAATTTTTGCTGGCGACTAAATTTAACAGAATTATGGCCCTTTGTTGATTTTTTCACTATATACCATATAGAAATTTTGTGAACGCAACTCCTCTTAAACCCGATGGCAGATTTTGCTTAAACTTTCAGGGATGATCAACCTTAATGTGTAGATGGTAGTAAAGGAAGAAATTTTTGCTGCGACCAAATTAAAGTGAATAATGGCCCTTTGTTGATTTTTTTTACTATATACCATATAGAAATTTTGTGAATGCAACTCCTCTAAAACCGGATGGCAGATTTTGCTTAAACTTCCAGGGATGAACAACCTTAATGTGTAGATGGTAGTAAAGGAAGGAATTTTTGCTGCGACCAAATTTAACAGAATTATGGCCCTTTGTTGATTTTTTCACTATATACCATATAGAAATTTTGTGAACGCAACTCCTCTTAAACCGGATGGCAAGATTTTGCTTAAACTTTCAGGGATGATCAACCTTAATGTGTAGATGGTAGTAAAGGAGGAATTTTTGCTGCGACCAAATTTAACTAAATTATGGCCCTTTGTTGATTTTTTCACTATATACCATATAGAAATTTTGTGAACGCAACTCCTCTTAAACCAGATGGCAGATTTTGCTTAAACTTACAGGGATGATCAACCTTAATGTGTAGATGGTAGTAAAGGAAGGAATTTTTGCTGCGACCAAATTTAACAGAATTATGGCCCTTTGTTGACTTTTTCACCATATACCATATAGAAATTTTGTGAACGCAACTCCTCTTAAACCGGATGGCAGATTTTGCTTAATCTTCGAGGGATGAACAACCTTAATGTGTAGATGGTAGTAAAGGAAGGAATTTTTGCTGCGACCAAATTTAACAGAATTATGGCCCTTTGTTGATTTTTTCACCATATACCATATAGAAATTTTGTGAACGCAACTCCTCTTAAACCGGATGGCAGATTTTGCTTAAACTTCCAGGGATGAACAACCTTAATGTGTAGATGGTAGTAAAGGAAGGAATTTTTGCTGCGACCAAATTTAACAGAATTATGGCCCTTTGTTGATTTTTTCACTATATACCATATATATGTTGTCAGTGGGGGCATCCGTGTCCTTTGGACACAGTTCTAGTTTCACTATATACCATATATATGTTGTCAGTGGGGGCATCCGTGTCATTTGGACACAGTTCTAGTTATATATTCACTCTGATATTTGAAAATTTTCAACTTATTTTATATGATGTATATTTGGTTTTGTTCAGGTTAGAAAACTTTAGTGTGGCCTTGATTTGATTGAATACTTAGGAAAAAAAATTTTGTCCATTTTATAACATATTTATGTCATAGAAAAAAGTCCAGGCTTTTCTCTTGCATCAGGTTTAGAAATATGTGTTTAAGAAAATGGAGAAAATCAAAAGTACGTAATTATATATACTGTATTATTCTGATTTTTGCTAGGATTATGAAAGAAAGAAAAGAGAAGAGCAGAAGTTACGTCAGATGGAAGATATAGAATCTCACAGAGCTGCTGTAAAAAGGTTCCGACAGAGGGTAAGTCTTTATAGTAAAAACACCAAGTTATATTGGGACATTTAAGCTTTACATGTGCAGAAAAAAACACATGTATCCCTTCATAAGTTTTTTCATGTACAAGCTAGCAGCAGAATCCCAAGAAGAACCTCCAACCTTGTTTGAACAAGCTGGATATCTTCACATGAAAGACTTCAACTTTTTGTGGGATTTTTAATCCTCAATAATGAGGTGTAAATGATTGGTAGTCCTTGACCCTAACCACTTCACCATATCAGGTCTTTTATTAACTTTTTTCAAGGGAAATAAGAACACTGGTAATTAAAAAAGATATTCTAGAATTTGTACTAGTATTTATTGTTGTAGATTTATGTTTTATTCATGTTGTTTTTATTGTGTATAGATCCGGGAACAAGTTATGCGAAGGTTTAGAGTTCAATCTCACATGAAGAGATGGGAAGACATGGTGTATGAGGAAGCTGTACCAAACATTGCGTAAGTTATTCTACTGTTGATATATAGTATGTATGAGGAAGCTGTACCAAACATTGCGTAAGTTATTCTACTGTTCATCTATAGTATATATGAGGAAGCTGTACCAAACATTGCGTAAGTTATTCTACTGTTGATTCTATAGTATGTATGAGGAAGCTGTACAAACATTGCGTAAGTTATTCTACTGTTGATCTATAGTAATGTATGAGGAAGCTGTACCAAACATTGCGTAAGTTATTCTACTGTTGATATATAGTATGTATGAGGAAGCTGTACCAAACATTGCGTAAGTTATTCTACTGTTGATCTATAGTATGTATGAGGAAGCTGTACCAAACATTGCGTAAGTTATTCTACTGTTCATCTATAGTATGTATGAGGAAGCTGTACCAAACATTGCGTAAGTTATTCTACTGTTGATCTATAGTATGTATGAGGAAGCTGTACCAAACATTGCGTAAGTTATTCTACTGTTGATCTATAGTATGTATGAGGAAGCTGTACCAAACATTGCGTAAGTTATTCTACTGTTGATCTATAGTATGTATGGAGGAAGCTGTACCAAACATTGCGTAAGTTATTCTACTGTTCATCTATAGTATGTATGAGGAAGCTGTACCAAACATTGCGTAAGTTATTCTACTGTTGATCTATAGTATGTATGAGGAAGCTGTACCAAACATTGCGTAAGTTATTCTACTGTTGATCTATAGTATGTATGAGGAAAGCTGTACCAAACATTGCGTAAGTTATTCTACTGTTGATCTATAGTATGTATGAGGAAGCTGTACCAAACATTGCGTAAGTTATTCTACTGTTCATCTATAGTATGTATGAGGAAGCTGTACCAAACATTGCGTAAGTTATTCTACTGTTGATCTATAGTATGTATGAGGAAGCTGTACCAAACATTGCGTAAGTTATTCTACTGTTGATCTATATAGTATGTATGAGGAAGCTGTACCAAACATTGCGTAAGTTATTCTACTGTTGATCTATAGTATGTATGAGGAAGCTGTACCAAACATTGCGTAAGTTATTCTACTGTTTCATTCTATAGTATGTATGAGGAAGCTGTACCAAACATTGCGTAAGTTATTCTACTGTTCATCTATAGTATGTATGAGGAAGCTGTACCAAACATTGCGTAAGTTATTTCTACTGTTGATTCTATAGTGTGTATGAGGAAGCTGTACCAAACATTGCGTAAGTTATTCTACTGTTGATCTATAGTGTGTATGAGGAAGCTGTACCAAACATTGCGTAAGTTATTCTACTGTTCATCTATAGTATGTATGAGGAAGCTGTACCAAACATTGCGTAAGTTATTCTACTGTTGATCTATAGTATGTATGAGGAAGCTGTACCAAACATTGCGTAAGTTATTCTACTGTTGATCTATAGTATGTATGAGGAAGCTGTACCAAACATTGCGTAAGTAATTCTACTGTTGATCTATACTATGTATGAGGAAGCTGTACCAAACATTGCGTAAGTTATTCTACTGTTGATCTATAGTATGTATGAGGAAGCTGTACCAAACATTGCGTAAGTTATTCTACTGTTGATCTATAGTATGTATGAGGAAGCTGTACCAAACATTGCGTAAGTTATTCTACTGTTGATCTATAGTATGTATGAGGAAGCTGTACCAAACATTGCGTAAGTTATTCTACTGTTCATCTATAGTATGTATGAGGAAGCTGTACCAAACATTGCGTAAGTTATTCTACTGTTGATCTATACTATGTATGAGGAAGCTGTACCAAACATTGCGTAAGTTATTCTACTGTTCATCTATACTATGTATGAGGAAGCTGTACCAAACATTGCGTAAGTTATTCTACTGTTCATCTATACTTTGTATGAGGAAGCTGTACCAAACATTGCGTAAGTTATTCTCTGTTCATCTATACTATGTATGAGGAAGCTGTACCAAACATTGCGTAAGTTATTCTACTGTTCATCTATACTTTGTATGAGGAAGCTGTACCAAACATTGCGTAAGTTATTCTACTGTTGATCTATAGTATGTATGAGGAAGCTGTACCAAACATTGCGTAAGTTATTCTCTGTTCATCTATACTTTGTATGAGGAAGCTGTACCAAACATTGGCGTAAGTTATTCTACTGTTGATCTATAGTATGTATGAGGAAGCTGTACCAAACATTGCGTAAGTTATTCTACTGTTGATCTATACTATGTATGAGGAAGCTGTACCAAATATTGTGTAAGTAATTCTACTGTTGATCTATAGTATGTATGAGGAAGCTGTACCAAACATTGCGTAAGTTATTCTACTGTTGATCTATAGTATGTATGAGGAAGCTGTACCAAACATTGCGTAAGTTATTCTACTGTTGATCTATGTATGTATGAGGAAGCTGTACCAAACATTGCGTAAGTAATTCTACTGTTCATCTATAGTATGTATGAGGAAGCTGTACCAAACATTGCGTAAGTTATTCTATGTTGATCTATAGTATGTATGAGGAAGCTGTACCAAACATTGCGTAAGTTATTTTCTACTTGTTGATCTATAGTATGTATGAGGAAGCTGTACCAAACATTGCGTAAGTTATTCTACTGTTCATCTATAGTATGTGTGAGGAAGCTGTACAAACATGTGCGTAAGTTATTCTACTGTTCCATCTATAGTATGTATGAAGAAGCTGTACCAAACATTGCGTAAGTGTTGATCTATAGTATGTATGAGGAAGCTGTACCAAACATTGCGTAAGTTATTCTCTGTTGATCTATAGTGTGTATGAGGAAAGCGTGTACCAACATTGCGTAAGTTTATTCTACTGTTGATCTATAGTGTGTATGAGGAAGCTGTACCAAACATTGCGTAAGTTATTCTACTAAACTGTTCATCTATAGTATGTATGAGGAAGCTGTACCAAACATTTGCGTAAGTTATTCCTACTGTTGATCTATAGTATGTTATGAGGAAAGCTGTACCAAACATTGCGTAAGTTATTCTACTGTTGATAGTATAGTATGTTATGAGGAAAGCTGTACCAAACATTGCGTAAGTTATCTACTAAGTTATTCTGTTCATCTATAGTATGTATGAGGAAGCTGTACCAAACATTGCGTAAGTTATTCTCTGTTCATCTATACTTTGTATGAGGAAGCTGTACCAAACATTGCGTAAGTTATTCTCTGTTCATCTATAGTATGTATGAGGAAGCTGTACCAAACATTGCGTAAGTTATTCTCTGTTCATCTATACTATGTATGAGGAAGCTGTACCAAACATTGTCGTAAGTTTATTCTACTGTTCATCTATAGTATGTATGAGGAAGCTGTACCAAACATTGCGTAAGTTATTCTACTGTTGATCTATAGTATGTATGAGGAAGCTGTACCAAACATTGCGTAAGTTATTCTACTGTTGATCTATAGTATGTATGAGGAAGCTGTACCAAACATTGCGTAAGTTATTCTACTGTTGATCTATAGTATGTATGAGGAAGCTGTACCAAACATTGCGTAAGTTATTCTACTGTTCATCTATACTTTGTATGAGGAAGCTGTACCAAACATTGCGTAAGTTATTCTCTGTTCATCTATACTTTGTATGAGGAAGCTGTACCAAACATTGCGTAAGTTATTCTACTGTTGATATATAGTGTGTATGAGGAAGCTGTACCAAACATTGCGTAAGTTATTCTACTGTTGATCTATACTATGTATGAGGAAGCTGTACCAAATATTGTGTAAGTAATTCTACTGTTGATCTATAGTATGTATGAGGAAGCTGTACCAAACATTGCGTAAGTTATTCTACTGTTGATCTATAGTATGTATGAGGAAGCTGTACCAAACATTGCGTAAGTTATTCTACTGTTGATCTATACTATGTATGAGGAAGCTGTACCAAACATTGCGTAAGTTATTCTACTGTTGATCTATACTATGTATGAGGAAGCTGTACCAAACATTGCGTAAGTAATTCTACTGTTCATCTATAGTATGTATGAGGAAGCTGTACCAAACATTGCGTAAGTTATTCTACTGTTCATCTATATAGTGTGTATGAGGAAGCTGTACCAAACATTGCGTAAGTTATTCCTACTGTTGATCTATAGTGTGTATGAGGAAGCTGTACCAAACAATTGCGTAAGTTATTCTACTGTTGATCTATAGTATGTATGAGGAAGCTGTACCAAACATTGCGTAAGTTATTCTACTGTTCATCTATAGTATGTATGAGGAAGCTGTACCAAACATTGCGTAAGTTATTCTACTGTTCATCTATAGTATGTATGAGGAAGCTGTACCAAACATTGCGTAAGTTATTCTACTGTTGATCTATAGTATGTATGAGGAAGCTGTACCAAACATTGCGTAAGTTATTCTACTGTTGATCTATAGTATGTATGAGGAAGCTGTACCAAACATTGCGTAAGTTATTCTACTGTTCATCTATAGTATGTATGAGGAAGCTGTACCAAACATTGCGTAAGTTATTCTCTGTTCATCTATACTATGTATAAGCTTTCAATTTTTAGTAACATAATTATATTAACTTAGAACTGTTGTACTTACAACAGTAGGTGTTAAGTTCTGTTAGGCAGCTATACCATGTTACTCAATACTTCATCTCAATGTTGATGCATTTTCTGGTCTTTCAAGTTACTTTATTCCAATACTTCTAGTGTTGAAGATTACATACTGCTTCTGATTGTGCAAAGAGGTGTGACAATAATTTCGTTTTGCTTTATCTCTCATGAACAGACTCAGTAAAGCCAAGTCAATTTTCATACATTTGGTTTTGTTTTCATTACTTTTTGGGGATCTACTCTTTCTTAAAATTCTATATGTAAATGCACTGTGCATTTTATATTGTTTATTTTATGCTTTTCAGTGGATTACTGATTTATCCGTGAAAATTATATTTGGTAATTTCACAGTGAAAATTATCAAAATATAATTTCACTCTTTTCAATGACGAAACTACTTTTTTAAGATTTTCCCCATGTGGTACCTCAATTTTATTTTTGCTGACAATTCTGACAATGTCAGGCTGTTTAAAGAAAAAGCAAAACTGAAATTGATAAATAACTTAAATGTCAAAAGTAATAAATAGAGGATATTGAATGAGTGTAAGTTCAATACTGAATTTATTGCACGAGTTGAATAAAATTATATTATGCGAGCCTCTGGCGAGCATAATATTATTTTATTCAACGAGTGCAATAAATTCAGTAATGAACTTACACGAATTTAATATTCTATTTATTACATACCCAAAATAAAGACCGTTTAAAGTGAAATAAGAGTCATTTTTCATTGACGCGTCTATAGTATAACGCTAACATTTAGCGCGTCTTTTCACTGTTTGTATAACGCTAATGACGTCACGTCAAAATATATGCACGGCCGTGCAATACCATATTTACGGAGTCGCAAAATCGGCACGGGTGTGTGATAAAAAGAAGAAAACTTACTTCTATTCATTCAAATTCATGAAATTCCAACCAACAAATTTCGTTTTTTTGTTTCATTTTGACAGTCTCAAAAATACATTCCTTCCCCATGCAAAACTGCTCTTGATGACATTTGGGCATATTAAAGTATCCTACGAGCATGTATGCTTTATGAAAAATTGAAAGCATTGACAGCCATAACTCGAAGAATAAGTTAAATCAACCCAGCGTTCTTGAGCAGGTTTCCAAGTTTTCCATTTTCCTAGCTTCTTTTCTGAATGTTTTCACATCTGTCAACACTTATTTTTTGTCTGTTACAATCCTCAAATAAGTTTTCTTTCTTTTAAAAATGTGTATGACTAACAAATCCAAATTATATCCCTCTGAATCTTACACAATTATTTTCCTCCCATGAAATACACAACTTTAAAAAATGGCTGCCGCTTACAATTTACAAAGCCAGGTCTAATATAAATTCGCACTAAGTAACAGAAATATGGATGGATGGTTGGACTTTTTCTCCTACAAGAATTGTTTGTTTTTATTATCAAAACAAGCGATCATTCATATTTTTTTAATAAAATTAATAAATATCACTGTCATTTAATGTTGATTGGCGGACTTATTTTTCAGCTCAAGACTTCTTTTTTTTAATGAGAAATTCCGAATAAATGGGGCTCTCAATGGGGGAAACAGTTTTAATATTAACGTTAAAATTATGGAAATTTCGTTTTAACTTGTTTTTAAGCATAAAATAAAAAGAAAATTTGTCTGTTTGTTGTGTAAGATGTAATTTTATTTCATCTCGTGAGCTTTAAAAACAGTATTCTCACTCGTGGCTTCGCCACTCGTGAGAATACTGTTTTTAAAGCCCACTCGATGAAATAAAATTTCATCTTACACACAAACAAACAAATATCCTCTATTTCTTGCATCTCAAACAGGATTATCTACCGTTTACACCGAGGCTAGAAAACTCTATCTTACACCCCCCATGTAAGACAAGTCGCGTGCTTTAAATGATGTCATTTTCGTGCACCTTTTATGAATGAATCGCTTTCTTAGGATGACGTCATTTTTCCGTTATGAATGAAGTTGTATGTTCATACGCTACTATAAGAAAAAAGTGCATAATGAGAATATCAGTTTCCATAATTTCTGTTCCGAAAATAATTGACATGTAATATGCAAGAAAAAGAATCAAACACCTGCAATTGGTGCAGACGGGAATATCTAGCTCACGGGCAACTGTTTAGCGGAAACACGGCAGAGCCTCGTTACCGCCGTAAACAGTAACCCTAGAGCTAGATATTCGGGTCTGTACCGGCAGTTGGTGTAAGATTCTTATATTCTTTTCCTTATTACAATGAATGTTATTTTTATGTCATGCTTATTTCTAAATCCTATCTTTTTCAGAATTTTGGGAGGTAATTTATTAAAGGTGTTTGAGCGTAAAGCTCCACTGAAGCCAAGACGTAGAGAACGTAAGAAGGTGACAGCACAGAATATCAAGGGTGATGAGGTGAAGATATTGGTGAACATAAGTCGTGCACAGAATGTTCCCATCAGAATGGCTGCGTCTGCTGCAGGGTATGTTCATTATGTTCATTATTTCTTCTTTTAATATTTATGGTACAATCTTAGTTTTATGCATATATTAATCAGACTAATTGTAGACCTTATATTTATTTGATATCCTCAAACAATGTTTAAGGGTACCTTTATATGTGGAAATAGGGAAACTTTAAAGTGATCTTACACCAATTCAAGTTTGGAAGGGCAGTATTCAGGTAAAAGTGAAATTATGTGCATAATTGTTTTCAATTTTATTTTCAACTTCACTGCTTAACTTGAATAATAAGTAACCCATTTGACTCACAGAAAGTTATATGTATATTTTAAATATACATATAATAGATAGTTTTTATATTTTACTGCTAACATTTGCCATAATCAATTCTTAGTTGGTGACATTATAATAGACAATATCTTTTGAAAGAGCTGATTAAGTTCAGTTACTCAGGAGAAAATGAGCATAATGTAACTTTCCATCAACCTAATCATAATAATAATAAACAGATAATTTCCAAACTTAATGTGTATATTATATAATACTGTTCAATGGTTCTCTAATATAAACTGCCTAAAGCTGACTTAACAAGGCATTTGATTTAGAAATAGAAAAAAAGACCATATGTACCACTTTTGATAACCGCCTCCATGGTCGAGGGGTTAGAGTCGATGACTTCTAATCCAGTTACCTCTCTGGCGTGGGTTCGATCCCCGGGAGATGCTTTGGTAGTTTAGCGGAGGAAGATAGTCAAGTACTGGTGTAACTCTCCAGGAATGATGGTTAGGAAACTACCCGCCTATATGACTGAAATACTGTTGGAAAAAGGCGTAAAATGAAACAAACAAACAAACAAGACCACTTTGATGAACCAAGTTATGGATCATTTCTAAGCTATGTATACATCATCCCGTTACTGACCTCTTAGTGTATTTGCAGATATATCCTTGCTAGTTTGTTTTTAGTTTTATATACATGTTGTAAACTAAAAATTAAAAAATCATTTTGAAACTCCTTTTGTTTTGGTAAGTAAATTGATATGTCATGCTGGAATGGATTTTTTGTTTCAATTTTAAAGACTTTAACTGCTATGAATAAATACTTTTTAGGGTGATCTGATCTTAAAATTAAATATTGTCTCAATTACTTTCAGAATTTGTGGGGTTTTTTTTTCAATGTATTTATCTATAAATTGTCATCGTAATAGAGTTTGATGTGATACAAATTCTTTTTGGATATAAATAGGCCATGAAATGCTAATTGTTATAAAGGTATGCAGCAACTCACATTTTCATGTTGTATTTAATATCAAATTTATCAGAATGAAGTAGCAAAGTGCAGATTTTTTGAGAAAACTTGATATTGAAGGTCAACTTAGGATGTATAACTTATGTTATAGAATGACCTATGGTGGGGTACAAGCCTATCTCAATGCCTTAGATTTCTGGTACACTTCCTGTTACAACTGTTAATTGAAGGTAGTTGCTCAACTGGTGGGAAATGATGAAATATTTAAGAAGAAATAAAGCATATTTAATAGTTTCTTTTCTTAGAATTAGTAACAGTATTAAAGATTTGTTATAAACACTTTGGACAAGTTATGACCTTATGTACACCATTATTTACATTTATGATGGTGTACAAACATGTATGTTTGTAACAGATTACAATACTTAGAACTTGCACATAGTACATGTACAATTGCCAAGTACATGAATATCAATCATATTACACTCCATAATATAACAATTGATGTATGAAACACCAGTCTTAGTCAGCTATCTTAATGTTTGAATGGTTTGATTTGTTACTTATGTTACACAAGTTATATATTTGGCTTGTTTTTCTGTTGTTTTTTTATTAGGACTTTTTTATTTACAGATATATTGTATGATTATGACTTAAAAGAAAATATAATATGATTCAAAACTTATTTCCCCATTTCTTTATGAAATCAAATTTGTGCAGCTGAACTTTAAATCAATTATTTAAAGATCAAGCATGAATATAACTTTAATTAAGCTCTCCTTAAACTCTTGTAGGGAGTAACTTTAATTCATTTCTCTCCATTTTCTGCAAGAGAGTAACTTATTCAGTACTCCTTACACTCAGAAAAGAAGTATTGTAACTTGAATTTTGTTCTCTCCATTGTCTGCTAGAAGTTACTTTAACTCAGCTATCCTTACAGATGCACTCTGAAATGAAGTAATATAAATTAAGTTCTCTCAGTTTTCTGCAAGGAAGAAATTTTAATTTAGTTCATTTAAAATTCAGCAAGGAAGTAATTTGATTTCAGTTCTCTTGATATTTTGGAAGGAAAAAAATAAACTTTCCTTGAACATGTTATCATCTTCAGATGAAAATGGTATGTATTTTAAATTATCGACATTTGGTTTCAAACTGTATTATCCCTTTGTTATACGTTAAATGTAATATTCATCAAAGTTCCTGAAACTAATTCAGTAACTAGTAGAGTACACAATTTCATGCAGAAATAGAAAGAAATGATAAAACATAATCATATATTTTATTTTACTGTTATCATTTGTTCATGACAGGCTAGAAATAAATGAAGCTACTCAAAATACATGGAGGTATATAGATATTGTGTCACACTGTTTATTATTATTAGTAAAGCATGACCCTTTATACATCTATGAGTGTAATGGCTGTATACATTTTCTATATTGTGTTGTTCTAGGTGTTTTGTGTATACTTGAACTATGATTATAGAACTAATCATGTAAAAAAACCTTTTCTCTTGCACCCGCAGGTCTGCCTTTATGTTATTATCTCAGTTTCCTTTATGATGTTACCCCAGTTTCTCTTATGATGGTACATGTATCTTAGTTTCATTTATGTTATTACCTCTTTCTTTCCTTTCCATTTTGTTACATCAAAATTTCATTATTTTCTTCCTTTCAATTAATATTATTATCTTACTTGATTTATGTTATTAATTCAGTGACTGTTATGTTATTACCTCAGTTACGGTTATATTGTTATCTCATTTTACTTTGTGTTATTATTTCAGTAGGGTGTCTTTATATTATTGTTCCACACACTGTTATTATATCATTACCTTTATGTTACTATCTCATTCATATTGTTATCTCAATTGCTTTTATGTTATTATCCATTATTGTTATGTTGTTATCTCAGTTACTGTTATGATATTATAACAGTTGCTGTTATGTTTTTATCTCATTTGCCTTTTTTTATTATCTCATTCATATTGATATCACAGTTGCCATCATATAATAATTTTATTATCCGAGTTATTTTGATGTCATTATCTCAGTTACCTGGTTGTTTGTGTTATTATCTCAGTCTCTGTTATGTTATTATCTCAATTGCTGTTTTGTTGTTGTTTCATTTGTCATTGTTTCAATTGAATTTTAGCATATTGTACCTCAAACATCTTTTATGTTGTTAACTTATTCTTATCTAGATTTCTTAGGTGAACAAATTCTAGTGTAAAATCATAGTATTCTATTTCTCTATATACATGTATATATCAATTAACTTGCATGAAATAGTTAGTATTCATAGATTAATTACTTGATATTCATTATTTATAACTTTTCTTTTGTTATCAACCAATTTCCTCCCCCAATAGATAATTGATTTAAACTTTGAGAAAAGCATTTTCCCATGTTAGTGTTATTGCTTATTTAAGTTTCAAGTTAAATTATATTTCATCTCTTTGTTTTTGTAACATTCAACTTTTCATTAAATTGCAGCTTCATACACGATTTGAACTTGTTTTATTTTTTAGAGGTGTGCAACTTAAATTACATTCAAACCTGTAAAATGTGTTCTATATCATCAAAGATCCATGGGATAAAGGGCTATCATTTTATTCTCTACCATTACCAAGTTGCAATTCCTTTTTCTCTTGAATTTTTGCATATCAAAATCATGATCTGACAGTTTTTGTTGTGACGCATGTGTTAGGAGTGTGATATCTAGTCTCTATTTTATCTTGTTAAATTTCATAAATTCAATATTTTGTATTTTATCGCTATCTAGCTAGCTCACCGAAGGTTGGTGGTTCTACTCAAAGGCCCACTTGTGCCTGGAGTAATAAGTAAAACGCACTTGAGGTCTTCTTCCACCATTAAAGCTGGAAACTTGCCATATGTCCTGTACAATGTCAGTAAAATATTGTGAAATGTTTTTGAATTAATTTTAAATACATGTATATTATTCATTATTAAGAAACTTTATAAGTATTTTTAGAGCTTTATGATGTTGTTGTGTTTTTTATTGTTGTGTTGTTTTGTTTAAATAGAGTTATATGTACATATTTCACTATTTGTAAAGAATATATGAAAAAAAGTAAGGAAGATCTCTTTAAACTTTTATTGGAAGTTGATAATTATTGGCATTCAATATGGTTGCATTGATCAGCATTATAGAATCAAGTCATGGTAGATTCCTACACAAGATGAAATGATAAATTTAGGGTGAATTTACAAAAACTGTTTCATAGTTAAGCACATGGTGACATATCTAATGGAATGAAACAGTATACAGTTATTTTATGGGTATAAGATGAACAGTCAAAACTGTTGCCCCTAGATGTCAGGGATGACATTTGAGGCTGAAGAGGGACAAGAGTTTTGACTGTTGTACAAACACCCATGCAATAAATGTTTTATTACCTATTTGTTTTCAATCAAACTATAATATATATTGCAACAATAAAAAATTTTACAACTGTTTTAATTGTAAACTGTTTACAACGTTTGAAGTAGTATTTATAAAGGGCATTAGTAAAATCCTTGAAAGCATATTTTGGGGAAAACTTTCAACTCTGTACTGAGTAAATAATGAACCATTATTAGACTGCACTGTTGTGGCAGCTGATCATAGTCTGCAAGGGTGGCATGAGTAGATTCATCAGCCACCAGCAGGCTAACTATGATGTAATACATGAATGATTTTCTAATTTCAGGTCAGGTGCCATGACAACTCGGGAACCAGACAGGAGAAGAACAGAGGTAATCCAAATGATAATGAAAATTTAATATATTGTTGTGTATAAATGTCAATGTTTTATATGTAGGAATTTAGACTTAATATAAATATCAATGTTTTATTTGATGTTCAATAAAAGTTGCAGTGAATATTTTTAATAGGGTAAATTTGTGTTACAATGAGGTTGAAATAGTCCTCATAAATAATAAATTGAGATATAAGCTTTTAAGATCGACTCTTCCGTGTGAACTTCAAATCAGTTAAAAATTTCATATTCAGAAAGAACGTCCCTTAATAAGATCTGAGTTTTGCCCATGACCAAACTGTACAAGACTACTTTAAGGATTTGATGACTTCTTGCAAATTATTTTAATTTTTGGTTGTTGTTAAACAATTCTTGTTTGCTGTGGAAAAAAAGAAAAATGTTGGGAAAAATAGCTGTCCTAGAGAAATATTTTTAAAGCTCCCGAGGGGAAAATTACAAAGCATCAATTTCTTTTTACATAAAGTTATGATTTATATAGGGTGACAGTAGAGTTATAATATCTAGTAATTTTAATATGTTAAATACCTGTTTTTATGTTACTCTAACTCTCCATAAACAGGGTGGGTGGTCACATGACATTTGTTTACAGTAATAATGGGTCACCGCTAATGGCCGCGCCCATGACTTGAAATGTTTTTGCTAATTTTTCAAAATATTTTACAGTATTTGAATAATTAACATATACCATATTCCAGGCAAATTTCTGCAAACATTTGAAAAATACAAGAGCTACAAAATGTTAAAAATGTGATCACCCACCGAGCAGAAAAAGGTTTTTTTCTTAATGTTTAAAATTTAAATGTGTATGCCTGATACTACTTGTTTCTGTATTGTAAATGATCGTAATTTCAGGAGGTTATTGAAGGTGTAAGTATATTGTGGATGAGGTGTTTCTACACATTGGGTTCACGAATATCAATATTTTAGTTCTTGAGCAAGTGCTATTTCAGTTTGATACAAGACTGAACTAATTTTATCTTCTCATATAGATGCCTAAATGAGTTATACAATAAAAATATTTGAGGAATAAAAGTGGATTGGTCTACATTTGGCACATTTTCCATAGGATTGATAAAAGCAATAGAATTATACCATTTGGATATCCTTGAAAAATTGATTTAGTATGAACATTTATATAATGAGTAATTCTTGAACAATTCATTATCTGCTATATTTAGATATATGTCATATCAGATCATGTATCTTATACTTGCCAACAACATCCATATATAAATCTTCCATGGTATTGTATCACCTATGATTCTAAATGCTATCAACATGATTATTTATGGTATTACATATATTATATTATAGACCAATTTACTTTAAGAAGTAGATGTATTTGAAAAAAATCAAATTAGTCTTGTATCTACTGAAATTCCATTGGCACGAAATCACCTAACAATAATTTAAGGTATAATAATCATGCCTGTTATCTTCATTCATGGATTGTAAGACTCACATGTTCATTATATCACTGAGGTTATACTTCAAGTTCTTTAACGATATTCTAACATAAAGTTTGTTCAATTTTCACTATTTCTTTATGGATCAGTTTCAATGACAGTTATAATGAAGTTATTGTTTTATCATTCTGTAAGATATGTTGCCTTCTTTTGAAATATGTCACTTAAAAACTGTCTGTTATGTCCAGACATGAGTACTTCCTGACACTCAATTTTGATTATTAGTGATTATATATCAAGGCCAAGGGCACAAGTATTTAACTTATGGCAGATCATTTGGCTCATATTTCTTAGAATTGCACAGTTCACTAAACATAATATGTTGAAGTTATAGTGGTATAAGGTTGGGATGATCATGGGTTTAGCAAAATTTTTTTTTTTGTCCAAAAAAATGTCAAATGTTATGTTAAAAGATTAGTTTGGAGATTTATTTCCCATATCAACTGTTAATGGAGTAAACAAATTCATGGTGCTGATTTATATTTTGTTAATTAATTGATATACTTGTAGCACCATTTATCATAAATAAAAGTTGTTTTCTGAAAGAAAAAAAAATTGTATGCTTATTTGAAATGTACAAAATAACCACACAACACTTTCACTGAGCACAAAATAACCAAAACTGATATGATATGCATGATGAAAAAAAAATCAACAAAAAAATTCTCATTAAGTGTATTGCGATTTTGTTTGTAATCTTGAAAAACGTAATACCTGCACCTTTCACAAAAACATTAATTTGTGTGCAATGCATGATAACATAAAAAAAATCTAAGTTAAGTTTTCTTATAATCTTGAGTAATTTTATTATTTTCTTCATGAAGGTCGGCAACGTTTGCATCATATATAAACATTACAGCTCTGCCTTTATATCAATTTATTAGAAATACCTCCTGTTTAATCCATTCATTAACTTCTATTGCTAACAATTAAAACTTCTTTATAAGTATTGTGCTGAAAGTGTTTATCTGCCAATGTTGTATATATTATCTGGTGGTTGAACTTACTATTTAACACTGTGATAATTATTCTCTTCTAAGTGTATAGTACATTTGGTACATTACAAGCATACCGGTATATAGCGCAAATGGTTAGAATGTCAATAATAGCTGAGAAAAAATATTTTGCTGCTTGATGTTAGGTTAGAGTGGTACTTTTTTATTTCTTTGAGTTATTGTATTTACTTTGACATATTTCCTCAATAAAAAATCATTTCAAACGTGTGATAGCAGTAAATGTTTCAATACTGTCAATGCAGCACATATAAAGAATAAAAACATTTAAAAGTGGGGAAAAAGTAGAAAGGCATCACAGTATGGAGTTAGGTGTGATCAAACCACATACCTTTACTGTGTGTGAATGCTGCATTTTACCACTGAGTTTTTCCGCTATATTGTCTATCTGTGGTAAAAATACACCTTAATTATTTCAATACAATCTTACAACTAATGGATATCCCTTTTGGTTAATGACAATTTTCACACTTTGGTGATATAGTTGAAAATACCACAACCAACCACTGGATAATGTTTGCAAAATGGGCAGTATAAAATTTTCAGACAATATAGGCTGAATTTGGTATAAAGAATTTTTTCTGTTTATTATATTTCTATTACTAACATTGACAAGATCCAATTTGCCCTTGGTATAATATTATTTTCTATTATTTTCAAAGTTGAATATGTATTTGTCTTCCTAGGAACATTGTATAGTTTCAGTTTAAACTTTCTATTCATCATACTCTATTACTAACATTGACAAGTTCTATGTTGAACTTGATATACAGTATATTTCCTATTTTTAGCTAATTTTGTATAGTTTCTATTTACTTTGATTAATGAATTTGCATTATAAACATAATTATATACTAATACCTTTTATTTACCAATTATCAAACAATAATGTTTCAGAGCCTGCCTGTTATATTAGGTAGTATTGATTAATAAGACTGAGATTATTTTTTGCATAGAAATTTCTTACATTCCTTTTATTTTGTACAAAACAATTAATGATAATTTTGTAATTGCTGTTATAGTTATCTTACACCTCCCTGGTATATTGTGATTGAAATTGTAAATTCATAAGTTAGTATAAGTAAATGTTAGTTTCCAGTGTTTGTGATGAATTATAGTTGATATATAATGTGCAAGAAAAAGAATCAAACACTGACAGTTCAGATGGGAACATCAGGCTCTCAGAGTAGTAGTTCTTTAGCTGTAACTCAGGAAGGTTTTGTTACTGCCTTGAACAGTCACCCTCAAGCTGGTTACTGGCAGCCACGTGCAAACTTCCTTTAATATGTACATTGCAAAGACATTTTATTAGAATTTTGTTTTGATTTATGATATTTCATGAAAACATTTATCACAACAGTACATTTGATTTACAGACAACAGTTCGGCCATTTATTGAAGTAATGTTCCAGCATAATTCAATAAAGACCTCAGTGGGCGACGGACCTAATCCAAGTTTTAATGAAGAATTAGTGATACCATTTAAGTAAGTACATAATTATGAAACTTTAAGTAAGTACATGTGAAATTGTAAGTAAGTACACAACAAATTTTAAGTAAGCACATGTGAAACTATGAATGAGTACTATAAATGAGTGTTGCCTTAGCTACAAGAGTATTTCAATAAACATGACCAATGGATGTTCAATGTTTACTGATCATAAATGCATTTTCTCTTTATCATAAGTCATACTCTATATGTTTTACATAAAAACTAGTAATACATTAACAAAAATGGCAGAAAATGAAGCTAATAAGTTTGAAATTAATCTCAATTCTTTAAAATCTACATAATTTACATGGTCTTCTTTGCTATATTTTTCAATATTTACAACAGGGACCTAATTTTTGTATTTCACTCACAGTGTGATGTCTCATATTTCACTGAATGTTTTAGAATTTCATTGAAAAGCATATATAACCCTTACCATGCTAAATATCATAAATGAGCCGCGTCTTGACAAAACCAACATAATGCGTTTGTGACCAGCATGGATCCAGACCAGCCTGCGCATCCGCGCAGTCTGATCAGGATCCATGCTGTTCGCTTACAAACCCTATAACAAGTAGAGAAACTGACAGCGAACAGCATGGATCCTGATCAGATCTGGATCCATGCTGGTTGCAAACCCATTATGTTGGTTTTGTCATGACGCGGCTCTAATGGTCTTGTCTATCTTACAATGTGGACAAAGTAACTATCAATATTAGGGAAAATCTTAAAATAAGTATTGACAGAATAGCAAACAGCGCAGACCTTCATCTGTGTTGGCTGATCTTGCACTGGTTGTATGTGAACGCACAGGTGCTTCTAGTAGACTAAGGGTTAAGTATTAAAAGATTGTTTTCATATTACAGAGCACCAAATGATGATTTTAGTCCAAGTAACCTACAAACACTTGGTGACAGTATATTCTTGAATCTGTTTGATGAAGTGGTTGTCGATATTCAACAGGTAAAGTCTTTCAAATTTTACATTTCTATTTATTTAAAACTTTAAAGTGTCGGAACAACCATTGCCACCAGTCTAGAACCAGGTCATTGTGTATTCTAACAAGGCCCCATATTGATGCCTTCAAATTTTCTTCTTGTTCCTAAAATTAATAATTATGGACTCATTAAGAAATGTAAAAAAAGATAAGGCTAAATAAGATTTCTTTATACTGTTTCACCTTCAGATTTTATTATACAGTCAGTGGTGCATAGTACTGGCATATCATTGTATAAAGTACATTAAAACTTACATTGTTATAAATAGTTACTTCAGTGATGATATACAATGTTTTCCTAATAAACCTACTAAATTTGAGTTTATTTATATTCGCCATCGATTGCCCATATTGTTGAGTCCTATAGAAGAGTATTAGTCATTTTAGATTTTGGAGGATAGTGCAAGATACAGATACAGAAAGATACTGAAATACTTAAAGCACTCATAAACAGGCCTTGATTTAAGACTGTCTAGATAACAGGTCTCTTGCTCTTACTGATTGAACTATGCGGGCTGGCAGCCTGCTAAAGTGCAACGTGAACATTAAAGAAAAATACATATATAATTTTTGAGGAGGAAGAGTGGTTATAGGGTTATATGCACTGAACTCTTAATAACTGCTGCTTACATTATCTGTATACTTTCAAAATCCACGCTGGTGCAAAAACTGCTTATGGCACCCAGGGAGTGGTCAATATGCATAACTTAAATGTGTAGGTCCCAAAAATGGGTTGGACATAAACAGAGGAGGGGAAACAGTGTAGATTACAGTGTGGTATATGTTTTCAGGATGACAGGGAAAGAGGAAGTTCTGTACATCAGAGAATAGAGAAAAAATGGCTTGGTAGTCTAAAAATTCCATTTACTACTGTTTATTTTAATGGAAAGGTTTGTATTATTATTATTAGTCTTCACTCTGCACATCATATTTTTATTACCTAACATTAGACCATCATATAGACTCTGTAGAAGAGAAGCTTTGAATTCTTATGTTTTTTGTTCAAGGAAACATATGCATTTCCTTTTATATCTGTTTATTACATATTATAGCTTAAAGAACATGCCTGTCATTATTATACATGTTATGAACCATTGAACAGTACTGATGTCATGTATCAACAGTTTACCTGATAGTAGATCAAACTTATAATCTATATTTCACTTCATTTTGTGCATGAAATTACAGTTTTGTCACAAAAGTCCTTAAATTTGTGGATTGTTTTGTTGTTGTTTTTTTTTTTGCAAAAAGTAAAATGCCAACAGTTGTAATACAAAATAATCTTACAGCAGACAAATTGAAATTTCATTGGATTATAAATTTGTGGATTGACCTATATCCACAAGAATTAGTCCACCATGAAAATAATACATAAGCAGTAGACTAGCCCCGTTCATTTTCTGGAATGATAAAAAATCAGTTTATCACTTATCAGTTTAAAACTCTTAAAAATTGTTATATTTAACAATTATCTTTTTTTTTTGTTTTGTTTTATTAAGATTGATGGTACATTCCGTGTAAATGCTCCGCCTGTATTGCTGGGTTATGTACCAGAGTCTCTACACATGGGCGAGATGGATGTCGGGTTGAGCAAAGATGTTAAAACATTACTCAGCATGTTTATAACAATTGAACCACCACTGACTCAGCCAGAACCTGCTAAAGAAAGGGTAAGATTATGCTTGTTTTAATATCATAAATGTATAAAATGATATTACATTTAGTCATTTACATGTATATGATGTTACAATGATATATTATGTTTTATGTCTAGTTATGTTAAGTTTTCATTTCACATAACTCTTACCGCACTAAATATCTTAATTTTTAAACCATTTATCATTTTTAGGGAAAATTTTGAAATATGTATTGGATTGTATAGCAAACAGTGTAGACCGTGATCACGAACAGATCTTGGTAGGTAGAATCAGTCACTGCCAGCAGGTAGGCTGAATCATGTGGTTGAATGTACACACTTGTGGTTAAATGTACCTGATTCAATACACAAAGAGACACCTTTGTCAATTAGTAAAGATTGAATGTTTTTTCAATGTTGATGTGATTCAAAAACGCAACAACAAAAAATTACCTCGGGTTAACATCTTGAACTTAAATGGCAGTATAAACGATATACCCCTACACATTTTCAAAAACATGCACATTTTGTTTCCATTTTGTGTTTTTTAACCATTCAATACATTGATTTATTGTTTCAGTTTACAACAAATGAGGAAGAGAAGTTGATGGTCTATGCTGATGAATGGCAGGAAAGAATCTCCAACTTATTTACACCTAAACGTGAAGTGAAAACATTTGTTACAGACACTAACTTCAAATCTGTGTTTATAACACGGTATTTTAAAGCTATCAAACCACCAGAGGAATTAACGGATAAAGGTCTATCATTGGAAGCTACATCTGAACTTGTGGCCAGATATGTGTCACTTATTCCATTTGTGTCGGATTCTATGATATTTCCAGGTCTCTGTGATATATGGAACACATGTGATGTAAGTTTTATATCATCTTCTTAAAGTGAGAACATGTTGTTAGGAAAGTAAGTAGGTAAAATATTGAGGATATTTGTTTGTTTTGTATGTAAGATGGAAATTTATTTCACAGAGTAAACATCAGATGCAATATTTTTGCTGGTGTTCACAAGTGAAATATTATTTGATCTAATATACAAACAAACTAATTTCTATTTATTACCATGAGTTTTTAGTGGTTATTTTGACTGATTTTTTTCATGTGCTCTCCTGCATGATGTCATCAATTAATCATATTGAAAAATAGTTCTGTAATATTTCATGAATTTTGTTTCATTTCAAACAAGTTATTTGCAAATATTAAAGTGCTTCATGTTATCAATTCCATTTTACTGATGAATAATTGTATTTTTCACAATATTGCCATTTATTAATGATATTTATTTTTCATTGCATTCAAATATAGTCAGGTTACTATGAAAATTATATTTTAAATTTTTGAAATATGTGAATTATCAAAATATGATTTTACTATCTACAGAGAAGCATTTTTTAAATGCGTAAAATCAGATCTATGACAATACAGATCACAATAATTTTGTTGTAGAAATTTTACCGGTTTTGGTTATTTGGTGACAATGACTAAACTCTTGTGTGGGTATGTATAGATGATATGCAGTTGGTTAAAACAGGAACATTGAAACATATAACATCAATAAACACAAAGATGTCACAGTATTACATATAATATTGATAAAAATGATTTTGCTTTTTTGTTTTTAATGAAGTGGGACATATTGTATTTATTTATAATTTTGTTTCAGCAATTTCTACAAATGCTGTCAGGGGACGAAGAGGAGCATGCTATTTTACTGGTCAATTTCTTCCTGTCAATAGGAAAGAAGGCGTGGCTTATCTGTGGTTCTGCTATTCCAGAAGGCCCCACAGCCTATGTGCTGACAGAGGAAGACAACGGCAATTTTTGGATTTGGAACCCAAGCAGTGGGGATCATTTTCGCACTCAGGACACTACCAGCCCACTTCAGAAAATAGGATGCATTGTCAATCATGAAAATGTAATTCTTTAGATACTGTGAATTTAATTTGATCTTTTATGATGGCAGTGTGTCTGTCATTCATTGTCAGACATTCCTCATTGTCCACTATTTCTTTAAACAACATCTCTTAAACTTCTTGATGGATTTTGACTAAACTGTGCAGAAATAATCCTTAGGTGGTCCTCTACAAAAGTTATATAAACAGTTCAAGTCTGATGCTTAAGTAAGTCACAGGAGCTAAAAAAATAGACTTTAAAATGAAATTTTTAAAAATCTTTTCAGAAAATATAAAGCCAAAAAGTTAAATATTTAGCATGAAGCATCACCTTGTGGTCCTCTTCAAAAGTTATATAAATCATACCCCTGGGGTAAAAAATGGCCACACTCTAGGAATCACTTAGTTTACATAGGTTTAAATAGGAAAATACGTTTGAGTCTTCTGTTATGAAACTGCAATGCCCAGCTTTATAACACAACAATGTCTAGCAATTCTAGATTTATTTCCCATCCTTTAATTTTGTGAATTTTCTTACATTTTTAGATTTGGGCAAACATTCAAGTGTATGACAAACCATCTCAGATCATGTATAACTTTGCTGATGCCTCCCAGTGGGAGCCATTGTTTACCAAGAGGAACCCGGCCCCTGGTCTTGGTAGTATTCAGGTAAGTGCTTATATTTATTACGATTATTCTACGAATTATTCCTCAGCAACTCTGTATGAAGGAGTATTTTCACTGACACCTTAAAAATTACTGCTTTCAACAGTAGGATGATAACAGATTATGTATATTAAGATAAAAGAATGTAATTCTTTGATGTGATCATTGTCAAAAGTCCTGTCAGTGATCGTCTTTAGGTGTTACTTATATATTTTAAGCTATTTCTTGTTTTACAGCCTGATGCATTATACTACTTCCCAACAGACAAGGATTATGTAGTAGAGTTACAGGAGAAGATACAGTCAACACTGAAGAACAAGATCATGGACTGGAGGAGTCGCTACATTACACGCTGGAACAGACACTGTACCCAAGTGATGAGAAAAATGCTTCCATTGTGAGTATGCATGTCAAAACGATATGTATTTTAACCTTTAAAGTGTTTATTATATTATATTAAGTTAGAAATTTGTATAGTTATACATAGATGAGTATTTAGTAAATTTATATCAATGTCAAAGGTCTGCTGATTCTGTAAATAATAGTAAATATATTAAAATTGGGAGAACAAAAATGAGTAATGTGAATTTTTTGAAATGATTTCAAAGTTTATTGTACATATTTCAGGCTAGAGGAGAACTGTGGGAAGTCTGTAGGTGAGCAACATATACATGAGCTAGAGCAGTCGTTCAGTTCATACAAGGTAATTTCACCTCCTCATATATTCAGTCATATCAAACATACAATATTGTGTTCTTATTTTTAAACTCTTTTGTTTAGATCTCGAGGTATATTTATCTCAAAATTAGTGTAATTGTACAGCATCATAGATGTCAATATCCAAAACATTTGCTTGATGTATTCATGAGTGGACAATTTTGTGTTGTTTTAGCCATGAGTGGACAATTGGTGTTGTTTTGGTCTGTTTGGACAATATTGTGTTGTAAATGAAGCCAAGTGGATAGCATATACACTTGAGAGAATGCTGATTCAAGTATAAAACATATGGACGCAGATAGTTTGTTACTCAAATCTAAATTTGATACATTTTATTCTATTTTCTAATTAATTTATCTTGATGGTGTAATAATCCTATGTTGTGATATTTAGTATATTCTATCTTCATACAAAGATACAGCTCTTTTGAAGAAGGATTAACTAAAAATTATGACATGACTAGTTTTGTTTTTTATTTATTCATTCATATTTTTATTTTAGGTTTCTGGATTCCCCATCAACATGCCTTTCACAGAGATCGAACCAATAATCGAGACTGTCTACGCAACTGGTGTACATTCCCAGGAGTCGAGCGATGTTGAGTATGCACTGGCAGTGTATGTCCATCCATATCCTAATTCTGTGCTCTCTGTCTGGGTGTATGTAGCGTCGTTGATGAGGCTGAGATAATTAGTGGACTAGGTTTTAATTTAGATAACTGACAGACTAGATTATCTGTGTTTGAAATAGGTTTGCCAAATCATGGAGGATGTCACCATATGGCCTAATTGCTGTAAATCAATTCTTTAAGTTAAATGTGAAAAATTTCACTTATGAATAAACTTTATGTAAATTTTAAAAAAAATGCATCTGACAGTGTATATGTGATATAGATAACTAAGATAACATATGAAGACAATTTAGAGTCACACTCTGTTTTTATAATTATGTAAAAAGATTAACATATATGATTTGAAATAATTTATTACCAATTTTTTTTTATTTCATTGAAGTGTTTTATAAGCAATTACCCATGTGGTGAAATACTGTTTTGAAGCCATTAAAATCCGTCCATTGCATAATCTGTGATATTTATTACTATACATGTATGTTATTATTTAGCATACATACATGTATGTAGTACCTGATAGCTTTTATATATGCATGTAGTATCAGATATAATTGTAGATCTACTGGTTTATTTATTTTAAGGATGAAATAAAATGGAAATTATAATTACAAACTTTGTTATTGTTGTTGTTTTTTTTGAGCTCACAAGGCTCAAGAGTATGAAGGAAAGTAATTCTAGAGAAATAAATTTAATTAACAAATAGTACCAGACGTTCAGCGTAGATCTCAGCTAACCAAACATGCTCCTACTATCACATTCAACTTAGCCTACTTAGAGATAGTTTTAGACATGTCTTGCGATGAAGATGCTAAAAATAGGCTAGTACTGGATAAAATAATGGAAAATATGTGTTATACACAACTCTTACAAAAACAAAGTCATTTAAAAAATAAGACCACTGACTATTATTTATTTATTATTTTATAATTTATGAAAATCCATTATTTTTAAAGGTACATTGGGTAAGAAAGTTGAAAGTTATGCTCTTCCCATTTATTTTCCTTTTTATGACAGGATTTTTTTATGCAATATACGTTATGTAAGTTAATTGACATGTTATTATTATAATTCATTTTGTGTTGTTGCATATCCAAGTTAAATACAAATTTAAACAGTGTTAGTAAGCTTTTCTTTCAATGAGCTCCGATATAAAGCCACAATATATTATCACTGGCAAAATACGTGAGTATATAAAATGTTTATTTTTTCTAAGACATTTGTGCATACTCTCTTATCTTCTTCTCTAAAAGTTGTCCATTAGCTCCAGCAAATTCATCAATCTAAAAAGACATACAAACATTAAAAATGTTTATTCTATATTTTGTTTTTCGGTAAGTGCTTTACTACAAGTGTGGGTTATATGTAAAAATATACATGTAATTAGAAAACTTATACACGCATAATTACATGAGCTAAAGGGCGGAAAACAGTAAATCTATAATGTTGAATTAATATATTTTTTTCTTGAAATTTCTATTGCATATTCCGGACGTATAGTACTATTGACTGAAAAATACCCAAACCTTTTCCCCATTTTGGTAGAATACAAACATCGGCATACATTCTATTCCAATCCACTGTGCGATGTCCTAAAATATTATATAACAATGCTGGTGAACAGTGACACAGTAATTCAACTTGTAACGCATTCAATATCATTTGAAACAACAAGAGTTAGATTTGAATGTTTTAGTTTGTTGGGGGCCAACTGACGACATTGAGATATTATGATTTAGGGGCCCTTGATTCTATTGGCCTTTTGCACTGTACTTAGACTGTTTACTGTGGTGAGTAGGGGCAGATAATCGGGAATGCACGGGAGCACAATTATCACAGTAAAAGGCAGGATGGTTGGAATCCGGATCTCTGGGGACACTCGGGAATGCAGTTTGGCGTGAGGGAAGGGTATACTTAATTAACAAGACAAAAAAATGTACCACTTCCATATATTAATGTATTACATAGACACTTCAAGTGGAACAAAACAGTGCATTTTATAACTATTCAACTTCTTCGTAAAACCATAGGATTACGGGTTTCGTCTAAAATATCAAAGAATAATAATATAATGTAATGCAATGTACATATCAGTATATTCAAGTAAATAAGCATTTATTACCACGTACTTCCTCCAATTGATTCTCATATATTTTTTGTAAACTAAGCTTGCATTTATGTCTTCAATTCATGTATTCATTATAAATAGTCAAGTCAAATGAAATATAAGATATAAACAACGTACCGTAGCTTCATCTACGTCAACTTTGACAAAAACGAGTTTGTCTGAAACCGACTGGTCTTTGGCCAATCTCTTTAAAACAACAAAAATTTGTTACTAGTATATAGTAAAACCTGCAAGACTTAGTACTGACGTATACTTTAAATATGTAAATTTACCAATTAAAAAACTTACTTAAGAATGTAAAAAACAACAACAACTGAGTGGTATACAGCTATATAGCCGCGTCACGACAAAACCAACATAATGGGATTGCGACCAGCATGGATCCAGACCAGCCTGCGCTTCCGCGCAGTCTGATCAGGATCCATACTGTTCGCTTACAAATCCTAATACAAGTAGATCGAGAAACTGATAGCGAACAGCATGGACCCTGATCAGACTGCGCGGCTCATATGTTATGAAATATTTTAATAAACCTTATCAACAGTAAAATCTTTTGATTCTCGAAAGAGTTGTACCATAGAATGTCTCTGCTTATAATACACTGGAATACTGTTCGTAAACAAAATAAAATGTTCGGTAACACAATATTATCTTGCTATTTTTAGTATGGTTTTATCAATAATTATATTAATATAATTATGCGCAATTAATTGCTTTTACGGCAATTTACAACCATATACTCGTTTTTTCAATACAAGCAATTTGGAAGCTTTTTTGTAGCAGATATAACGCTTTATACACTTTAAGGAAGGTATCTCTTCAGTTACTAGTTTGCTGTGTATTTTGTTTTTATCTTGGAGGCTTTGTTGTAATCCATTTATCATTAGCTACATGTCACAAAGTACCTTTATAACAAATTACATTCGTTACGAAACACACTTGTTACATAGTACATTCGAAACGAAGCCCGTAAAATTGTTACATGATATGTTTGTAATGATGTATATTTGTTACATAGTAAACTCGTCATAAAGTACATTTGTTACAAAGTACATTCAGCATGAAACCATTTGTTAAATAGTATATTTCGGCACAAAGCACGAAGCACGTTTGTTACAAAGTGCACATATGATACACAGCACGCACGAAACACAGTTGTTACAAAGTACATTCGGCACGAAGCTAGTTTATTACATAGTATATTTAGCATGAAATACATTTGATATACACTCGGCATAAAGCGCATTTGCGACATAGTTCATTCGCATGAATTACATTTGTTACTTTGAGAATTCGTCATGAAACACATTTGAACATACTTTATTGTCATAAGGCAAATTTGTAAGAGAGTACAGGTCTTCGTTACGGATTGTATCCGTTACAGTGCCGATGAATTTGCATTTTAATGATACATGTATGTTATTCATTGCGTTTGTAAGTCCTTACCTCAAAAACAGGACCAATAAGTTTACATGGCCCGCACCAACCTGCCCAGAAATCTATGACGACAATTTTATCTCCGCATTCTTCAAGAAATGCTTCCAGTTCATCCTACATAAGCAATGCTGAATTAGTATAGTAGCAAAATGAAATAAATATAATGAAATATTTTTATCCTTTCAAACACCTACAATTTATAAAAGTCGTGTCACTTGCTCTAGTTCCGCTGAACCCGTGCATCTCGTGATTTGGCTGATCTCTTTAAGTTATATGTTTAACAATAATGTCATTTCTTCACTAAATTATTGTGCGATAACGATTTATCATTTATATTCAAATGTTATTACAACATGCGGCTACTAAATTCACTTTTCTATTGAAATATGATGCTCTCTATTCAATTATAAAAAAGAAATAAATGTTTTAAATTTAAAAAAGATGCAAGACAAGATGAAACTAGAAGTGCTAATTGTCAATAAATAAAGGGCCCGTGATCTTAGGCTTACATTATATTTATTTTGTGGAACCACGAGGCCCAGCTCCGTATTTACACTAAAAATGTTAACACTCGTATAAAAATCATTCTGTTAAACAAGAGCACCGCTAGGCGGAGCATTATATGCCCGAAAGTATTTTTTTTTTTTTAGTAAGGATGACCTTAACCGTTGACCTTTTGACCCCAAAATCAATAGGGGTCTTCTACCCAATATGGACAATCATCCTATGAAGTTTGAACATTGTGGGCCAAATGGAACTTAACATATGCTCCGGCAACTGTTTTCAGTATCAAGGTAATAGTGACCTTCACCTTTGACCTTTTGACCCCAAAATCAACAGGGGTCTTCTACCCAATATGGACAATCATCCTATGAAGTTTGAACATTGTGGGTCAAAATGAACTTAAGTTATGCATGGAAACATATTTTTCAGTATCAATGTAATAGTGACCTTCACCTTTGACCTTGTGACCCCAAAATCAATAGGGGTCTTCTACCCAATATGGACAATCATCCGATGAAGTTTGAACATTGTGGGTCGAATGGAGCTTAAGTTATGCTCTGGAAACTGTTTTCAGTTATAAGGTAATAGTGACCTTGACCTTTGACCTTTTGACCCAAAAATCAATAGGGGTCTTCTACCCAATATGGACAATCATCCTATGTAGTTTGAACATTGTGGGCCAATTGGAACTTAAGTTATGCTCCGGAAACTGTTTTCAGTATCAAGGTCATAGTGACCTTGACCTTTGACCTTGTGACCCCAAAATCAATAGGGGTCTTCTTCCCAATATGGACAATCATCCTATGAAGTTTGAACATTGTGGGTCGAATGGAACTTAAGTTATGCTCTGGAAACTGTTTTCAGTTATAAGGTAATAGTGACCTTGACCTTTGACCTTTTGACCCCAAAATCAATAGGGGTCTTCTACCCAATATGGACAATCATCCTATGAAGTTTGAACATTGTGGGCCAATTGGAACTTATATTATGCTCCGGAAACTGTTTTCAGTATCAAGGTCATAGTGACCTTGACCTTTGACCTTGTGACCCCAAAATCTATAGGGGTCTTCTTCCCAATATGGACAATCATCCTATGAAGTTTGAACATTATGGGTCGAATGGAACTTAAGTTATGCTCCGGAAACCGTTTTCAGTTTCAAGGTAATAGTGACCTTGACCTTTGACCTTTTGACCCCAAAATCAATAGGGGTCTTCTACCCAATATGGACAATCATCCTATGAAGTTTGAACATTGTGGGCCAATTGGAACTTAAGTTATGCTCCGGAAACTGTTTTCAGTATCAAGGTCATAGTGACCTTGACCTTTGACCTTGTGACCCCAAAATCAATAGGGGTCTTCTTCCCAATATGGACAATCATCCTATGAAGTTTGAACATTGTGGGTCGAATGGAACTTAAGTTATGCTCCGGAAACCGTTTTCAGTTTTAAGGTAATAGTGACCTTGACCTTTGACCTTTTGACCCCAAAATCAATAGGGGTCTTCTACCCAATATGGACAATCATCCTATGAAGTTTTAACATTGTGGGCCAAATGGAACTTAAGTTATGCTCCGGAAACCAAATTGCTAACGGACGGACGGACGTACGGACGGACGGACAGACGGACGGACGGACGGACAGACAGACGGACGCCAGGGGGTATAACATAATATGCCCTTTCGGGCATATAAAAAGGAAATCTATTAGTTTGTACTTACCAAGTTGAAAATTTCCTGCATTGTGTGTTTTTTTTCTTTATTTATCTAAAAATCTAAAATATCCTTTCCTACCTTAGGTGAAAGTTTCTTTTTAAATGTATGTGCAAAATGCCAATTAATTTTTCACCATTTCCCAGGGTGACGTATTTACTAAATCGATATAGTATTAGTGAAATCGAATGGCATTATGGGAACATAATTAGATTCGAATGAGACTGTTGAAGCTTACTCGAGTTATCTTTGTAATTAATCAGTAAATCTTTGTCTCTGGAATCACTCATAGAACATGTTCTCATAATTAGAGAACCTGCATTTTAATCAAGTCTTCCTTTATGACCATGGCAGACGATATATAGCTATAGTAGATGTAATACATATTACTTTAAACTAATTTTCAAGAATTGATTTAGCCGAGAAGACTTTAACCCGCCATGAAGCGCGAGTTAATTATATGTATTACGATCTACAGATAAATTGCAAGAAAAGTTACTTCGGTCTACACATAGATATATAGCAATAGAACTGCGATAATTTCTGCACACATGAAATGCAAAGAAGAAATCATATAAGGACTAAATTAAAATGCTGGTGTACTGTCTAAAGTTGTTTTTTTTACATATTCAAACATCCTTGGGACCGCTGACCTGTGAGCCCACCTGGGTCGAATGTACAGATCATGGGGAAGGGGATTTAAATCCACAGGCATAGGGTGTGTTTATTCATTTAAGTGCATTATCTAACAAAGAAAAACAGATCATACCGTATATCTTTAATAATGTTTATTTCAGAAGATAAAGAGAAAATTGTCTACTGTAGCAATAAAATAAACATCATAAATCACAGATCTAATATAAATAAATAAATGGACGGTAATCAGATATAAAGTTGACATCATGTCAGCTTATCAACAAAATCGACTGTACAATATAACAACTTACTTAACAAAATAGTCTTAAGCACATTGTGAACCAAAAAATGTGGTTAAAACTCATTTTTGCCTATATAAAAATCAAATTACCTCTCTTTAAGTCTCTTTAAGATGAAAGTACAAAGATACAAATACAAACATTTATCCCTACTTCTTGCTGTACGAATTATTTAATGTTGGTTAAAGAACAAAAAGAAAAGGGAGATAATAGAAATTACGCGATTTGTACAAAATCAAATTTAAACATTTTGTACACTGTAATATACAATGTACCATAATTTTACACAATTAAAGCCAAATATTTAGCAAAATCAGAATTGAAAAGAATGGCAAAAATGTATTTTAATAATTTATAAGAAATATCGTAAATGTTATTTTAGTCTGCCTGCCATTTTCATCAGATCTTATGTTTTTTTACCACTTTACATACATGTATACATATAAAAATTAATTGGTCCCATTAGAATTAATACAATAGAATAAACTATCACTGTGATAAAACATTACAAACTGCATCATAGTTCTAACAAAATTTTACAACAATTATTCATAGATATTTATACATTTGTATTATTATCCAACAATTTGTATTGTATTATAACATTTGTATTGTTAGCTGACACTTCCTTACACAGATAATGATAAATTATGCATCTTTTCACTTTTTTACACAAATAAAGTACATATATTTTGAATGTCAATGTTGGAGTCTAGATCTGAATGTCAGATCTGTAGAAGTTTTGAATGTCAATTTTAATATACAGAAGATCACATGCTCGGATTATTTGCCATCTGTGTCTGTAGAAGTGAATTGTACTCATTGACTCCATTAAACACACGTCGACTTATAGGCCGGTAGTTACACTCCATCGTCTTCGCATTAATAACTATGTCATTGTCAAGGTCAACAACATTTTATTCTAAATATTCACAAACAACCAATTTCTTTATTAACCAACTTACCCATAATTAACTCCCCAGACAGAGTTCTTTCTACAATTATAACATGTTTAATTATTATTTCTAATTATCTCCTCCTATTTCCTTTAAAAATCGTTTACTCCATTTAAAATCAAATTGTTCTGAGAAAAACATCAGAAAGCTTTTTATCTTGTATAATTCTGGTAGCTGAGGCAATTTTTCAAACTCTCTAGCAGTCAGAAGGGTTAAAGTTCATTTCTCAATCTTAGTTATGAAATAAAATTAAAATAAACATGAGAAAACTTGTAAAATTTGCCACCACCCCCGTTACCATACAAATATACATCATTGTATATATATATAACTAAAAGGATACAATCTCTCATTACAAAGTTGTTCTGTTCATGGTGTTGCCATTTACGCTCCAAGTTACCAAGCTGAAATCACAGACAAGTAATATTCTATCATCAAATTTTTTTTTTTATCAGTTAATTAGAGAAAACAACATTTAGTAAGTTACAGTACAGTTGTGGGAAGAAAAGCTTAAGTTTAGTAAAACATTTTTTTGTAATACTAAATTTTAAGTTCAGATTGGCAAAGTACAAGCATAAGAACCATATGCTAAATTGTGGAATTCATAAAAGCCTACTGTTCATCTATGTCTAATAAACATGTATTTGTTTTTTATTTGGTGAACTACAATATAATATTATATATTTAATATTTGCAATTCTTATAGTGTTCCTCTGAAAAACTGTGTTGATTAAAAGAAAAAACAAAACTGTATAATATTGTAATTCCATGATTTTCTTTTTTGATTGTAATCAAAAAGGCCAATTGTGCAGTAACAAACTTGTCATATTAACTTTTAACAACTTAAATAACTGCTATTCAAACCTTGTCTGGAGGGTCTTAACCATATAACCTGACCATATAATGTATCAAAACTCTTAGTATTTAATACTATATAACACAAGTATACCTGTGAATAAGTCTCATTGTCATTCAGCGTGGCTTTAAGACCGTCATATTTAGAGCTGAGCTGTTGAAGCTGACGTTTAAACGTCTCTTTCCTCTTTTGTAAAATTATTCTGTCAGACATCAATTTCTGTAAAATAAAATAAAATTCTTAACATATCTGTCACACAACAGTACAATTCAAGTAAATGACCATATATAATCTTCTATTCCAAACACATCAACCCCATCAGAATCCAACTAAAACTAACTTTATTTATGACAAATTATGTTAAAGAATTCTATAATCTCTAGAAAAAAACAAGATCTACATATGATCTACATGCTTCTATTGTTTTTCATTCTAAATGATTCATCTGTACATCAATACTTATAGCTCTGATGAGCTAAATGAGGTGTGAAAAGTAAAAAAATATTAGAAATGTGTCCATAGAACATGTATGCCCCTTCATTTATCTGTTTTTTTTTCAGTCTATGTGGATGGACAACAGGCGGGAGAGATGGACAAGAGTAAATCTTCATGCCTCCTCTAAGCAGCGGGGGCATAAAGTCTGATTTATAATAACTTCTATCTGTATCATGCATTTACCTGTTTCTTCTCCTCAGATTTTTTCTTCAGTGAGTCAAGGTCACGGAATGTAACAAGTTCTGTTTCCATGGTGGATATTTTCTCACGTAGCATCACCAGCTCTGTATTTATCTTGTCTTCAAGCTGCTCAACTTTCTCGAGATCTTCACGTAATTTCTCATTCTCTGTATGTTATAAAGTATATACTTGTATTTTTAAGGTACAGTAAAATAAACTCTGCAGAGCAACCTTCTGTACAACAATTACCTCTTTATTACAACAGTATCTATTCTTCTCAAAGAATGACTTTACACAATAATTTTAACCCCTCTTTGCAACAATCAAAATTGCTGTTTCCCAAAGTGTTATACTCTGCAGAGATCATACGTTATATTTTTCCAATAGCCTGACATTTTTCTCTTGCATAATTTAAACACAGGCAGACAATAAATACCATGATAACCTGTAAGGTAGGAAATTTTCTGCTATCATAGCATTGTGATACTGCAAAGTCTACTACTGTCCCAAAATGGACAGACCCTTACAATATAAGACCTGTTGTCCTTCTGTGATGGTGCAATGGTGAACACTTGTCATTAAATGTTTTAGAATAGGTTGACATTTATTTGTTCCTGCAAGATAGTTTTTTTCAATATGAGATATTATAATACAGGCAGACATTTGTCCCTGAAGGGGGTGGACATTTGACATTGCAAGCTAGAACATTTGCCCACACAAGACAAGTCATTTGCCTGTATACAAATCTCATTATTGTCCATCTTGTTAGTGACCTCTATCTTCTCACTTGAAGAATTTAACATGTGTAATGACCAAAAAATCAAATCCTACCTTGTGCTAATCCCAAAGATGTATGTTCTGATTTCTTCATTTCTCCTTCCTTAAAAGCTAAATCTTCCTTCATTTCAGCTAACTCATTCTGGCTTGGCAGAGCTTGAAACCTACTCATATTCTACAAAAAGAAATGTGTGTAGTTTGTATTTTGATAACTTTCTAAACACAGCTGATAATATAAAGCTAATTCTTTCTTTTTTCATTTTCTTTGTGCTTAATTCACATTATCAAAGTTAAGATCATGTGGAAAATTTACTGCTATACTTGTGGAGAAAGGCCTCAATTGCAATATTCTGTGCCATGACCTAACAAAAAAACTTGACCTTGAATTTTGGAAAAGGTAAACTAAAAACTTGACCTTGAATTTTGGAAAAGGTCAACTATCACAATGTAAAAACATGTCACAACGCAAAATTTTAACTTGATATCAACCTTTTTGAAACACTTAATAACAAAAAGTAAAGAAAATGTTCACCTACCCTACTGATGTGTTCTAACAGGCTCACTACATTCTGCTCCAATTCAGTGATTCTTTGCTGAAAGTTATAAAGATAAATATAACAAACTGTGGGGACCATTTACAGCATTAAAGTTATCATTCCTTAGGTCTGTGATGTCATGCAACTTTATCAAGTTACTTATTCAGAGTACCGATAAATGAAATGCATGTATTCAAACTTGTATTTAAACCCTTTCACTGATATAAATGAAAGAAATAAGTCTCTTTCCCTGAATCCTTCCTAAAAATGTTGAAGTACTTACATATTCTTGCGACTTTGACTCTTCAAAAGTTTGAAGAAAATCTGCAAAAATAATAAAAAGTAATGTTAAATTCCGAAAAAAAATCATGTTTTTTTTTAACAATAAAAGCTGTAGAAAACCATAAATCACAACACTATTGTCTTAGTCCCAATTTGCATTTATTAAAACCACTTAAGATGACTTCTAGCTTCAGTCATGAAGTAACCCAAATTAAAAAGGTCTAATGCTCTTCACTGTACATTGGTAGCAGACCATCAGCAGGCACCTAAGTAGAACCACTTACATTCCATAAGCTAGCTAGATAATTTCCTTTCATAAAGGATCCTAATCTCCATGTGTGACAAACTGACAAATTGCCAAAATACTAAGTTTCTTATCTCTAAAACTGACACTAATTTTTTATTTCTTATAGTACTACTTGTATTTTAAATATTTACCATCCATGGTTTCTTCTCTCTTCTTTAACTCTTTATATTTCTGGTTTCTCTCCCCTGTACATAAATAAATATGATATTATTGAAGCAACATATATATTCTTCACAGTCTATCGCTTTTAAAATTGTCTTTAGTTAACATATAATATAGAGCCTTTGTTGTCACTAAATTATACAAAGAAGTCACTAAATTATACAAAGAACAAAAACAGAAACTGAGATTTTAATATAAAACCTCATCATCTTAAAATGTTTGAAATGCATAAATATCTTTCCAAAAGGTCTTTAAAGACTTTGAGATTAATCATGAATGGCAACTGCTGATAATTGATTCTTACAAAGTAAAACTGGCTTTTAAAAAACATACTTTGCTTATCTTTGCACACATTTCTATTCTAGCATTGATGCAAAACTTCTGACATTGAAAAATAATGTTGATAATGTAACAGTTTTGTTTGTGAGGTTTTCAAGACCTGGAATTATCAATAATTATATGATACCTTGATTTTCCTCAATGTCCATATCAAGGGAGTGAATCTCTTCTTGTACAGACTCCATCTTCTCCCTGAATTCATTAGTTCTGAAACATATATATAAAATGTAAATCACACACTGGCAAACAAATACAAAATTTTATACACCTTTAAGCAAGTTACATTTCAAATGACAAGGTTTCTTAATCCCCTTATAAGCATCAACTTTGAAAAACAATATTCCATAAAATGGAACTCAGCAAAAAAAAGTACTGAATTGTATAAAAATTGACAATTGTTGGGACATTTGTTTGGAATCTCTTTTGTTCAAAAACTCAAAGCAAGACAAATAAAATAGCCAACAATATAGACAGAATAAACTGTAAATTTTATAAACCAACACTTCATTACAAAGACAGATGGATAGATATTCTTGCCAGACATACATATATTTTTTGTTTTGTTTCTTTTTCAAGACAAAAATAGTTTTTCTTATCACTTAATAGGAATCATGGTTCCTATAGAATGAACCTCATGATATCAACTTGTACACAAAATGCCAACCAGAACTCACAAGTTCAGACAGAGAGTCCAATACCTCAACATGTCCCAAAGATACTTCAAATACTTTAACAAACTGGTAACATAAACATTTTCTTACTGTCTTTCCATACTAGCTATCTCTACGTTGTCCTCTTTCACTTGTTTCAGTAGTTTCTCCCTCTCTTCAGCAGGACTTGTTGTTGACTTCGCCTCTTCTATTAGACTGTCCCTCTTCATCTCCAATTCATTTAACTGCTCATACAACCTTACAGCTTCTTGTTTCACTTGTGACATAGACAATTCCTGAAAACATTATGTAAATATCAAAATTATATTATCAAATGCTAAAATAAAGTTCACTTTGGAGCCTTGTCAGATTGCATGGTAATCCCTTAATTACAGTAAAAAGCAAACACCAAAATACAGCCATCAACTTTCCATAGGCTTGTTAGACCCCACAAGGAAGAATAAAAAATCCATAGCAATATTTTGAACAAACAACTATGCAAGCAAATGATTCAAAGCCAGCAATTTTAACCTCTCTGCTGATTTTCAAAGCAAGCTTATTTTGGGATAGAATTTAGGACAGCCACTCCGAATTACAAAAATAAATGGATCAAAATAAAGATCTATTATCGGATCAAGGTTAATATCTTGATCTACTTTCAAACTGGTGAATATCTTGTAAAGGAGCTAAATATGCTATTTCAAGTCCATTTTAAGTAACCATTGAATATTTATCCATGAGAAATAAATAATGAGGAAATTTTGAAATATAAATTTTGATCCTGATCCTTAGATATAAGTGAACACTAGTCTGAGCACTAGCCTTAATATCACTTAAGCTTATCTGGAACATCAGCATGATCAGGTGTGTGTGATTAGGTAAGTATTTCATACCTCTTGAAGTCCTTCCATCCTAGAGTTGAGAACATCTAACTGTTGTTGTCCATCCTCTAGTTGTTTTAACATATGCTCATTCATGTCCTTAATACGGTAGTACTTCTGCCTCATGTCTGGGTCCTATTGAACAGTATAGAAACACTCCATAATATACATGTACAGTGAAATGTCTTGTTTTATACAAGAATATTTTTACAATAAACATTACCATGACAATTTTTCCTTTAAAACAGCATCCCTCAACATTTATGCTAATTGTATTAAAAGTGTACAAGTAAATAAATTTAAGCTAGCTATCTACCTTCATCAAAATATGCAAAACATAACCCCTTAATGACTGGGGTTCACTTATGAAAATGAGATTGTGAATTCTAACATGCTGTGCCATTGGCATTTAAAATGTGAAATATTTACATATTACAACTTATCATATTTTGATTTTATTTTCATTATTATTTTTTTTTTTAATTTGATTACTTATCTGTAAAACAAACATATTTTATGCATTTCATATGTAACAAATTATTACAAACAGCTGACAGATCAGGCTGATGTCATCACCACTCAAAGACAGTAAAAGTCTTAAGTGGGGGCTTGGAAGGGGCATAAATAAGCAAAAATTAAAACAAGTAAAGCACCACAGCACTGGTAAAGAGATCTAACTAATGAAAAATCATTATACATACCATATCATTAACAAGATTATCAGCCATACGTTTCTCCTGATCCAGCTCATTCTCTATCTGTTTAATCTGGTCTTCTTTCCTATAACACAAATATACAACAATTTATGGTTCTTGTTTTGGCAGATCTTATGGCCAATTTATCAATATTTTTGTAATAAACTGTCCGGCAGATAATTAGTGATCCTGTAGTCAGTACCAATACTAACTTTTTTCACAACTTACTACAAACATCTCCACTTATAAATCATTTAACACAGTTTTAATTACCTCCCCACCCACCCTCTTCTTTTAATTGGAATGCCTCAATTTTTTTTGCATAATTTCCTAAAGGGAAAAAAGGCCTGTTGTCTAATATAAAAGGTAAAACAAGATGTAATCTTTTAAACAGAAATGGATGCCCAACCCCTATCATTCACAAAATTAATATTAGTTTTGAGTTTTGAAAATCTGGGTGTCGTTTTATCAACGGTCGTACGCCTTGTCGTAGCTAAGATTTGGTCGTACGACCGATCTTACGGCTACGTCGCGTTTTATCAACAAGGTCGTAGCTAAGACGTCGTAAATTAACGTCGTAACTTTAAGGCTGCTTCAGGCCAGTCGTAAGTAGGCTAAAGATCTTAAAAATGGCGGCCATTTTTGCATAATTCCCGATAGGAACTTTCAAACACAAATATTTGAACAATTGAAGTTTTCAACTAACGTAAGTTTTTCGCGTACATGTTTATGTACAGTGCTAATCTATTTTAACATCCAAGGGACGCAACAATCACTTCTAGTTTAATCTGTTGATAATTCCCATGAAGAAGCTATTGTAAGTTGTATTACTTTCATTTTTGTACATCCGACGTATATATATGTGTTTAATAAAACTCCTGTCTTATGCCAAAACGTAAACTTTTCAAATATTCAAAAGGTGACTATACTCAAATGAAGGAAGATGCTGTTAATTTTTCCAAATACAAATACTTTAATGGTTACCAAAACAAAAGATCAGTAGAAGAAAACTGGAATATGTTTAAAAATTTTATAATAAATACATCTGAAAAGAACATTCCTAGCAAAATGTCAGGTGGAAAAGAGTCTCTACCTTGGATAAATAATAATATTAAGCGTCTGATTAAAAGAAGAAACCGCACACATGCTTTGTATAAAAAAACTGGCAACTCAAAGATTAAACAAAGATGGAAGATTCTAAGAAGTTCTATAAATAATGAATTGAAATCAGCACACAGTATGTTTGTTAACGATCTCATTGGTGACATCAAACAGGACTCAAAACCCTTTTGGAAATATATAAGTAGTCAAAAAGAAAGACTCGCAAGGTATACCACCCCTAAAGTCGGGAAACGGTAAATCCGCCGAAACAGACATAGATAAAGCCGAAACACTTAATCACCAATTTACTAGTGTTTTTACAGAGACAATTTACAGTTCTGTTCGTACTCCAAACCTTCTACTGAAACCATGAAGAAAATTATAGTTACTAAAAAAAGGTGTTGAAAACATTCTAAAAAAATGTCAATCCGAGTAAAGCAACGGGTCCTGATAACATCCACCCTAGAATACTCAAAGAACTTTCATATGAAAATATCAGAAATCCTAGCCCACTTCTTTCAACAGTCAATTGATTGCGGATTAATTCCAGAAGACTGGAAGAATGCGAACATTTGCCCATTGTTCAAAAAGAACGATAGATCCATTCCAAGTAACTACAGACCTGTGTCGCTGACATTGCATTACTTGTAAATTGTTAGAACATATAATTTGTTCCAACCTCATGCAACATTTAGAACCAAAAACAGTATTTTGAATAATCGTCAACACGCATTTAGAAAACATCATAGTTGCGAAACACAGCTTGTAAATGTCATCCATGACTGGGCTACATCTATAGATAACAACAAACAAACCAGATATATTTATTCTCTTGATTTCGAAAAAAGCGTTCGACACAGTACCTCATGAACTATTGAAAAGTAAACTGAAAAAATATGGAATATCTCAAAACATCTTGTTATGGATAGACTCTTTCCTTACACAGAGAACACAGTGTGTTGTAGTGAACGGTAGCAAATCTAGCACTTCATCAGTAAAATCCGGTGTTCCACAAGGTACGGTGTTAGGGCCGATATTATTCCTGGTTCATATAAATGACATTTCGGACAATATTTCGTCAAACATAAAGTTATTCGCTGACGATTGCGTCTGCTACAGAGAAATATTAAGTGAAAAGACTGCGAAATTTTACAAGAGGACATAAACAAGCTAGGACAGTGGGCAACAAATTGGGGTATGAGGTTTCAACCGGTAAAATGCAACATGATGACTCTAACTAGAAAAAGGAAAATAATTTCCTATGAATATACATTACAAGGGACAAAACTGGAATTTCTACAATCTATTAAATATCTCGGTGTCCATATAAGAAGTAACTTGCATTGGGGAAAACATGTGGAAGAAATCTGTAACAAAGCATACAAAACTCTGGGACTTTTGAAAAGAAATCTATCAACTTGCCCGCTAGAAGTTAAATTACAAGCATATAAAGGACTTATTAGACCAATCTTAGAAAATTGTAGTGCAGCTTGGGACCCACATCAACTTTATCTACAAGAAAAACTAGAAAGTGTTCAAAAGAGAGCAGTTAGATTTATAACATCAAATTATAATTACGAACCTGGTACTATGACAACCCTTTTGAAAGAACTAAATCTACCATCCCTTAAGGAACGAAGACAACAAAAATAGACTCATATTAATGAATAAAGGTGTAAACAAACAAGCACATATAAATATAAATATTTTACAACGTAGTAAAAGATCTACAAGAACCAACATAGTCAACATTTCTTACGTATCCAGTCGCGTACTGATGTGTTAAAGTACAGTTTTTTCCCAAATACTGTGAAAGAATGGAACTCTCTACCTCCAGACCTTTTGATAAATAATGTAAACACCCTTAAGGACACATCCAGTTCATTCGCAAAAATCATTAGAGAGGGTATCATGTTGCCCTAAGCCGCTTGATAATTGCAAAGGCCGGTGTAAATAATGTCTTTGACGTCACACCGTATACAGATCAAGATCAAGATCAAGATCTTATCTGTAGCCAGATAAGCAAATGATTCTTACAATTTTCTATACCGTTTCCTACTTTTCTTTTCGAAATATTTTGGTACAGAAATTTCGGACAGTGCAGATTTCGGACAGAACATTTAGCTATAGCTATAACAATTGTCAATAATAATTGTCTTAATTGTCAAGCTATAAAACCAATTTGATTGTTATAATTAGTTAAGCATGTTCCTTTGTAGACCTATCAATGAAGTTGCTACAGTATCTAGGTGAAAAACAAGCGTTAATACTGTGACAAGGCAACAACCTACAGTACAGTAGTGTAATAGGAATGCAAATGAAACTGGAGCACTGTTGTTTGGTAAAGCATGTACATAAATGCGAAATGAGCATCTTTAGAGATCCAATTTGGTGTATCACATGAAAAGAGGATTGTAAAACAAAGGACAAGTAACTTGTGCAGACAGGTGAGTTTGAAATATGTTCACTTCACCCCTCTTTCTATGAAATCTGATTAAAGCACTACACCTCCCTTTTTGGTTATGTGTTGTTATGTGCTTTACACAAATTAGGATGGAACATGTGAAATGCAATCAATTATGGTGATTAAATTATTCAATGTTTTAACACATTTCTTGTTATATAAATAATAAGTATGGACCAAATCAAAATATTGTAGAGATAGGCCTATTACGTTTCCCCTAATATATTTATATGGTATTATTGATAAAAAGTTAAGTACTTTATATTTTTTTCTAAAATATAATTATCACATTAAAACTTCAAAATAAGTTTGACTATTTAAAATAACTTATTTTGTATTAGTCATTTAAAGTGGGTGACCTACTATCTAAGATATGAGATATCTCTTTAACCCCTCATTTGTTCTAACATTGATACTGGGAAAAACATGTATGTCCCAGTTTGACAGTACATTGATAGTTATGTTGGAAATCACACATAATATTTTTATCAACAATTGACAGACAGACAGACAGATATCTTTATTCACTCAAGCACATTTGTACATACAATATGAGGATTTTCTAATATAATGAGTATAACACATTAGTTTTCCAGCAGTAAACATACATAATTTTGCACAATATATTTTTTTTTTATAATGTAAACAATATGGTATTACAGTGTGTTTTCTATATTATATGCTAATTATATAGCAGATTTTTCTTTATTTTTATGTCACATTGATATTTAAAAATTGTCTTTCATGTAATGTTTCAGAAAATGATGTAATATATCAAAGTTCCATGTTGCAAGTTAACTTGTCAGTTTTAAAAATATTGAAAATTGCCTTGAGTTAAACATTTTATAAAAAAAATACTATTATAAAAGAAAATTAACAAACAAAAGGTTTATTTGTTGATGAAATATTCATTCTAGAAATAATCAGGGATGATGGGTGAAGTGTCTGAATGATTTTGGGATGTGAAGTGTCTTCAGATGTTAAGTGTCTTGTTTCCACATTTAAACAAATACTATTGTAATATATTGTAGTAATGTTAGATTTGTGGAAATCATTATCATATTTACTCATAGGTTTGTTAAAGTTTATGTAGATATTATCCTAGTAGGCTTCTTTTCAGGTATCACTTGATTTTCTTTTATACATGCACATGCTATAAAGAGTCTATGAAATTGTAGCTGAATTTTTATCTGATTTTCCTTACAGATATTTAAGGCAGCATGAATAGTTAGTATTTGGTGCATCTGCTGATCAATGTGTTTGTAAAAGAGGACATTAACAATGATGAGGCTGTATATCACCAGGGTCAGTAGTGACAAACTTATTTTAGAAACAGTAATATAAAAGTAAAATGACCTTACACTGTCAGGGAACTGACAGTTATAGAGGAATATCAAACAAATTCAACAGTAGGAACCTATTTAAAAGCTCAGTGGCTGTGACTGACAAATATTATTACAAAGACATACCAAATTATTGAATAAAAACTATTAACATTTAGTTATAAGGATTTCATTTGAATTATACATTTTCATATTACATTTTTGTAATTTATCTGTTCTTGACGTTTCATATGAGATAGTTTGTAAAAAAAATTATTGTATCAAATTACAATGTTTATTATTTGATTTTAAGTCAGATTATTCTCTGTAATGTTTCAGACTACTGCTGAATGATGGAAGGTTTACAGCTAAACAATCCTATGGTTGGAATCAATATCCAGGGACAGCTCTCCCTTAAAGGGGCCAAGTGTTGTGACCTTGTTATATGGCGAACAAAGGACATAAAAGTCCTAAAGATAGTTATGAAGAAAGTTATATAGACTATTAAACATTTCATCAATTTATATTGAATAAAGTACATTATGTATAATTTAACACATTCCATAATAACTTTGTTTCTACATGCACATGAATAAAAATAACACTTGAGTATGGTCACAAAGGGATAGTCAGTGATCTACAATTATTACCCTGAATGCATGTAAGAAGCTTTATATGAATGCTTTTTTTATTAATGATTAATAAAAACATATACATAGGTTAAAGTCTTTAAGTTGTTTCTGAGTGTATACCTTGGATGGTACATGTTTGTACTGACTGTATATTCACTTGTCTTAAGTTCAAAACTATAGCTATTAATGTATGTCAAAATCAAATATTTATATTTCTTGAAGTGATAACTTTACTGAATCATTCTCTTGAATAACATTATGAAATGTTTGATTCATGTTCAAAACTTAAAAATCAAATGATGTTCTTCTCTGTATTCAATTTGATTAAAGTGACTTTACAAAAACAAAGATTTATGGGTTACAATTCATCTGAAAGTAAAACGACATGAGATAAATGAATGTAACATATGTGTTTATATTGATATTTATTGATTTATTGTTACTTAAATGCATTAAAAATTGTTGGGATGAATATTAAAAACACAAAGAAAATAACACAAAAGGGACAATAATGAAAATAAACAATCTTAATGTAAAGCTGAGAAACATTCTACAGAATTCCCTGGAAGTGACATTTTATATTTAATTGCTAAACTTATTATTTGTTTTAACTGCTCTTGTCTGAATAGTGTCTTAACTGCTCTTGTCTGAATAGTATTTTATATTGTTATCTAGTTTCAAGATTGTTTTCTAGCAGATATGTACATCAATTCTAAACAGGTATTATTAAAAATTAATATGAATTAGAAACACTGTAACATGTCATTTCCATGTCATAATTTTCTTTGCAATATGTATTCATTGTCATACTGGAATAATAATAAAAGACTTTGTAACATTCTAACACTTACTGTTCTGTAAATACTTTTACAAATAAGCCAGCCATATTGTTTTCAACTTTTCCTTAATCTTAGCTGAAACTGCTAAGAAAGACACTTCTAATGTTTGCAGATGTTGTTTAGCATTTTACCTCAGAGCCCTGTACATATATTTTGTATTCAAGCTGTAACTTATTCAATGTCATGAACGCACATACAGGTTGAACCTTGATGGGTGTCATCAACAGCGCTTTGTTCGAAGTAAAAAAATCTTAAAAAACTAGCTATGCTTTACTCACACAGTTAGGACAAGATACTTTACAGTTGACAGAACATAATGATGTATACTATCAGGTTCTTTGACTTTTATTCAGAATAGTCTTATAAATACAGGGATGTAAGGGATATATTTACATAGTCATTGGTGATATTTAATTGTATCCTTGGATGACCAGAATGACGCTACCGCTTTTATTAGAAATAATGTGCCTAACATGCAGAAGGGATTTAAAAAATTTGACATCGTCTATAACATGTTTTGTAGACGGATTTATGTCCGTCCTCCTTTTGATGCATCTCTATATTTTGATCCGCAAATAAGTATCTATTTGTCTCACGGATTTATATAAATCCGTGAATGATTTACTGTTTGTTTTTTTATTTAATAAAGATCAATATACAATGTATCCCATGTATTTTATTTTTAAATCTTCTACAAGAAAAGAAACCGCATTCTAACACAAAAAGACTTATCGTTTTTTTTTTTGTACTTTATTTAGTTAATTTGGAAAACAAAGTAACCCCTCGGGAGCATTAATTTTTGATTGATTGATTGATTAATCACAACAAAATTACATAAAAATTGCAGACTCGGTTTGATTGAGCATGTACATGAGGGATAATAAATACGTGCAACATCCCTCAAGCCCTTAAACGTATTTAAATGTCCTAGCTTTTTGATCCTCCCCCATGCTTTGCCGTTATTAAAGCTACTTCAACGAGGCATACACGGTATTCAGTTTATGCATACTGTAGGTTTTTTGTATAGTATATATACGGGATTTTTTTTAAATCGTTATTTCTTTGTTTTGGATAGAATTTCGGGGTCCTGTGGTTTATCATCTTTATGCAGTCGTGTTTACATTGACAGGTGCGCGGGAAATCACGTGACCCGGAAACATACTTTCGACTGTATGGTTACTGTTTATACGGTCGTACGACCGAAAATGGTCTTAGCTGCGACTGAGGGCGTACGACCGTGTTCATAAAACGGTCATGAGGAAATCGTAAGCTCGGTCGTAAGTATCGGTCGTAAGATAAGATCGCAGTTACGACCGTCTTTGTTGATAAAACGGCACCCTGATGTTTAAGTTGCATGTATTTCAATGTATCTAAATCAAGTTCCTGTCTATGTTATGTAAAATAGATTAAACATATCGAATGAAGATGTCATCACCAAAGAAAAATTTGTGTGCAGTGAGCAAAACAGACAGACAAACAGATCAAAGCATTATGCCCCAATTTTTCAATGTATGGCTCATAAAAACTGGCAGTTACTGTAAAGCTTAAAGTCAGTCCTTAGTTATAACTGTTTATACCTGAATAAATGTATTTTCAAGAACTTACTGTTTTTTAATTTCAAAAAGATCTTCAATCTTCTTTGCCTCTCTTTCATTGGTAGCCCTCAGCTAAAACACAAAATATCGTGGGTAAAAGGCATATATAAAATAAAACATTACACTAAATATCTCTTAAAAAGTAAATATGTAAAGTACAAAGTTATCCTCTAGCTATATAGCTATAACCAATACCTGATTAAAGCAAAAGATTATTTTATTCAACCATCTATAAATTTAAATCAAATGCTCAGATTCTGACATGTATTTGTCAACAGTGACATCACTACTGTTGCATATCTACAATACTTACCAATACCTACTTCATTTAGTGTACACCTTTAACTTGCATAATGACACTTGTAACTTACCATGTGTACACTTGGAACTTACATTGTACATAATGTACACTTGTAACTTGCATTATTGCATAGTATACATTTGTAACTTACATAGTGTACGCTTGAAACTTGCAATGTGTACAATTACAGTAGAACTTCGGTGAGTCGAACTTCGATTACTCGATTTTCTCGATGTGTCGAATAAAAATGAAAGTCCCGATTTTTTCCCCTATATATTCCTTATAAAAACCTACAAATGAGTCGAACTTTTATGTGTCGAATTTTTCGATGTGTCGAGTTTTTTCCGTGGTCCGTGTAGAATAAATCGAGTGCAATTTACCACAAATAAGTCGAAGTCCTTCAATAATTTTTACACCTTTAATCTCCAGATATTTTTCACACCTTTTCCGCCCGCGTAGATGATTGCCGATCATCTTATCTGACAGGTGTTAATAACACACAGCCGCTTGTTTTAACAGCTTTTGCATGCGTAACTATGTGTGAAAATATCCTTTATTATGTCTTTAATCGTAATCACTCTCAATGTCATATGATTCGAATATAAACCTCTATGAATGTTGACAAATTAGTTCCATTATGGATATTTCTACTGATCATAACGTGTTGGTAAGCGAAGGACCCGGTACCCAACCCGGGAGGATAGCGAGCCGCACAAATGTGACCGAAGCATCTAGTGAAGGACCCGGTTATTCCGGGGGGATAGCTAGATCGTTCAGATCAGAGCGAGGAATAAAGCGTAAACTGAATGTGCAGACTTACGAAATTAAATACCAGGCAATACTAGAAGTAGAAAAGGGAATAAAGAAAAAAGATGTCGCAAGTAAATTTGGTATTCCACCTAATACACTTTCAACTTGGTTGAAAAAAAGAGATGAAATTAAAAAGAAGTTTTCAGAGGCAGACATTGGCCCACAACGCAAACGTGACAAAAAGGCAAAAATTTCCAGAGTTAGAAAGTGCCCTCTTGCAATGGTTTTCTAATGCAAGATCAAAAAAACATACCGCTATCTGGTGAAATTGTCAAACAAAAAGCAAAGCAATTTGCAGACCAGCTCAATGTTTCTGATTTCGAGTGCTCAACAGGCTGGCTTGACAGATTTAAAGAAAGACATGAACTGTCCTTTCAAAAAAGTTTGTGGTGAAGCAAAATCTGTCGACTCTAATTCCACAGCAATGACCGAGTGGAAATCTAAACTTCAAACCTATCTGACTGAATATGAGCCACAAGACATTTACAATGCCGATGAAACTGGCTTGTTCTTTAGAATGTTGCCTGACAAGACCTTAGAATTTAAAGATGTTCAGTGCCACGGTGGTAAAATGAGCAAGGATCGATTAACAGTTATGGTTTGCGCAAACATGACAGGGTCTGAGAAAGTACCGCTTTTTGTGATAGGAAAATCAAAAAATCCTCGCTGTTTCAAAAATCTTAAAACAATGCCAATTGAATATGATGCAAACAAAAAAGCATGGGTCACATCAGAAATTTTCACTAACTGGGTGAAAAAGTTTGACCGCCGTATTTCGGCACAGTCGCGAAGGGTTCTGTTGATTGTCGACAACTGCCCTGCACATCCAGACATCACGGGATTAAGATCTGTCAAACTCGTATTTCTGCCACCAAACACAACATCCGTGACCCAACCTATGGATCAGGGAGTCATAAAAAATCTCAAAGCTCACTATAGAAAGCAAGTCATTCAACGACAGCTTCGAGCTATTGAAACAGGTGGAGAAACAAGCATCTCAGTTTTTTTTTTTTTTTTTTTTTTTTTGAGGCCCCAACTGGGTAACCCCGTTTATTTACCCCGTAATAGGTATGAGAGGGTCGGGGTCATCCCTCTGATACCTTACATGATATATACATAATATTTAAATCATCATCTATAATAATATTTTTTATATAATTATAATATACATTATATTCAAACATTTCAATCAATTTTCATATAATATGTATAACAATTATGTATGATAATGTATTATGCAACAGCTTCAAAACAAACAAAGAATATTGGTTTGGGGTAAATTGATTTAGTGTAGCCTATTTGTTTATTAAAGTTCTTACAATTTGCCATCCTTCATTTACATGTTTGGTCAAATTTGTATTTTTGTAAATATTCCATGCCAATTTAAGACTATTTCTAAAACCAGGTATTGTAGGTAACACGATTTTTCTCTTTGACAAATAAATATATCTTTTCAATTCTAAAAACAAAATATCATATTTAAAAATCATTAACTTCAGAACCTAAAATAAATGATTTACAATTAAAATTATCATCCAAATTATCTATCTTGTCTTTCAGATATTGAAATAACAATTGAATTTTTGGACATTCCCAAAATAAATGCAACAGAGTTTCCTCTTGGCAATTGCAAAAAGTACACATTTTACTATTGACAATTTTCATTTTGAATAAAAGTGAGTTTGTTGCTAAAGTTCTATGAATTATTCTTGTCTGAAACCACTGAATATAGGAATCTTTGGTACATTTAAATACATAACTATATATTAAATTCCAATTTATATCAAAATTTGTAAAAAAATGAGTTCCATTTTTCTTGACATGTTGGTACATCTTGATTTTTAACTAGAATATCATAAACATATTTTCTTTTTGATATTTTGTGTAATTAAAATAGGTTTTATATAACAACTCATAATAGGGTATTGAACATTAATAAAATCTTTACAAATAGAAATGTTAAGCTTTTGTGTATATAATAATATTGCTTTTTTCAAACTATGATATTGTAAAAAATTTACTTGTTTTTGTGTCACCTGCTCTAAGTAAGTTAAATCTACAAAATCGCCTTGGGGATTAATAATATCATTAACAAATCTGATTCCTTTTTCATAAAAAATTTTGATATAAAAGTATCTATTTCCTGCTAACAAGTTATGATTGTAAAACAATGGCATTTGTAACACTTGTTCTAAACTGTCTATACAAAGTTTATCTGTAAAAATCATATAAGCTTTTAAAACATCTATCCAAAAAGCATTTTTAATTTTATCAATTGTCAATTTACAAAACAATTTACCTGTGCTAAACACTTTATCAATATTGAATAAAGCCATCACTAGCTTATAACATTTACTGTTACTATTACTAACATATCTTTTAAACCATTTTATCTTTACAGAATGTATATAACTATCAATATCAATCATATTTAGACCACCGTCCTGATATGTTTTAATAACTACTGATTGCTTTATCTTTGCTTTACCTTCCCATATAAATTTATAAAATAAGTCATTAAGTGTTTTCAAAAATGCTGAATTAGGTGTTGGTAAACTTGTAAAGCAATGAGTGAATAAAGGAAGGAGTAATGACTTAACAACAGTAATTTTTCCTATAGGTGTTAACATTCTTTTTTTCCCAGTATCCTATACTATTTTTAACTTTTTGAAGTTTTTCATTAAAATTTAACTCTATCATTTTTTCTAAATCAACATCAAATATCAAACCTAACAATTTAAACTGTGTATCACCCCATGTCAGTTTCCATTTTGTCTTAATAGATCTTGTACTGTATTTAAGAGAGCCTATCCAAATAACTTTAGTTTTATCAAAATTTACTTTCAATCCTGAAATTTCTGAAAACGTGTTTAATAAACTTTAAAACAGTATTAAGGGAATTTTCTGATCCATCTAGCAAAAGTGAAGTATCATCAGCAAATTTGTGTAATTTTATATTCTTCCCCATCTATATTTATACCTTTAACATCTTTACATTGTCTTATTTTTATTGCTAAAATCTCTGCACATAAAATGAAGATATAAGGTGAAATAGGATCGCCTTGTCTACAACCTCGTTTAACTTTGAAAAACTTTGATAAATATCCATTTAAAATAACACAAGTTTCAGTATTAAATAAAAATAAAGATATCCATTTTTTAAACATAGGACCAAATTGAAAAAGTTCTAGACATTTCTCTATAAATGTAAATGATAACGTATCAAATGCTTTTTCAAAATCTATCATCATTACTAAACCTGGTATATCATTATCCTCAGTATATTTCATAATATCATACAATAATCGAGTGTTCTCACCAATATATCTATTTTTAACAAATCCTGTCTGATCCTTTGAAACTAGAATATCTAAAACAAGTTTAAGTCTATTTGCTATGGAACCTGAAGCTAATTTATAAACTACATTTAATAAAGTTTATTGGTCTCCAATTTTTTAAAAATTGTTTTGGTTTTTTTTCTTTTGGAATGCATGTTATTGTTCCTAGCTTTTGATTTCTAGAAAAAGAATTAACAGTATATGCAAAGTTTATAGCTTTTACAACAAAATGTCCAATTCTATTCCAAAATATTTTAAAAAAATTTGCTGTAAATCCGTCACAACCTGGGCTTTTATCATTTTTCATGTTTTTTAATGTAAAAGAAACTTCATCATATGAAAGTAGACCTTCAAGATTCAATGCTTCATTTTGAGACAACTTGGTAACATTACAACTTTCTAATTCCATATCAATCTTAGATTCTTCAGTTATATCAACATTTTTATATAAATTTTCATAATAACTACATGTCTTTGTAAGAATATCTTTTTGATCATATATAAAGGATCCATCATCAAGTTCTAGAAAAGGAATAATTTTATCTGAACAATGTGTTTTTTCTAAGTTTAAAAAATAACTAGTAGGCTTTTCTCCAGATTCAATCCATTGTGACCTTGACCTTATCATAGCACCTCTTATTTTTCTATTTCTTAATTCAGTCAATTCATTCTGTAAGTGTAAAAGTTTGTCTTTATTTTCAATTGTCAGGTTTTGCTCTATAAGATTAATTTCTTCAATTAACTTTTTTTCATAAGTATTTCTTTCTTTGACCTTATAAAGAGCTGTAAGATATAGTTTTACCTCTTATTTCCATCAAAAGAGTTTCTAAAAAAGTTCATCATTTATAACAAAATTTACATCTTTGTTTTTTGGATCTAAAACATAGTCTATATTGTATACTTGGTAAACAATATTGTAATTTTACTTCATCTATTTTTTTATTTATAATATCAAGGAATTCAATGTCATATAACAGAGCATTATTAAATTTCCATAAACCTTTTCCATGACTTACAGAACTAAAACAAAAATCTAAATATATTATTGAATGGTCAGATTTATAACTAATGTCAATATCACATTTTCGTACATACTGATATAAACTATTTGATATAAGAAAAAAATCTAGTCTACCTTGTTGTATAGGGTTGGTTCGTCTCCATGTAAATTTTTTCCTATTACCATGCAGTTCTCTAAAGGGATCAATGAGGTCTTTTTCTTCAATAATACTTATTAAAAAATTTCTTGCCTTTACATTATTGTTTTTTGATTTATAGTTATAATAATCTAAGTCAGGATTTTGAACAAGGTTGTAATCTCCACAAATAATTAGAGAGTCATTATCATCAAAAGAATCTAAAGTATCAAAAAATGTTTTTAAAGAAAAATAGGACTGTCTATGTTTGGCGCATAAATATTAACTAATGTGAAATTTATAGAATCAAGCATTATTTGTAAAATTATGAAATTTCCTGAATCATCAGTTTTAACAGAATTAATTTTTATATCTAAACCTTTTCTGCATAAAATAGCCACACCTTTGGCATTAGACCTACCATGGCTGTGTAAAAACATAAACCATTCCATTCAGAATAAATTTTCTTTTCAATTTCTTTTATAAAATGTGTTTCCTGTAGGCAGAGAATATCAGCTTTTTTTTGACTGAAATAAATCTAAAAACATCTTTTCTCTTGATACTATCCTGTAAACCTCGACAATTGTAAGAGAAAATATTAAGACTACTCATAACTAATATTTACAATAATACATTCAACACTATATCTACAATATACATAGCTACACTTAAGTAAAGTAAATACAATATGTACATGGACCCAGAGAAACACTTCTAAATAACATAATGACCTCAAAAATATAAAACAATGTGCTTGTATATAAAGAAAGAAATACATTTTGCAATAAACAAGTAAAATTTACTTATGGAAGAAAAAACTTTTTTGTAGAAGATGCATAATATGTTTAATGTTTCATCTAATTATATCAAAAATTGAAACATTCTTTTTCATTGTTATTTCTAAATGAATAACACATTCAATGAATGAAAATTATAAATTAGAGGATATCAAAGATTTCTCATAAACGTGTGATTCATTCTCTTAGAGATGTATAAAACAAACAATTTTCAACTTGTTGTGGTATTCACAAGTAAACAAATGAAAAAACAGAAACAAATATTTTATTCATAAACAATTTAACAAACTGAATTTTCTGTAAAATTATATAGAACAGAAAAATATGTTTTATTAAGACTTTGTTATGCAAATAGATAAATAAAACAATTATAACATCATGTGATCATGGTAACATAAAGTGTAATATGAAACTTAGAGTAAATATTAGATAAAAAATAATGTTTTAAGTAATAAGTCAATATTTCTCTATCATAGCAGTAATAGAATTACTACTGGCAACCTCACAGGATATTGTATACCATATTTTACCCAGTGAGTCTAACCATCCCACTGAAAGTAAAACTCCCTCCCGATAAAGGCGAGGGATAGATGTTAACCAGCAGCAGAACTAAATACTTACTGGACAGGTTTTTTTGTAGATAGAGAAATTGGAATTCTTTTCAGTATGATGACATTAAAAGTGATACATGAATACACACAAATATCATATGATAATGAATCAAATAAAATTTCTATTTAGAAAAGATGAAAATAAAAGTAAGTGTTTATTTCATCCATATTTCACTCACAAGTTTTATGAATATATAATTACCAGTTCAAAATAACAAGTACTTTATTTAAGATATAGACCATTTATTTAATAAATATACCTATTGCCAGATCAAAATAACAATTATTGTATTTAAAAAAATAGAATTTTTTTTTACGTATAACGTATATTATACAAGAATTTATAAATTGTCAAGGTCTTCAATCCACAAATCTATTTTAAGCATTACTTGGCAAATAGGATTTATCATTTATAGCATGAAATGGCCTTATACGATAATACAATTTTCCAATATTCTATAAATAACTAACTAATTTACATGTATATAGGTATAGCATGTTATTAAGAATTAACTATCACCTGCTTAGAAAATCACTTAGTTAAGAAATAAATATATTAAAAAGCTACTTAAATGTAGCCATTTTTGCTTATATCAACATAAGAATTTATTGAAAAATAATCTAGAAATATGTACTTTTTAACTTTTTAATTAATTGTCTTTAATTGCTGGACACATTAATTTTTGAAAACAACTGAAAAAAAAGAAATCATTATATTTTAGTCTATAATTACATATATATTTCATCTGTTCTCTTCATCCTGTCTATGATACATTTATCTTGTAGATGTTGTCTTTACATGGGTCTTCTTTTCTCTGAAAGTTTTTATCACTTCATTAATATTGTCATACAAGTCAAATTTTATTCTTTCATCCATTTCAGTTAGTCCATAGACAGATCCATTAAAGAACCATGCACTTTTTATTGTAGGGTGCAACAGTAAACGGTTTATTAAACCAGAGTTTAATGTTGTTACATCATCTACCAACTTGTGTCCAGCGTCTTTCATGGTTTTCCTTTTCCTCATTATTTTGGACTTGGCATCATTGTTGATTGTTTTATTAAGACAGGTCTTATTTTGTGATTCCTTGAAGGTAGTCTGTGGATAGCTGCTATTTCTTCTTTCTCGAGTTTGACATCTTTTTGTTGCAGAAGGTTTATTACTTTATCTGTCAATATTTGGATATTTTCATTTCTATCTTCAGCTATGTCCATTATTTTTATGTTATTTTTTCTGGAGTACTGTTCATTATGATTTGCTTTTTTTTGGCATCTTTGACAGCTTTTTTCATTTTGAGATATTCTTTCTTTCCATTGTGCTTAGCCTTTTTCCGGTCTCTGTCTTTGTTTTTGTCAGACTTTCCTTCAAATGATTATTTTCAAACTCAAGTGAACTTATTTTGTCATTTAACTCTTTAGTTTTTTTCTTGAATCTCTTTTTTTATAATGATTTCCATTTTTTGCTGTAATTGGGTCATGGCATTTGTGATTGATCTTGAAATTATTGATTCTATGTCTTCTTTTTTTATGATACCTTTTTTAAGTCTCCTTTAAGCTCTTCAAGATTTTTCTGACATTAAGTCTAGCTGATTTTGTATTAATGACATATTCATGCTGTCATTACTTAATGTGCTGTCATTACTTACTTCTGAAATTGCTCTTTTAGCTGGAGGTTGTTTTCCTGTGTTCCCCTTCATTGATGTTTTAAATTTTTGTACCAGTAGAGTTGTCCTTTGACCCTTGTCCTGATCCTTGACCTTTACTAGACATTTTATCAATTATTATACTTGCTGTCAAAGTTTACTGTTAAACAATTATTTAAAGTGTAGTATCTATTATTGTCCAATTGTATCTTAGAATTCCTTTGTATTTGATATATTATAGTCCAGTTTAATCCAGCTTAATCCATTATCCTTACAATCACAGGTAAAAATCCAGGTAAAACCATGTACATAATCCAAAAAGCAAATGATTTCAAACAATAGAAAAAATTTTCTTTATCAAATATCTCCATAAATCTTTATTTATTTTTCATTATATTTCACCATCTAATGCACTATTTTTTAAATTTCCATTTGATATAAAAATTATTACTATAATATCACTAAAACAACATATTTTGCAGAAAAACTTCAGAGCAAATTATCTGCACATTTTAAACTGAAAAGCCCTGAGGGAAAAAAACAGTTTTAGATGCATTGTACATGCTCAAAACAGCTTGGCATGCTGTCAGTCCTCAGACTATTGCTAACTGCTTCCGACATGCTGGATTCCAGCAGTCTTCAGTTTCCGGTATTGAAATGATTGAGGACGACCCTGAGGATGACTTACCTCTGTCGACTCTGAGGCGTCTGACCTCTGGTGTATCATTTGAGCAATACACATCGGCAGATGACAGTGTTCCGGTATGCGCTGATCTCACTGACGATGAAATCATAAATAACGTTGTTTCACAACGTCAATCTCACGATGAAACCCTTCTTGATGATAACGATGATGATGAGCTGCCTTCAAGATCTGGAGTGACAATTTTTCGATGCCATGGACGGATTAGATGCGGTCAGGGACTTTCTTCACCAACAAGGAATCGGGAGTGATGCGGAGACAGAAAGAGCCATCGCAAAATTAAGTGACATTAGTTCTATGTTCAGCAGATATTATCTAAGAAGAAGTGAGTGTAAGCAGACATCAATCTCTGATTTCTTTGTGAATGTTAATGATAATCGTTTATAAACATTGTGATGTGTGATATTCATATTCGTTAATAAAAAATGTGCTCATTATTCTTGTGTATTAAAAAGTAAAATGTATTTATTTAAGTCATGTTTTATTTGCCTGTTTGTTGTACATAAATAAATGAATGAATAAATAAATAAATTTTGTTAAAAAAAAAATATTCTTGTTCTGTTTTAACACGCACGAAACAGTATTGTATCTGATACGTACTATAAGATGATTTTACTTATCGCCCCTTTTCTTTGTAACGCCATTTGTAATGTCATTTGTAAACGTTGTGTCATGGCGAAATTTTGTCGCAAAATTCGGACCTATATATGAGTCGAAGTCCCGATGTGTCGAACTTTTTACGTAAGTCCCTTGAACTTCGACTTACCGAAGTTCTACTGTATAACTTTCAATGTGTTTTAGTTTATTCAGATGATCAAATTTCAGTGAACTTACAACACTGAGAAGTTGAATAGTAATCAAATTGCCGAGATCAAATCTTGATAGTATTTATAAAACTGGGATCCAATTTGTATAATATTTACAGCATTGTGAGTATATTTGTATAATATTTACAGCATTGTGAGTATATTTGTATAATATTTACAGCATTGTGAGTATATTTGTATGATGAATCATTGAGATAAAATTTGTAGCATACTTACATCATTCAGATCAAATTCAACATCTTGAATATCTTCATCTGTAGTCAGTTTATCAACAAGCTAAAAATATATAGATAAGAATTTTGTTGTCAAGGGTTTTCTACATTTAATAACAGTAAAAAATAAGAGTTATAGCTAACAGGCAGTCCTACAAAACTACTATACAATTATAGAGTTATGATCTGGTCTATGTATAGTTCTTAAAAGCTTTTAAAAAGTTATGATGTTCAAGATTGATATAACTTCTGGAGTGTTATATATTGACCTTAACATAAGTTGTTTTTAATATAACTAGGCCAGAGAACAAAGAAACCATGAAGGGGTTTCAAAATAGATTCTCTTTGACTGGTTTGACAGAATAACTAATTTCCTTTAAGTTTGTACAGCTTCAACAATTTGTTAAATCATTTAAAGTCTATAAGAACTTATGATCTTATTGTTTTACTTACAGTATTATAATCACCAAGCTCGCCCTGTAGATCTTTTATTTCACTTGCAAGTGTCTCAGCTCTGAAATAATAAAGTTCCAATCTTAAATCTTAGCCAGAAAAATAAATATATTATTGAAACAGAAACAAATTTCAACAACAAAGGTGCTCCTCCATTATTTCAGACACAAGCCAGCACTTTAGTAGAACTATTGAGCTGGGTATCTTCCTAAAAAGAGTCCAAAAAAGGTCTTTGGTTGTATGTGAAACTTCAGAATTAAGTGGCAAATGTTTCAAATTAAGTAATTTTGACCAATAACCATACAACTACGAAGGTTCTCACATACTCAAACAGGTCAGCCTTTTATCTTCTAGATAGAAATCAAATTAAGATATACCATTAACTAACAGATAAAGAAGGGTTAAAATGATTAACTAGCAGTCATTATAAATATCGAACTCTTACACCCAAATCACTGTCATGTATTTTTTTCTATTTTTTCGTAGGAAACAGTAGTGTCATACATTTGACAACAGTTCTTTCTAGAATTATCCAATATCAAAATAAGTGTTAACCTGAGATATATCTCAATATCCTCTATGCTAAAAATTTAGTTTTTCATTAAATATTAACTTGCAATATCAAATAAACAAGGCAATTTTAACAAAGCGCTGTTCTAACCCTAAATGGTAATAATATTTTCAAACATTGTTGTCTTCAATAATAATCCAAAATTTTATTTCATTGGCAAATCTCAAAACTTGCACTCCTACTATTTAAGATCAGTGCTTCAAGAAATCATAATATACAAGTGTATAATATAAAAGTACCTCTTTTCATAAGTAAGGTAACTGGAATTTTCCTCACTGACATTCTCGATCTCCTTGTTTAATCTTGCTGTCTCTGTATTCAACTCATTTATCTTACTCCTGTAAGTACAACATATATATATATAAGTGAGTAATATCAATAGTTAGTAATTTAAAGTAAAACAATAGGCAGAAATAACAACAATAGCCAGTTATAGCAACATCAGTTGTATGCTTATTTAAACGAGGTTCAAACCCCCTCAAGCCTTTGTTTCTAGAAGCAAGAAACTTTACACTCATTGCTTAGTACCTGTTGGTTCCAGGAACGGATACGAGAGTGTTTTAATAAGCTAATAGCTTCCAACACAATCCAGCTAAAATAAAATAGTTTAAACTAAAACTAAACAATATTTGAAAATGGAGTTACATTGCATCCCACTGTTTATACGTGGCCATATAACCTGTCAAAATTCTGTTCAACAAATTTATAATTCATCTAAAATTCTTTTATGAGAAAATGAAAATTACTTTATAAATTCATAGCAACTGCAGAGCCATCAATTCAAATGACAATATTTCCCATGTTGTCCCACAAACGGTACAGAAAAGTATATTGTTTTTCCCAAAATTTATAAATATCATACTGACAAGTAAAGAAAAGTAAAGACTGCTTAAGAAAAAAAAAATGGACAAGTAGGTCAAAATCAGATTTAGATATAGAGATTACATAAACATCATGATTACCCAATGAAAATCAATGTTACAAACATGCATTATAATAAATACTTATATCGGCTCCATTTCTAGAGCTACAACATACCTGACTAGTCCTAGATAGTATGTTCTGTCATGAACTTGTCTCTGACCTGAAATTACATATAATTATATACAAATAAGCTGATGGAACCATTGACATACAGTAAACTTCACATATAGCGAACACGGTTATAGCAAACTTCCGGTTATAAGGAACAAAATTTTTTGGCCCGAATTTTGCCCTTCTTTATTTAATGTAAAAAATTACGGTTACAGCGAACACGGTTATAAGGAATTATCACTTATAAGGAACTCATTTTTTAGTCCCAATGCCATAAAAAGTACAGAAAATTACACTTTTATAACGAACTCCAAATATTGGCTATCCGAAACAGATCACGCATTTTCTACTTTTCGTTTTCATCGGCACAGATTACAACTTGGCCCGAACGTAGCGGATATATTAGGAACAAAACAATGACGATGACAGTCAATCTTCCGAAGACGAGATCTATTTAGATTATCTGCCGGTTGTGTAAAAAAATTGAAAACTATTGATTGTTTGCACTAGATTAGGTCATACTTCCAGTCTAATGCACATGTTGAAAAAACAGTTTTTAAAAGTTTATTGGATATTGAATTTAACCTGAAGAGTTGTAAACATTCCCAAACTAAAATTAGCGATTTCTTCAAAGCAAAGTGATTATTTTTGTGCATGCTACTGTATCGTTAATAAATAACAATATTGCATATATGGTACATATCATATAATTATCTTATAGATATATTTATACATAATAATTATATTAAAAAGAAACAACATTGCAATTATTCCTTAATCAATATAAGGGAGACAATAATGACGAACTTAAGAGTTATTTCTCTTAATCAAATGCTCTTCTAAATGGAGGACGATGGTAAACAATTACATCGTTATATGTAAAACTGTTCGCTATAAAAACTTCTGTTACAAGGAACTAATTCGCTATATGCTTACAAGGAACTCCGGATATAAGGAACAGATTTTGAATGTCCCAATGAGTTCGTTATAAGCGGAGTTTACTGTAGTTGATTAAAGACACCTTATGCTTAAGAAACAAATACATATTTCCTTCTTCAAGAAGGCAAACATGAGCTTTTATAACATTTAGATAATGGTTTTGGAGCAAGTTCGAGCTTATCACCTGAAGAAAGAAGTGCTAAATGTAAAATTGTCATGAAAGTAATTTAACTTCTATATAAAATACTAAATCAATAAATTTGGACTGACTTGCATGCATGAAAAATTTCAATCACATTAGTAAGACTGCAAAAGATAAATACTAAAAATCAATGATCTTAATTAGATACTATGCCACTAAGTCCTCTTACATGTTTCATAGGAACACCATATAGTAATTTTCATGCATTAACAAACCTTTTGCAGCTGTTTTCATACCACCCAATCCTTGCTGTGTCATAGGTCTGTCAACCACTGTTACCCGGGCATCCAATGCTATAATGTCAAAACACAATTTGTTTGTTTCACTGTTTTACAAAGATTTAAACCCATTTTTGCTAAAAACTCCCAAGATCATCAATTCACCTTACAGGCCTTCCTGGATAACTAACCAGTACATATGTAATTACCAATTTCTCCACAAGATGATTTTGGAATTAGTGGTGAGAGACAAATGTCCATTAGACTCAATGTCCGAGATCAATTGTCATCATCATAGAGAAATTTAGCCTCTCCAAAGGTCAAAACATAAGAAAATAAAATAAATTGTCAAACCTTATTAAATTCATTCACTTGTTTGAATATTATAGATAGACAAATAATAATTATATAAATATTTTATCTTAATACAAGCATAATTATTGTTTTCCATTTTAAAAAAATTGACACCATATATCTGCAAATTACAACTCATAATATCCATTATTTTACATACTTTTGGACCTTGGCAAATATCCTTGGGAATAAGGACTGGGAATGTAAGTGTTGTTTTGCTTAAAATTAGAAATTTAGTTTTTTTCTGTCTAGATTAGTTTCAACATACTCTTTATCTGCAGACACTATAAAATATGAATAATATGTAACAAAAATATCAACACAAAATAAGTTTTAAAGTTTGACTATTGATGTAAACTGATGTTACCACTCATCAAGGTTTAAAAACAGCTTACACATGTAACAACAATTACAACCTTTGATTGGGAATTCCTGCCCATAAAAACATTATATTCAATTAGAAAGGTGACCAAATGTTGGTTATAAAATAAGCCCCATGAAATCTTCAAACTTACCCCCACCAGCAGCTGCAGGGCCTCCTCTTGTACCTGGACGAGCAGTCCCAGGATTCTGTAATGAAAATTTATTTTAATATGGCATGCTTACCTGTACACATACCTTATAAAAAAGATTAACCTGTTTATTTTAAATTTAACAATGACCTACCAGTATTCAGTTTTGAAACTACATGTATTTGCTATATTCTGTAGCATGATTTCATATTTTTCAGTAGTCTAACATGTAGGGTAACTTTAATGTTTGCTGTTTTTTAAACATAAATGAATACAATTGTGCTTAAACAGTATATATTACACTTTTGATTTGCCTTTACAATTATAAACAGAAAGACATTCCAAAGGAGTGTTCCTGGATTCTGTACCAGTACTTACCTATTTTTTTAAATACAACAACAACTAAGACATATTAAACAAAGAAATCGTCACAGAGTAAAATAATCTTTTGTTTGGCTCAAGACTAAAAACTATGAAACTTAAAGCAGCATGCCACCAGATTCATGCTAGTGTTCATAAAAAATTTAAATGCACTTAAAAGTAAATTATTGTGAAGTTAACAAAGAAAGCAAGTTCCCTTCTGCAAAAGGTCCTTACAATTCAAGTAAATTGCCAAAAAGTGGTCAAAATATGCAAAATAGACCTTACTGTGTTAGTAACGCAGTAGAAATATGGTGATAAATTAATTCTAAAAAATCGGTCATCAGACCTACATGTATAACATGTAAATTATTACTTGAATCCTTAATTATTTTCTTAAATTCTTTGTACATTTTTCTCAAGTTTGATTTTCGTGAAATATTTTGGCTCATGGTATATGGAGGCATAGTTAATAGACCTAATGCTCTATAGACCGGGTTAGTAGACAGGCAGACTTGAAAAAGTATGAAAAAGAAAATGTTTGTTACCATGGCTGTGGTCAGTCTAGTTGCTGTTCCTGGCTGACGACCTCCCATAGCTACAAAAGAGTTAATAAAAATTTTGACTTTTACAATATAGTATTATGTATACATGTATCCAAAAAGCAACAAAAACTACAAAGCACAATTACATTAATATAGAAGTATTTAAATATGCAAATTTTGATGAAATGCCATTAAATCAATAAAAATATTTAATCTTGCTTAAACTTAATGGTGAGTGGGATGAGTTGAGTGGGGCGGCAGGAATTTGAATTCACAACACCTGATTACTGGGCAACTTGTGACACAAGACATTTTTGTGCAGTTAGGAATTTTAAAGTTGCTTTTTCTAAGGACAAAAATAAAGCAGTGCTCCTATTGTTTATTTTTTTTTTATTTATTTATTTATTTTTTTTTTTTTTTGGAACCACGTTAAAGGCCCGTTTATTTAAGAAAAAATAATACAATACAAGATAACTTTAGTATTTTTATTGATATGTAGATAATTAAAAATAAATTTATTTTGTTATGTTTTTAGTTAGAATATATAAGACATTTTAAAAAGTTAAGAGGTACATTCATTTATACAATTACACAAGAAAAGGGGCAAAAGGTTGAAAGGTAAATAAAAAGTAAAAAGTAAATAAACTGCTTTAGTAGCATTTTTTCTGCATGTACTATTTAGAAATCAAACAAGTCAATTAGATTTATCCAGCAATTTTCAAATTCTTCTAATGTATCATTTTGTAACGCAACAAATCTTTCAATTTTTTATCTGTTTAAAAATTTTCTTTTGAAGATACTTATATCTGGAGTTTGTTTTTTTAATTTACTGGTATAAATGTAATATTTTGAAAAGAGAAAAATATACGATGTTTTCTTATCTTTAGCATGAAAGAAAGATGTAAAATTATCATACGTAACATTTATTGCTATTTCATTAAGCCATTTGAATAAATTATTCCAGAATATCTGTACTGTTTGGCAGTCCCAAAATAGGTGTTCTATACTTTCAACATCCATACAGCAAAAATCACAGAGACTAGATTTGGTTAATTTACATTGAAGGAGAAATTTGTTTGTTGCAATATTCCTGTGTAAAAAATTATATTGAAAGTTTTGCAAAATGTTATCTTTGCAATAAACAAAAACGTTTTCGTAAATATTTTGCCATTGAAATTCTTTTTGAGGAAATCGTTCTTCCCATTTTATTTGCGATTTTGTTTTTTTTATTTTTACAGAGTCTTATTTGTTTTTGAATATGTGTTAACTTGTTACTAATATTGGACGTGTTTGTTTTTTCTATGATATCAAAAGTGCTTATTTCTTTAGGCGTTGAAGTTTGATTAATTTGTTGTAGTTTACGTTTCCATTCTTTGGGTATTGATGAAATAAATTTATAAAAGTTAAATATTTCTGTATCAGGAATGTCAAAAGTAAGTTTCAGCTGGTTTTAAATTGTTTTGTTTCAGTGTTAAAAATATCCTTTATTTTATTGATATTTCGACATTTCCATTTTGGAAAAAGAATTAAAGATCCATTATTTTTTATGTGTGAATTCTGCCATATTATTTCAATTTATTTGGTCTAATAGATTTTGTGGATTTTTTTAAAATTTATTTTACTCCATGACAGTAGTAATTCTTTTAAGAAAGTTATAATTTTCGATTTTAAGTTTCTGTATATCATATGTGTTTAAATTACTTTTAAATATGTCGATTCCACCTATTTTTTGTAAATTTTTCTTTATTATCTCTTTCCACAAACCATGGTTATTTTCATCAAATATTCTTTTGATCCAGCTTGATTTAATCAAGTTCATAAAAATCGGCAAGTCTATCATATTGTTTATTATATATATAAGATTTCCCTTACATTACTTGTTTTACTTTATCCACATATACAAGATCTTTATTCCAACCTTTTTCCTGTTTATTCTTTGTATATTTAACATTTGACAGAGTAAAATAAGCCAAAAATACCTTAAATGATAGGGAATCATCAAAACAGTAAGACAGTGAAATATAAAGTTACATAATTATATTACCTGTTCCAATGGGCCTTTGACCAGTTTTTGGCCGTCCTGCTGCTGTACCTGGTGGTATATTCCTGTAAGTCAAGATAAAATTATATTTTTAATATGTAGTCATTAGTCAGCAAACCTTGAAGGATTGAGAAGGAATAAACTTGATTACATTTGCCATTTTATGTATCTTTCTTATACAGTTCAGTAGGTCTGTTTCATAACAAATTTAGTATCATTATTATGATTTTAGTACAATGTACATGTTGGCTTGTATGTTCACCATATACATGTATTCCAATACAACAATAATGGGCAGCTTTGGAACAAGGTCTGATCTGGTACACTGAATTTATTTAAACAGTAAAAATTTGACTTTACAGGGATTTTTTAAGGATTTTGGGAACATGACCCATACCCATGGAATTGGGAATTTCAGCGGTGTTTTGTTAAAATTGGGAAGAAATGTATGACTGAAATTTTACACTGATTAGATGGATGCATAATTACTGTCTAGGATGGCATCTTTAAACATATACGCACTATTACAGTGAAGGAGCCCTTATTTTCAAAGATTTTAGAATTTTTATTCAATATTTTTATTTTGTAACTTTCGTTTGGGAATTTTTTCAAGCGGATTGGGAAAATAATATACTATTTTCAATAGGGAATATGACCCAATAACGGCTATAAAATAAGCCAAAAAACTAGAAATGTGTCCATAGGACACGGATGCCCCCACACGCCTGCACTATTCTGTCAATCTTATGACTCTAGGTCAAATATTTTTTGGACTACATGTGCCACAAGTTGAAAACTAAAAATCAACAAAGGGCCACAATTCTGTTAAATTTGGTCGCAGCAAAAATTCCTTCCTTTACTACCATCTACACATAAAGGTTTTTAATCCCTGGAAGTTTAAGCAAAATCTGCCATCCGGTTGAAGAGGAGTTGCGTTCACAAAATTTCAACATAGTATATAGTGATAATCAAAAAAGGGCCATAATTCTGTTAAATTTGGTCGCAGCTAAAAATTCCTTCCTTTACTAGCATCTACACATTAAGGTTGTTCATCCCTGGAAGTTTAAGCAAAATCTGCCATCCGGTTTAAGAGGAGTTGCGTTCACAAAATTTCTACATAGTAAATAGTGAAAAAATCAACAAAGGGCCATAATTCTGTTAAATTTGGTCGCAGCAAAAATTCCTTCCTTTACTACCATCTACACATTAAGGTTGTTCATCCCTGGAAGTTTAAGCAAAATCTGCCATCCGGTTTAAGAGGAGTTGCGTTCACAAGATTTCGGGACGTACGGACAGACGTACGGACGGACACTCGGACGGACAAGTGCAACGCTATATGCTCCCACTCTGTGGGGGCATAAAAAGGGGCTTAATTCTGTCAAAATGCTTGATAGAGTTACTTCCTTCTGTCTACAGGTTGGGGGCATGATAGTAAACAAGTGTGCAAAGTTTCAAAGCCATATGTCAATGGACTTTGAAAATATTTGAGGTGGTATGTTTTTATGTTATTCTGGTTAGGTTTCGTAACAGGTCTAATGTTGCATCAGATGAAAAACAAAAATGTTAAATAGTGGCTTATAAAATTTTGAAAGCTAGAACTACATCAATATCAATTATTTTTCAGTGATTTTTTGCATGTTCTATTCAACCGATATTACTTAAGTATTAAAAAATAATTCAAATAAATTGTTTAACCCTTTACCACATGAGCATATTGTGAAAAATGGCCATTTTCATTGAAAAGCCTCCTGTTACAAGTTAAAACTACTATGAAACTATGAAAAATGCTTCAGTACTGATGAAACTTGGCACAAATGTTGACTGAACCATAGTCTCAAAATTGAGAAAATTCACTACTTTGCATTGTTTTTTCCCATCAAAACTGATTCAAAGTGCTGCAACTTCTCAATGGATTGAGAAAGAGTAAAAGGCTTTACAGCGATGGTTACACGATACCTAACTATCAACCTGAGGCCATTTTTAGCCTGTCACATGTCCAAAACTTTTTTGGTGATAGGGGGGGGGGCTATTGCCCCCCTTCAAACCCCTGAAACATCCCTCTTTTGACAACCCCTTGATGTACCTTTTTGATAGGGGGCGGCGCCAAAAAAGTGATCACATATAATTATTTTATCAACATTTCTCAAACAGAAAACAGTGTTTGGGGCCTAAATAGAGCATCTTCACTGTTTGACGCTCAAAAAGGGGGGGGGGGGGTGAGAGGAAAGCCGTCAAAACACTTCCATACTAGGTAAAGGGTTTACAAAAAATTATGAAAAGCCTTGGAATATCATGCATATCATGTCAAACAAACATGTTAATTGCAGTCAGTTATCGGCAGTCGCCTTTTACTTACGTCCGGAGGAGAGGATTTAATTTATTGTCAAGCGCTGTAAGATACGTAATTTAATTTTTAAAGAACTGTCTTAGTATGCAGGAAGTAAAGAACTGTCTATGCAGGAAGTAAAAAACTGTGGCAAAGTTGATTTGGCTTTGATGTTCAAAATTGGAGTTCATTTACTAAAAGGCAACTTAATTGCCCAAGTCGCCCAGTTGCTAGAGCCCTGGGTGGCCATTGTTTGTAAAATAAAAAACCCTGGCACACAATTTGTTGCGCTAATTATGTAGTATTTGTGGGTTTTAATTGGATACCACTCCACCTGCAGTACTACAGAGTTCCAGTCTCAAGTGACGTCACTTCTTTATCCCTTCATCCTGCTTCTGGTAACAAACTGGTTTATTTGCTGCACAAGAAGAATCATATTTCATCTCTGAAGTGAGCGACTTTACACAGTTAGGCTTAGCCTGTTAATTTAATTATGATCCAAACGTTCTAAGTTGAATAAAGTTTGGCATATCCATTAGATAGATGGAAGTGACTAGCCGTATACAGGTCCGTACGGCTAGCCAAAAGTTCTAGCCGTACGTGAGTCACGTACGACTAGCCAGGACACACTGTGTTGCCTAGCTGTACAGCACTTTTCAAAACTATATGGAAGTCGAAAATGCATATGTTATTTTGTGTCTTTAAACGAGGATTATAATCATGTCTCTGCATTTGTCCTTGTGTGTTCACTATAATAAAGAATGAAGCTCCACCTTTTTGTAAAAAAAAAATTAAGCATAAGGATCGAATAAATAATGATCGGAGTGGAATAAATAAAAAGAAAATTAAAAAAAGAAAACAATGAAAAGTAAAAATAATTGTACAATTTCCAAATACAGAAGATAAATATCGGACATAAAAGCACAATCAAATTGATTCAATTAATTAGCCTTAATTAAAGCCTAACCCAGGGATTGACAATAGAATTTAAGAATGCGCTTCACGAAACATGCAAACTTTTCTAAATGATGGACAAACTTCTATACTGGTTTCCTAGCAGTTTCCGTCCCCTAGCAGTGTTTTCCGGCCGTTTATCATCTTCGCCCAGTACAGTCTATTTTTACCAGTAAGGCATCCACATTACTTCGTCAATCAGAGAGACTTTTTGTTTACAATGCTAAACAGCATTTAAAATAGTACAACAATTTATATGTTTTGAAGTTTTGTCTGTTACATTTGTATTTAAAGTTACATAGAGAACTTGCGACTTTCAAAAATAAGTAACACCTGGGGAATTCTGGTTTGAGTATCCATGCGCAATAACTAAGACCCCATTTTAGGTAAATCAATACTTCGGAAAATATTGTTGCAGACGACACGGACAAGATTGGGAAGTTCTATTTGTCTTGTAAAACCATCTTAACATTGCTTTATGGTACTGAATTATATTCAAAATAAAACAGGTCCGGAAAACTGCTATGAATTTTTGAATAAAGGTGAAAAAAGGTGTTATGTTTCAGGCCTATATTCAAATTAAAAAGTAATATGAAAGTGCAACATTAAGCACATGGCAATGCTGGACAGGTACCTAACTTTGTCCTGTCAAAGTTTTGTACCCCTCCGTAGACTGATTTTTATTTTATTTGTTAAAAAGTGCGATTTGTGGTAGGAAACTGCTAGGAAACCAGTACCGTCTGTAATTGACGCAATTATCAGAGCCCAACAACAATTATTTTTGTTTGTTTTTTTGTTGTTGTTTTTTTTATTCATTTTAATAAGGGTGTCGAAAATTAAACTTAATGAAACAAAAAAGAATTATTATCAAAATTTTGTAAACTATTTCAATTGATGTTATTTAACTGCAACCAAATGCTCTTTTTTTTTGACGTCTTGAGATGACAAAGATCGGTATTCATGAGAATACTTTCTTTAAAAATTAAAGTAGGCAACAAGGTGACTAATCTCTAAAAACATACGAAGACAATTGCTGTTTCTTGGTTAAAATCCTCATTTAAAGTCATAAAATAACATATGCATTTTCGACTTCCATATAATTTTGAAAAGTGCCGTACGGCTAGCCAATAACTGAATACACACTGTCTTTGCTAGTCATACATGTCATACGTGACCACTTCCTAGATAAATTTACTTTGGTGTTTAAAATTATACAACTTTTTTCTTTCTCAACGCACATTTGTTGTGACTTTGAGACATACACAGTAATGGTGTTGATTCTAGGGCAGGGACGAATTTCGATTTAGCAGTTTAGCCTTTAAGGTATCCGACGATAAATCTGCATGATGATGATCTGACGACAGTTTTACGAGTAAAAATTTACTAAAAAACCCGATATAGCAATAAAACAGCTTCAAATTTCCTCATTCTTTCCCTTGAAAAACAAATTTTTGTATGAAATATACTCACATTGTAAAATTCTGTGACTATTTTTATTATAACTAAGAATTTATCTAAAAATGCAAAGGATAGCAAGGTAGTTTCAAAAGAATGCAACTATTTTGTAAACTTCCGGTTGTTGTTGCCGTAACCGGCGTAAAGTGCGAAATTAGAAAAGAATTAACGAAATGGAGACATGTATAATTGGGATTACATAAAGAAAATCGAAAAACAAACATGTCACTGTCAGAACTAAAAGGGAATTTTAATTTACACTTCTTGAGATCCCCCATCCCGGAACAATTTATCTTGCGTAATTATCTACATCAAAGGAGAAGATTGATGTTCTGACCTGTCAAGTAACAATGGTTCAGCCACATGAGCCATGCCCAAACTTATCATTTCGCCTGTAACAGCCATGCCTTCTTTGCATGTCATTGAGGAAAGGGTGTTTAAGCTTCTCAAAATCACATTTCCAAAAAGGCAGCTGGTCTAATGGATGAAACCCAGAGTAGTAAGTTAAAGAATGTTCTGAAGATATTGTACTCATATTTAGCATACAGTACATGTACAAATGTAGTGTGTAAGTGTCATTTTCATCTACTATCATTCCAGCTTATTACACTGTAAAAAAGAGACATTTTCTCACCAATTTTGAAAAAGTTCTTAGAATAACAGTGTAGCTGGTCGCTTTGACTTATTAACATGTGTGCTGCAAAAGCAGGAGAAGATTATGGTAACACCTGTGGTCCTCCCCCAGGAAAAAATGAAATCTTCATGTTAAATGTGTCACAGGGTAGAATTATAACTACAAACTCCTGGCGTAGGTTCGTCAATTTAATTGTAATATATACGAAGAAAAAGCCTAAAAACATAAATACATGCTTATAATACAAGTTAATTAAAACATACATAAAATACAACAATTAAGCGATGCAAAATATTATAAGAATTAATTTCGATTAAATTAATGAAATGAAAATAATCTTTCCACAGCGTCTCAATACAAAAAGTAGATAACTTAATAATAAGTTATTTCCTATCAAAAATTCTATTAAATAAACTTATAGAATTAATGTAAGTAGAATTGTATATCTTAACTCGTAAGAGAATAAAGACGAAGTGAAGCGGAAAAGGAAAGTTCGCAGGAATTTGGAAGAAAGGAAATGTTAAAAACCAATGAAAAACTTTCTCTCAAATCTCTTTCATACAACGTACAACACGATTGGACATACAAAAACAGTTCACAAAATTGCACGAGATACAGACATAGTTGAATTGTTTCGGCCGTTTCCGTGAATTTCCGCTAATAAGCGTACATTACGAACCATCCGATACAATAGGAGAGGATAACATACGCCACAGAGACTAACGACAGTCGACGCATGTGCGGACATTAAGGATAATTTTCCCGCGGCTAAATGACGAACAGTGCACGGCAAAATGAACAATTAACAAAACAAATAAAACGACACGTGACAAATGCTGGCTTCTGATGCATTTTAGATGCACATTTTAAAATACAAGTGTCAACATTTTTTCACAAATTTCAAATTTAAATACCTAATGATGGCTTTTGTTTTAAATTTCAGTTTTTAACACAAGCAAATCTTCCTTCCTTTAAATGATGGCTTCTGGTTCATTTTCAGGTGCACATTTTATAACAAGGGAACATCTCTTCATTTTCAAAATAAATTTTAGACTTGCAATGGTGTTAAATATTGACTCTTTTATGGACCATTCATTTCATACTTATATGAATAATGCTTCATAATCAAGACTTTTTCACAGATAGGTAAATGCCATTCCCTTATATCTTAGGGGAAATAACATACGGTATGTTCTGGTATTAAGTTCTTACTACTACACATGTAATGTTTAAGGTTCTTTACTTAGACTTGGTTACTATATCGGAAGGCCTATCATGCAGACATCTATACACTAACAGAGAGTAAGCTACTGAAAGAGCTTGACCCCGAGGATATACAATAACACTTGCCCCAAGGCATGCAACGTTCTGACTGACAGAGTTTCAATTAACATAGTTAATGACCTCTTTTTATATCATGCCAGGTTTTTGCTGATATTGTATAATGTTAGTAATTTTTGAAAGAAAAAAACAACAGGCTAGGACGGCTGGAGCTTGGGGGTTCATCCCCTTTAGTCTGGATAACCTGCACTTGCAACTACTAATTATCGCAATGTAGGAGGAAGGAAACCAAACAACAGCTCCTTAAACCCCCTCCAGCACCTCACCCACTCTCCCCGCCACCCATCCCCGATGGATCCGTGACTGGGTGGGATAAAACTACAAAAAGGAAAACAAAATCTCTCTGGAAAATGATTAATTAGAAGTATATATTTATTTTTCAATTAAAATAATCTACTTCTTACTGACAATGTCAAAAACTTTTTTCCCGAAAAAATATTGCAATCTTCTCGCTCTTTATATCTCCTTTGTGGTATTTATTGACTTTGCAGTATTTATTTTCAACTGACAGAAAAGAAAACACAATGTCAACATTTCTCAAACTGTTTTCTGCTCCTGCAATAAGGAATCTGCCTCCAGCTCTTGCATGTGTCACCAATCATACGGTAAGTATGATTATAGACGGTTAATTAAACGAGACATTGTTAGATATTTGAGAAAACACAGATTCTTTGAAAGTCGGTCACATATCACTGGTCTTTAGCCAATGAAATTGCTTGAAAATGTTACACCTTCATAATCTTAATAAAGTTTCTTTAAGTCAATTTAAGACAATGGGATTTCTTTTAATTTTAGTAACTGAACTGTATAGCTTTTATTGCTTCAATTGTGTAGACTTGTCAACTCAATTGTGCCACTAAAATATCATGTAAAGACATTGCTCTGTTGAGGATTGTTTGATTTATAATTTATACCTTGTGATACCTAATTTGTAATGAATAAGAAAACTTGAGTCCCATTTGGACGCAATTTGAATATGGTTTTGAATTATTGTCTCCCCACACTAACCATTCAGGGACCGAAAATTCCACTCGCCCACTCACATTTACGAGTAGAGATTGAGACACTGGACAAGTACAAAATTATATAGTATGAGTGGAAATTTGCCAATGCATTTCTGCTAGAATTCTCATCATCGGTTTGTTTACATTTAACGCTGGAAAACCAGAAAGGCAGCTTGTGTTACTGTTTTAGGTTGTGTGTAAATTGCCAATACTTTAAAGCTCTGAACACACATTGTTTTAAAATTGGATACGGGCCTGACTGGAATGTGCCTGGCATTGCTATATAAAGTATGGATTTATACATAACCTAAAACACAAGCTTTGTTTCTGGTTTTGATTTGTTTTAAATGTAAACAAACAAATAATGAGAATTCCAGCGGTCTATTGCAACAGCAAAGTTTATCTTGAAAATCACGCACAAAATACAGGACAAGTACATGTAGCATAGCATGTAGGACAAATAGAAGTTTGAAGCAACTTGTCCTCTGAACATGTTTTTTGATCCCTGTTACATATATAGATCAAATTAAAATGTCCAAACAGGACAGATTATGGTCAGACTTGAAGCAATACTGACATGATTCACTCTCTAAATCTTTGGCATAATTTTGATATTTTATCTCTCTTCTCTGTAGGATTTACCACAGTCTGGTTGCTCTCTCGATCAAATAACACTTGACCCCTGTGTTTCTCAAACTTCACGCCACTCCCCTTAGTTATAGGTCCATCACTAACATTAATTTCAGATCAATATAAATTCTCTTCCATTTGAACCACTTACCCACTATGGTTGTCCGTCTCCCTATCCCAGAATGGTTAATTCAATTCTGTCGCATCTAGCATTGAGCTTCTCATATGCTAGTTGTATATATATATTTGATTTTTTTCTCTCATTTTTCAGTAAAGAGACATTGTAAGCACCAAAATAAGAGAATCACTATAAATTCTCTTCCATTTGAACCACTTACCCCTAATGGTTGTCTGTCTCCCTACCCTAGAGCAGTTACTTCAATTCTGTCACATCTAGCATTGAGCTTGTCATATCCTAGTTGTCCAGCCCCATGATTTCAACATTTCCTTTTCTTTTAACTTCTTTCAATACTCTTTTTAACCCTCTTGCTATTGTGAAGTACAAACATGTCTATGTCCCTATGATCTGTTTGACATTATTGGCAGGATAATTAGAGTAAAGATTTATTTGTAGCATGGCTTAATTGATATGTTTCTGATGTCTGAACTGATTATTTTGATGTTTCAATAGAATAAAAATAATTATTGTGATAATCATAAATCAACAACAATGAAATGAAAAGTTAAGATCTTAATTTTCTATAAAATGTTAATTGATTTAAATTTTAGCCTTGCTGCTCCTTTAGTACAACATGTAGAAAAGATTCAGCAAAATTCTACAAGAATGCCAAAGAGGCTGTTGAAGATATTCCAAGTAATAGTAAACTACTGGTTGGAGGTATGTGTTGCCAATAACATTAAAGTCATTAACTCAAATTCATACTTTTTATAACAAAAATATTGGAACCTTTGATCAGTAATGACAGGAAGGAACCAGTTTACTTGTATTGTTTATTCTAATTCTATGATAATTTTTGTTTGGAGTGTTTTATGTTACACTGACCCTGTAAACGTCACATGACAATTTCAAAGGTCGACAGACCAGCTTAACTGGTTGAGGAAAACCTTAGATGCCCTTCTGTGCATTATTTTAGGCACAAGGGGGCACCTGTGTAGAACCACCAATGTTTGTTTGGTAAACTGGATGGATAGCTTCCTCATATAAAAGAATTTATAGTGACTGCAGGATTCCAAGACAAACCCACAGCAGTAAGGGGGAGATAGTTTGAAGTCAAAAATTTAAACTGGTCAGTCACAGATACCCCATTCTGCTATGATACAAAACGAGAAATAAAATCAATTTCCATGACTTCTTGAAAATGATCTTTATAAGTGCCATGAGTAACACATTTTTATCATGTTACAGGTTTTGGACTATGTGGTATACCAGAGAATCTAATTGGGGCTATGCTCAGTACAGGGCAGACTGGTTTAACAGTTGTTAGTAACAATGCTGGTGTGGACAACTTTGGATTGGGTCTCCTCCTTAAACAAAACCAGGTCATAGATATTTTTTGTCAGTCTGTCTCCTATGCATGATTGATTTCCTTTGACTGTTGGAAGGTTGACAGCAAGTTTCATAATGGATTATACAATAAAATACAGCAGGACACAATGCAATGTTTATATGTAGCTAAAAATGATCATGAATAATTACATCCTTTTTAAGAACAAATACTAAAATGTTTATCAAAGAAAAAAAATGTCTTAAAATTGTTATACTGCTGTTACACATTTTACACTGAAAATGCTAAAAAAATGACTGGAACTAAACACACTATGCACTTAAAAGAGCTTTATTCAACATAATAAAAACTTAAAATTTGAAATTCTTACATTAACTAAGATCAATCAGGGCATATAAAACAGAAAAATATGAGAAAGATATTATAGAAATACACCTAGATATAACTTGAAAATCTATTATCTTGTGTGATTTTTTTACCAATTTGAGTCAAGAGTGTGTAAACACATTTTTTGGTCATTAAGCACAATTTAATAATAATTCTGGAGAAACAGATTGAACAAATGATATGAAATTTGGCACACAAGCTGTTGGTCCAGACCTACAGCAAATAGTAGACAAGTCTAAAAAAAAGAATCTAGTCCCAGCATGGACCCATCATGTCAAAATCTTCGAGTGGAGTAACTTGAAATAGACCCTTCTTAATATTACCTCATACATATTCATAGATTTCTCAGAACGAGGCTAACAGGGCAAGCTCCGGTGTGTGCTCTATGTAAACATATCATGAATATATGGCCAAAAGATTTAGAGATCTTGATATAGTACTAATAGTACTACATACTTGTTGAATGTTATATTTAACATTACAAAAATATCTTCTGGAGATAAATGGTTTATTTTACGCTATATACAGTGAAGGATATATACATGTATTTAAGACCTGAAAAGTGAATAAATGTTTATGATAATTCCAATTAATTCCTAATATTCCGTGACAAGTATAAATATCAGGTTAACTCTTTGCAACTTATACAGACATTATCTGTGTTATCAGTATTTTATTGCTTACCTAAACACATGTTGGTCAAGAATGTATAAGGCAATTAACTGATAATAGATGTAAACAGTTGGATGCTGAATTCTGTACCATACTTCCCCTAAATTTAGCCATTGAAATAAAAAAAACAATAAGTTTTATTCATTTTGTATTTGAAAATCAAAAATTCTTGATGACTGTCTAGTAACTGGTTAACTTTACAGAGAACCTTACCAAATCAAAATAACAATTTTGTTTAGACATGACACCACATCCCCGTCTTATACATTTCAATGGATTTTCAGTATCTTAACACATGATGTTGTTTACAGCATTGGAAACATACATTTCATGCTAAGTAATGGATGTAAAACTTATATATTATCAACTGTTTTAACTAATTACAGTATTAAATACTTAGTATTTAACAAATTACAATCATTTAATTGCAAATATCAGTCAAATCTGAGGTATCATTAGCTTATTGCACTTGTCCAGTTGGTCCGACTTGATAATGTGGTCATATTGTTGAACCCTGTACTAGCTGATATATAACAAATCATTGGGGTACACAGCACTTCCAGAAGATGTTGCCTGGACTTAACAACCCCGGACATTCCATTTACTTAGGGGACTAAACATTTGCAGAATACATGTGCAGGACCTTGAAGTCGGAGGGTATTAGGAAAGACAGCATCTAGCTTCAGCACTTCTTTGAGCATTCCAAGAAATATTCACTCAACAGTATATAATGCAATAAGAGGACAAAATATTAAATGTTATTACCATGTTGACATATTCCCTGCAGCTGTACCATATATGTAACAAAGCATAATGTTAAAAACAAAGTAATGTTAAAAACAAAGTAATGCGATGATTTCTTTTTAATTATTTTATTTGAATTAAGACACAAAGGACTAAACAAATGGTCCTTTAAAATATGCTAAAAATACATTTTGTCAGCTTGCAACATCTATCTCTTTCTATCAGTCAAGCTGTTTGTTTTGCTTGCTTCATAATAAAAGCTCTTAATGTTTTGCTGATGTTTTAAACATTAAAAACTGTAATGAATATACATATGTTGAAAATCCAAAATAAACAAGATATGCAACTGTTATCATTTAAAAATTTGTTTGTATCAAAAGTTCAATATAACATTTTATTTTCTTCCACAGTTTTCTGTAATTCTTCTTTGAACTGTTTGATAGTATTTTTATTTTCATCTGTTCTGCAACTGCCATGAAGAGATATTACAACTTAAGGCGATTCAAATACCAGTTGTCAATTTGTGTTCATTACTGTTACCAATTGAATTCCTGAAAAATATATATCCATTTTATTATGAAGTGGTAACAAGAATTATGACATTTCTAGAATATATCAATTTATATTGTAATTGCATTTATAGTATTTTTTACTGTAGCTGAAATTTATTTATGTGTAAAAATGAAAATTAAGTCTTGTGATCTACCTTTCATCTGGCAAAAATCTTCTTTAGTGTCCATCTTACTGGTCTGTTCATTACTTCTCCATTTGAACCAAGAGGGTACATCTATTCTCTTCAGACATATATGAATGTGTGTCCATGATTGTTAATCTTATTGTGTGAAATGCTTCAAAACAAGCTATATTGTCTTGTCATATATTGATCTGAAATGGTAAACAAAATAACTGTTATTGTTTTTAGCTCGACTATTCGATAAGAATAAGTAGAGCTATTGCAGTCACCCGAGCGTCCGCGTCGGCGTAACCACTTATGTTAAAGTTTTTGTAATAGTTCAAATATTTTCAAAGTCCATTGACATATGGCTTTGAAACTTTGCACACTTGTTCAACATCATGACCCCAACCTGTAGACAGGAGGAGGTAACTCTATCAAGCATTTTGACAGAATTATGCCCCTTTTTAGCTCGACTATTCGATAAGAATAAGTAGAGCTATTGCAGTCACCCAAGCGTCGGCGTCGGCGTCGGCGTAACCACTTATGTTAAAGTTTTTGTAATAGTTCAAATATTTTCAAAGTCCATTGACATATGGCTTTGAAACTTTGCACACTTGTTCACCATCATGACCCCAACCTGTAGACAGGAGGAGGTAACTCTATCAAGCATTTTGACAGAATTATGCCCCTTTTTCGACTTAGAATTTACGTTAAAGTTTTTGTAATAGTTCAAATATTTTCAAAGTCCATTGACATATGGCTTTGAAACTTTGCACACTTGTTCACCATCATGACCCCAACCTGTAGACAGGAGGAGGTAACTCTATCAAGTATTTTGACAGAATTATGCCCCTTTTTCGACTTAGAATTTACGTTAAAGTTTTTGTAATAGTTCAAATATTTTCAAAGTCCATTGACATATGGCTTTGAAACTTTGCACACTTGTTCACCATCATGACCCCAACCTGTAAACAGGAGGAGGTAACTCTATCAAGAATTTTGACAGAATTATGCCCCTTTTTCGACTTAGAATTTCCGTTAAAGTTTTTGTAATAATTCAAATATTTTCAAAGTCCATTGACATATGGCTTTGAAACTTTGCACACTTGTTCACCATCATGACCCCAACCTGTAAACAGGAGGAGGTAACTGTATCAGGCATTTTTTTTACTATCAAGCACTAAGAATAGTCGAGCATGCTGTCCTACCGACAGCTCTTGTTCGACTTAGAATTTACGTTAAAGTTTTTGTAATAGTTCAAATATTTTCAAAGTCCATTGACATATGGCTTTGAAACTTTGCACACTTGTTCACCATCATGACCCCAACCTGTAGACAGGAGGAGGTAACTCTATCAAGCATTTTGACAGAATTATGCCCCTTTTTCGACTTAGAATTTACGTTAAAGTTTTTGTAATAGTTCAAATATTTTCAAAGTCCATTGACATATGGCTTTGAAACTTTGCACACTTGTTTCACCATCATGACCCTAACCTGTAGACAGGAGCAGGTAACTCTATTCAGCATTTTGACAGAATTATGCCCCTTTTTCGACTTAGAATTTACGTTAAAGTTTTTGTAATAGTTCAAATATTTTCAAAGTCCATTGACATATGGCTTTGAAACTTTGCACACTTGTTCACCATCATGACCCCAACCTGTAAACAGGAGGAGGTAACTGTATCAGGCATTTTTTTTACTATCAAGCACTAAGAATAGTCGAGCGTTGCTGTCCTACCGACAGCTCTTGTTTAGTATAAAAACGGTATTGATTTAGATTAATCATAAGTGTGATATTTAAATGAAATTAATGAACAAAACATTTTATTATGTTAATAATTAAATGAAACATTTAAAACAATGAGAAATCAGATTAATTAATGTAAGTAGTAATACATCTAAAGTAGCTTAGTTTAAAAAAGAAAAGAAAAATGAAATTTTACCTCGAAATGTTCTCGTTCATCTCATCTTATTTCCACAATCCCTTCCTTTATTTAACTCACATCCTTACGTATTTTATGAAAATTAACTGTATAATCATATTTAGATTTGGAATAACAGAGTGGAACACAACAATAAAAATTATATTTTCCCCGGTAAGTTTAACACACTTGGGCTTATCAGGTCAGACATTACTTGTTTACATTCATGCCCTGTTAGCCTCTCTCTGGTGATGGAATGTAAAGTATGCATATAATTTGAGAAAGGCCTATTGCTTCCTTCTTTATGGTAGGAACAAGGGTCAATAGAAGAATTAAAACTTAAAAGAAAAATCGTTTACCGTTTAGTCTTTTGTTTATTCTATAATAAAATTATGATTGATAATTTTAGATTAAGCGTATGATATCATCTTACGTTGGAGAAAATGCAGAATTTGAACGGCAGTATCTCAGTGGAGAACTTGAAGTTGAACTTACACCACAGGTAAAATCTTTGAGAATGAAATTGGTTTTAGTATTTTCACTATTTTGTCATATGATAACAACTATCTAACAGCTCATATAAAACTTACAAAACTATCTAAATATTTTTGTTTTTCATAAATTTTCATATTTCACTAATTTACAAAATAGTTCCTGTCTGATATTTATGAAGAAGTGTTTCACATTTTTTCACTATGTATAGTTATAATCTAATACAAGGATAATAAAAGGTGGCTTTCCTCAAGGAAAATTCCTATATTGTCTTAGTTTAGAAAGATATATTCAAAACACTTCAAAATTTATTAATATTTTCAGGGTCATAAAATCATGTGTGTAATAAAAGTTTATATGCATGTAAAAGCATTAATAATATGTTTTTGGGTTTTTGAAATTTTATCCGGTCATCATAGAATAATCTTGATCAGGAACTTGTTTTTGACTTGTGTGGATTTTACTAGGGTAGGATCAAACGAGGTGCAGTAACCTCCATGGGAGTCAAAAACAAGTAATAGATGAAGATACTACTTCAATAACCCTTTCATTAGCTCGACCATTGAAAAAGTAGAGAGAGGTAGTGTACTCATCCAGGCATTGGCATCACACTTTGATTAAGTTTTTGTGTGCAAGTTGGCATCACCAAAGAGAGCATAACAGGAGGTCACTTCTCAATACCCATAGCTCTATTTGGATTTTGACAGAAACATGGCATTTTTTGAACTTATTAAATTTTACATTAACTTGGATCTTGTTTTACTATAAAGCTCTGAGAATAGTCGAGCATCTTGTCAAATTCAAGCTATAAATTAAAAAAAAATCTATTGTTTTTAGGGTTTCTTAATCGGACAAAAATCATAATCGATCATTGAAAATAATCGAACAACCCTTTTCGTTCAATCATCGATTATATAATCGAAACATTTACAATAACAAAGTAAATATGTACAATGTTCATATCATGCTTTAATATTTATAAGAATTCCATTTCCATGTAACCACCACTTTATCAACTGAAATAAATTAGTTTAAAGATATACTATGCTCATCCTTGAGTAAAATATTTTTATCAAATAAATTCATTAAAATCTATGAAATTATTATGTCAAACTTCCAAAAAAGCAATGAATAAACTATGTATGGGAACAAGTTAAGTTGGTCCTTTCTTAACAACACTGCCAGTTTTTTTTAATGACACTATATATTGATATTGCAACCACCTTTAGTGTGTAGAATAATTTTATACATAACATATCTTCTTTGTGTGAAGTCAAAACATATTTATTTTATATTTACAAATAGACTGTGTAGCAATTTTAAATATTTTCTCATGTCAAATTTGCATGAGCATAATATACCTTTAAACAAGCATGCCTCACTGTCAACTATTGACTCCATGGTCACCAGTATACTTTCATATTCAATGAAAATTATTTTTTCAACAAACACTGGCTTTAGTTTAGTGTTGTTATAATACAGACTTATAATATTACAGTGAGTCACTTAAGTAACAGCAAGAAAATAAATTACCGATAATCGATTATTAAACTTTGTAATTGATCATCTCTGATCGGTTCTATAAACGATCAATTTTCGATTATACTCGATCATCGTTTAATCCCTAATTGTTTTGAAACATTAAATACTTAATTAGTACATCACTTTTTCTAAAACTTAGACATCATATCTATTCTTCAACTTGCAATCTTCAAAGAGTTTTATAAATTTGCTATGTTTCAGAGTTTATAAGTATGTATACAGGTTTAAATGTATATATCAGGGATTATATGCATGTATCAGGGTATACAAGTTTGTTTCAGGGTTCTAATCTATGTTTTAGGGTACACTGGCAGAAAGGATTCGGGCTGGTGGAGCAGGTATCCCAGCATTCTTCACACCTACTGGGTATGGAACATTGATTCATCAAGGTGGAGCACCAATCAAGTACAATCCAGAAGGTGGCGTTGATATTGTCAGTGAACCTAGAGAGGTTGGTGTTTAGTTAATACAGGGATTGCAGATTAAATCCCCAACCCTCCACTAACAGTACTAATGGTGCTTTGGATGAGGCTTTTAAAAACCGAGGTCCAATTTAATCGGTGCTCTGCAACAGGCATGTTTAAGAACCAGGGTTGCCCCTGAACTTTGGCAACTGCTATATCATGCACTACACCAAATAACAACTAACTTGTCAGGTGTGTCAAAATATGAGCATTGATTGGTGACAGTAAATGAATAGGAGAGAAAAAAAATTTAAAGCATTGACTGATATTTTTAGAAAACAAATCAGTGAATTTCTGAAAATAAATACATGTCAGCTACACTGGTCTTCAGGTTTTTTTGACTGCTAGTTTTATTGGCACTACCTTGGGTAAAACTTAAATTCTTATTGGCAGTATATAATAATGGTGGTGGGAGAAATCTGAATGTGTTTCAATTTAGACAAGGCAGTCTGAAGGACAGCTAAATCCCCTTCCGCAGTGAACATTTAATGTGTAATTCTTGACCTTTTACCAGCCACGACCTTGATGTTATGCCATGCATATCATAAGCACATAGTCTCATGATGGTGATTTTTTGTGCCATGTTATTTAAAATATTCCATAAAGTAAAAAAAGGTATGGAGAACATATAACCTTAACCTTGGGGGTAGTAACCTGGATGTTGACCTCTGCAGATTGTGTCATGGTGGTGATCAAGTAATTTTAAAACCTTTGAATGTCAATAAGTTATAGAGCGGACATGAAAAAAAGATGTTTTTTCAATGGACCTTTGAGTGTGACCCCGACCTTCAGGGTTGTAACTTGATTATTGTGCTCTGCCAATGGCGTCATAATGGTGATCATTTCTGCCAAGTTATCTTAAAAACATTGCAGCGGTTTAAATGTTGTGGACAGACACGAAATGTAGACTTTCTTACATTTGACCTGTGTGACCCTGTCCACAGGTGCACATTGTCTCATAATGGTGATCACTCGTGCAAAGTTATCTAAAAAAACTTTTCAGCGGTTTAAAAGTTATGTAGTGGACACGAATTGTAAACCTTTTAACACTGACCTTCAAGTGTGACCTTGACCTTTGAGATAGCAACCCAATTATTGCGCTCTGCACATTGTCTCATAATGGTGATCACTTGTGCCAAGTTATTAAAAAAATTTTCAGCGGTTTAAAGAGTTATGGAGCGGCAACGACAGTGTTATGGACGGACAGACGAAGGCTATTCCTATAATCCCCTGTCTGCTACGCGGAAGGGGATTAATATCCAAGTGATGTTATCAGGCTACAAATAGCGACTTCTTATTGGTTGATAACACATATAGTTGATAACTTTACACATTTATACAATTATACTACAAAGTAATTTTCAACCCCTGAGTACACAACAGAATAGAGATGTTATGGTCCTGGTTTTCAGTCCTTATGACACACATAATCATTTTGTAAGGTTGTGAAATAAAAAGGTATAAGTTGACAGTATAAGAACTTTATTACAAAATATATTGCAAACAAGATGTGTACAAAGATTTGATCAACTTCAAATTACGTACATATTGACAACACTGACTTTTAACCTTCAATAAGTGGAATGTATGGAGTGCAAGTACACTTAGCTGAGCAAGCAACAAATAAAATATATATAATATATAAATAAACTTTAATATCTGAATATTTGGAATATAGTCAAAAGTTTTCCTCAACCAAATTAATCTCCACACTAAATGAGGTACATAAAGGAGACAAAGTTAGTATCTGGAATGTTGCGTGTACATGGCACTATATTATGATGTTTTTGATTACAATTGATAAAATTCAAACTGGATTCTGTTTCCAAAATGGTATTGGTTTGAAAAGCATATCCTTGATTTATGGTAAGCCTTATCTGACTTATCAACTGAGAAGCAGATGGCCACCATATTCCCTTATATATAAACTAAATTGTTATACAATAGGGTCCTGAGCTCACCTGATTAAACTTGTAAAGTGAGTGAGTAAAAAAATGCAATTTTTAACTCTGCTTGGCTATATATGCCTATTTTGGTCTTTAAATCGGCAATAACTTTAGAGCCAACCCATAGATTTGCATGATCAATGAAATATCCAAGATGTGTTAGTCAAAATATTTTAGTTGAAATTGAAACCACAAATAAAACAGTAAGTACATGGACAAAATATAAAATATGCCTTTTTTCCAACCTTTCAAGGGCAGTTACTCATGGTGGAATCAGACAGGTTTAAGAATTTATTCAGAAATCATGATCTATAGAAGACTTATTAAAATTAAAGTACTGAAATTGTCACCTTTCAAATAAAAATATGCCTAATTTGGCCTTTTGCCAAGATACCAAAAAATCTATATAGGAAAACAAATACAGGATAAGGTTCCTTTGACGAAAAAAAAACTAGGAACCAAGAACTATTTAAGATACTAATCCTGTGCAAATTTAATTGAAACAAATAAAAATTCCTATCATGCAGGCAGAAAATGGCAGATTGATGAATAATGGAAGTCATCTATCTTAAAAGCCCACATGAGCACAACCTGCTCTAGTGAGCATAAAGTACATTAATTGAGTGACTAGCAAGCTTACAAATCCTTGATGATGTACATACATTGAGTGAAGAGTAATTAAAATAACAACATTCTAAAATAATGCCTTAGCTTAAGTCAATCTCTTGACTGTAAACAATTTTTAAAGGAGCTACACTGACGTACAATACCCTATTTTAAAAAATTCTTATGTAACATTTAACAAACATACATTATATGTAGCATACATGTATAATCAGAGACACATAGAATGAAGTATGACCAATACACTATGCTATATATAATTCAACTATGATTCCATCAAATAACAATACTTATACCCTGTTCGTTATCTCATTAAAATTGTGGATAACCAGAATGCAATTAATACTAATTCTTGACTTGTCTTTGATATCCAGTTATATTCAAAGTTATGCAAGATGCTAATGGGGTATCAAGGGGGCATTTATCTTGACTAGCCTGGGTATTATCTGTAGAACTTGTGGCTTTAGTGAGAAATTTCATGTATATTGACATCAACCAGCTATTTCTAAACAACAACTTCATTGTGCTGATTGCTACATTACTTTTTCCAAAAATACAAGAAGTATAATCAATAGTATAAGATTATTCTTTGGTTCTCCTCTCTTTGGGCCACACCTGATTCCTGTGAAATTCCTTGAAATGTACAATTGTTGTTGGCATGTTGCATTTGTATCTACATTGAATTTAAGCCATTGACAGTTCAAATCCTTGTTCTAAGTAAAAGCATGCACAGAGTGAACAAAGCTAGATATCATTTAAAGAGGCGCTTAATTTCTTAAAATAAGAGCATGTTTGCCTGTTAAATCAAGTCACAATTTAACTTGTATTTCAGCAGAATGTAAATGAATGTATTTAAGATTGTACCTCGAGGTCACTTGACAAAAAACATAACAACAAAAATCATAGAAACATTTCTAACACTTTCAGAGCCCTAACAACAGATTGACTAATCTGCATTAATATGTTACATACTAAAACACTTGTCTACAAAATAAATTTACATCTCAATTAACTCACATTACAAAAACTTTATATGCAAAATTTATAAGGAAATGTAATGTAAATTCATTTTAATTGTATATACATTTATTCCAGTTAATCCTGACGCTATTTGTGATCTATGTGAATTTGACCATTTAGCATTATAAATATGTATGATAGATGTGTCCTACTTTTAAAGTTTGTTACTGTACATTATTAATTTGATGGGCCTTTTTATGTCAAAATGCCAACATTTAGCAGCCAAATGTTGAACTCAAAATTAAAAGATTGTCGACTTACATTTTGTGTAATTTGAATTTTCATTCATTAAAATATTGAATAAAAGTAATAGTACAGAAAAGGTAAATAAAAATTATGATAAGTTGTGTACATGTTGCTTAAGTTAATATACCCTTATAATATTGTATATATAGTGTTAATGTTTACCTGGCAGTGAATGAAATAAATGTTTTCACAAGAGTGAAATTGAGATATTATGCCCATGTTCAGCACTTGTTCTTGATATTTTCACAATATTATATTACACATATATTCATACACACTGTTTTATGACCATTATATTAAAAGCTTGAAGTATTTCCCTTATTTAACACATTTTCCCCATTGACAGCTGATAATGTTGCTGAAAACGAATTAATATTGCAAGCATAAAACTATTATTGCTTGACATGCCCTCAAGGCTTTAAATGACAAAAACATGTAACTGTTTATAATGAATTCATTTGTTGACATTTAGATTGGTGGGTTTACTTAAAGATTTAAAAATTCTATTATATATCATTTTACTATATGATATATCTGATTGAATATTCATTTATATCATATCACAATTAAATTTAGTTGTTAAAATAGGGTCAGTCTCACAGTTATAGTCTGATTTTATTGACCTGTCAATTATGAATACATTACAGGACTCATTTAAATATTCGATCCCACTTCGGTTTGGTCCGTGTAGTTTACGAGAATTAATGTGGAGTATATAAGTCATGGATTGAAAGTCACACCAGTTTAATGTGAAGGTTTTCGTTAATTCACGATAGCACAGACGGTAAAGAGAATGCCTGATAATTGAGAGGTCTGTGGTTCGATCCTTACTGTTGCCACTAATACTCTTTCTTTATTTTTGCAGTATATTTTAAAGGAACATAATTTTATTTGTAGTGTGTTTTACGGCATTGAAAATACATTTATTGGTTTTAATCCGTTTTAATTTTTTAACATGAATTCTTAAACATGTCATTTAAATGAGTAAAGACATAACAAAATTAAGTAAAACATAATAAAACAAAACAAACAATATAAAATAATCATATATAGCTTCAATAATGTTGAAAGTATTAATAAGGAAAAAAAAACATGGACCAACGCGGTCTCGAACTTAAAAACACGTGTGGCAGTTAGATTATAAACTCGTGCCTTACCCTATTGCGCTATACCGCTGAGTGCACTTTGTTTATAGATACAAATTAAATTAAATTCCATCGCACAGCGTACATCTCACGGAACTTACCGAAAAATCTACCGAAGATTAATATACTGTGTGCATCAACCGTGTTATCAGTATGTAATTGACAGGTTAATAAAACCAAACAATACTATGTTTTAGTTTTTTCTTTTTCTTCAAAGGGCTGTTAAATAGGGAAAATACTGTTATTTAAAATGCCTATGAATTGTATAAATTAATTGATTCATGATGGTATAAAACATATAACAAAGTTGCTCTTTTCATTCCTTAATTGTTACTATTCTGAGATACAATCACTATAGTAATGATAACCCCAGCAATGAGAAGAACAGCCACCAGAATACCAATACAACATATTTTCTTTTTCCTTGCCTTTGACTGATGTTCTCTGGCTTGTTTTAGTTGTACATTTCCAGATTCTACATCCACTGATGCAGCATTAACATGTTTCTCAATGTTATCTATCTTCTCACCTTGTTCCATAACAAGAGCATTTATTTCTTTAAATAACTGATTCACTTGCACAACACTATTCTCAATTTTCTTAATTTCAGCATCTCTAGCTTCTATTTCTCGCAGCTCCATCTTTGCTTTCTGTGCTTCTGCAAAGTAATCACCAGCAAAAACAGCTTGTATATCACTAGGATCAACATCAGCACTGCTACCTGCCTCGTTCCCGGTGACAATTTCATACTTTCTATTGTGAAGTTTTTGAGTCTTTTGTATGTATTCCAACTGTGCCGCCCTAAAATCATGCATGGTCTTTGTGACATCACTCCCTAGCCTATCTATATGTGTCTTAATCATTCTCTCATGTGTACCATCCAAATGCATGTTTGCAAATTCAGATCTATATGCAGATATTTCTTTTTGAAGTTTGGATGATTCATTGAACACTTTATCAGAAGTCTGTTCAAGTTTCTTTACTTCTTTCACATCAACTAGAGGATTAGAGATTATATTCTTCTGTAACTTTTGCATTTGTTCAATTTCTTCTTTCATAGTCTTTACCTTATTATCGACACTTGTAACCCATTTTAAGCATTCTTCCAGCTGTTGTTCTGAGTTTAGTAATGGTGTACCATTACTATCATTCTTCTTGTGTTTACTCTCCCCCACCTCCGCACTCTTGGCCTGCATCTCTGCTAACCTGTCACGAACCATACTTTTGCTGTAACAAAAACAGATATACATGACATTAATTTACTTGTGCATGTTCCCACAGGTATTCTAAATATACCTCTCAAAATACTGTAGTATTATTTTTTTCTCTCAAAAACTTTTTTGTTTTTGGTACCTTGTTACAGTTTCCAGCCATATTCATGACCTATATTTGCTTTGTTGGCAATTAATAGTGAATAAGTACATTTTTGTATTTTGTATGAAAGTCAAAATACTACTTTATTTACATTTTGCTTTATTTATGACACATTACTGCTTGTGCAGCTCTTTTTTCTTTAAATCTCATTATCTGTTATTTAAAATTGAAAACCTTACTAAACAATCCTGAGATTTCGAAAGAATTAAAAGATATGGATTTCTGCGGCATAATGTGCCTTTCAGTAATTCAAAGTAAATTTTAATTTATGGCTGGCATAGGTACACTATTTAGGCTAGTCATATTAAAGGTTTGTTTTAAAGTAAACTTCTGTTGCTAAACAAATATCTTACTGAATATAATTATGAAAACTGTTACTAGTTATTTTAAATGTTTAATGATTGGTCATTTTAAATTAAAAATAAAAATTTGTGTCACAGCAAGATCACAGTATTTTAATTTGGTGACAAAAAATATGTAAGCGACTGAGCAGCTTGGACAGTCTATGATATTCCACCTGTCTCAGATTGGGTCTCTGTCAGACTGCATATTTTTCTTGGCATGCAACTGTGCCAGGGCAGTGATTTTATATAGCTTGTGTCCAATTTCACAGTGTTAATAGGAGAATCGTTTTGTGTACCCATTAGACAGGATGAATTTCAGAAAAGATGGGAGTAGGGGAGAAAAGTGAAAGCCACCGGAAATAGTTGTGCTTTTGTATTCTCAGTTCACATTAATTTTATTGTCATGGTCAGTTAACAGTTCTGTCATTTCAAGATGGATTCAAAAAAGACTATGCATAAATGTGTTTGACATAATAACAACATACTAGACTTCTAGCTTAAAGTTCTGTATTTGCAACCTTACCATTGGAATGTTCAATATGTTTTCTCCAACTAGCCCAATAAATTTTGCACCAGGGCTGTAAGTTTTTATTATAGAGACTGTGGTCGCCCTTTGCATAAACGTATAGATGACATCTATGTTATATTAGTTTGTAAAATCTGTCAGTCTTGCAGTCGAAATATTGAGACTATTCTCCAACTTGATCGGATCATGTATGTGAATTTACATAATGACAAATCAACATATTATTAATGTTGTGTAAATTAATAAAAATTATCCACACTTTCTTGGACATGTTTGTGGAAATTCACAATGTGTATTTATTAATAAACGTATTAACACTTTCTTAAACTTTTGGCTATCTCCTGGAATGAACTTCTATGTATATTATTTTAGAAGTAAAACTTATACACTAAAGCACAGGAGCTTGACATCCTATCATTAATAGTATATAATACACCCATTGTCAGTCTCTTTATGAACTTCAAAAATAACCTAGGTATATAGAGTGAAAAAATATGAGTTGTTTCCCTTATCTTCAAGTAAAATTGATAACTCTACTGCTAGAACAATGCAAATTTAGCTGTTTTTAAACCACAAGTTTAGGGCGAATAATGTCTGATTTTAAAATTTATTACACAAATGAAAAGCTTTTGGTCTTAACTTCATCTCAGTATATACTTCAACACATTGTTTGACATTAAATGTATTTAAATTTACAGTTAAATCTATCACATGTCAGACCATTTTACATACGTTTAATACAGCAAGACACGCAACCAGTTATCTTTACTCGCATCCGGTTATCTTTACTGCAATTCTACTGATAAGATTAGCCTGCTGTCTGCTAGCTTGTAAACTGTCAATCGGTGAATTGAAACATATAAGCAAATAATTTATGAAGAAATTACAGCATATATACACTTCTATACAATAAGTAATAGAAAGAGCAACGAAACACGAGGCTATCTGATTTGTACGAGGGGCGTAGCCCCCGAGTATTAATCAGATTGCCGAGTGTTTTGATGTTCTTTCTCTTTTGTATCGTAGCACGGATCCGTGATCGTAGTCAAACATTAAAAAACACATTCCCTGTTGTCACAATATGAAACCCCAGAAAAAAGGAACCAATTTGATATTTCTGTCGCTTTCCCTTTCTCTGCCGTCACAATAAGTAAACCCCGGCAAAAATGAGCCAATCAATGGGCATGCTCTTGAGTAGTAACTAATACCTGCACTCCAGTTACGGCACTGTGCATGTATATGTATACGATTAAACTCTGACACATTTTCAACAGAAAGGTCCCCGAACTATGATACAAATAAACAAACAAGTGTCAAAAGGGGTTGCATTCCTTGTGTTTATTTATTGTAAAGAGGCGTATATTTGCCGTTATTTCTTAATCATTTGCTTATATTTTTCAATTATAATTGATAGAATGTCAAGCTTAAGAAACCGAAATGAATTTGTGATTCTTAGCACCTTGTCCAGTTTTACTGAACGAATTACGGTTTATTGAATAGATATCTGGATAAATTTTAAAACACAACATGTTAAATACAACTAAGCTATATGTTTGTCAACAGGAAAATCAACAGATGTCTTTTTGCAGCGTTTTACTCACCTTGAGACATCAGTTTCCGTCATAATGTAAGATTGTTTACTCCTGGGGAAATTAACGATCTTCACCTGGTATTTTATTGATTAATCAAGGAAAAGATAATAAAGTTACCTGTGATAGTTTGCGTCCCTTATATAGAAATTTTATGCCTGGGTCATCGATATTTTAAAGTTGTTTCTAACATAACATTTCTAATTTTGTTTTTGGACCGTGCAAGGTGGTGCACCGGTAAATTCATAAAGCTGTGTTATCTACTTTGTGACTCATCAAGTGTATCACACCACCAAATACTGAATCATAACAAAAGTGTAAATTCTATTTTTAGCCTGTACACATTTGCAATAAATTATTTATGTAACAATTGTGTTTCAATAAGAATATAATGTTTGATCAGATAAAATGACCTTTCTTCTAAAATTTTAAGTGTATAAAGCTATATGTCTGATGAAAAAAAATAGTTTGAAGTTTAAAAAAGTATCCAAAATGCTTGTATGAAATAAATACATGTATGATAATTCTTGCCTTCAAATGCACAAAATCATTAGGCCTAGATAATCAGATAAAACCCTACATGAAATAAAATAATATTTTGTTCCGGAACATAAAAACCCTACATGAAATACAATAATATTTTGTTCCGGAACATTTTATTCTGTTTACGAACAATTTTCATGTGTATTAAATAACAGAGACATCAATGTTACAACTTTTTCGGGGAATCATTACCATATAATAATGGAACCAATATAATTTTGCTGTTGATAAATTTTATCAAAATATTTCATAATATATAGATTCATATCTTTTTTTTTAATGAATAAAATCTGGAAGTTTTGTATTATATTAATTAGATGTTAAACAAATTCAAGGACTTATAACTATATTTTCACTGAAATGTTTATGTTATTATGCCAAGTTTAGATAATTATCTTGAAACAAAAAGCAGATCTTAAAAAGCCCTTTTTGTGTAAAGAACATAGTTACATGTATCTCAATTAGTTAACCAGTTCTTCAAGAGTTGATTTATAGAACTTAATTGTTTTAACTACTAGAATAATATGGAAGGTTTCATACATTAGTTCTGATTCTGATGGCATACTAATGTCAAATAAGATAGGAGGACTTGACTTATATTTTCCATTACTAAATCTAGAATTCTACAAAGTTGTGCTATGATGACTTGGTAAATGTGTATTTACAACAGTTACACAACTATAAGGCAGAGGGAGTCATGATCGAGTCTTTTGCTGACCACTAGTTTTGTGTGTCATCATTTTCACTAAAAACAAACAAAGCAACATAAATTAATATTATCAAACTCACAAAAGAGAAATACTTGTAATATTTGTCATCAAAATAATTAGTATTAATGTATCAGTCCTGTGTACAGATAACAAGCCTGCAAATATTTCATTTATCTGTCTACAGTTAAGATGAAATAATTTCTATATTTAACTTCTGTGTAATATAGTTAATTAGTTAATTTAGGATAGAAACTTATACATACTTATATTTGGGCAAATATTGTGACTTTTCAATGAAAAAGAACAATATTCTTTTTAATTATTTTATGCCATACTATTTTTAGCTCGACTATACGAAGTATATGGAGAGCTGTCCTACTCGCCCCGGCGTCGGCGTCGGCGTCCGCGTCCAGATTTAAGATTAAAGTTTTGGTGCAGTAAAATATTTTTCACTATAACTTTGTCATTTCTTAAGGTATCAACTTCAAACTTCAAATATATGTTCCTTATCATCAACCACATCTTATGTGACAAGGTTCATAACTCTAGCACCAATATTTTCAGATTTATCTCCCCTTGAACTTAGAATTTTTCTTAAAAGATACTATTTTTTACTTATACTTCTTTATTTCTAAAGGGATCAACCTCATACTTCAAATATATGTACCTTATCATCATCCCCATCGTATGTGACAAGGGTCATAACTCTAGCACCAATCTTTTCAGATTTATCTCCCCTTGAACTTAGAATTTTCCTCAAAAAATAATATTTCTTACTGTTTCTTCTTTATTTCTTAAGGAATCAACCTCATACTTCAAATATATTTACATTATCATCATCCCCATCTTATGTGACAATGTTCATAACTCTAGCACCAATATTTTTAGATTTATCTCCCTTTGAACTTAGAATTTTCCATACAAAATATTATTTTTTACTGTAACTTATTTATTTCTAAAGGGATCAACTTCATACTTCAAATATATTTATGTTATCATCAACCACATCTTATGTGACAAGGTTCATAACTCTAGCACCAATATCGCAAGAATTATCTCCCCATAAACTTAGATTTATTTACTAGAAAAATGTTATTTTTTATTTTAACTTTTTTATTTTTAAAGGTATCTACCTCAAACTTCAAATACTTATTCCTTATAATCATTTACATTTTATGTGACAATGTTCATAACTCTTAAAGCAATATTTACAGATTTATCTCTCTTTGAACTTAGGATTTTCTTTAAGAAATATAATAACTTCTTTATTTTTTAAGATATCTACTTCAAACTTCAAATATATATTTCTTATCATTACACAAATGTTGTGTGGCAAGGTCCATAACTCTTGCATGACTATTTCTAGAATTATTCCCCTTGATCTTGGAATTTATGTTAACAAATGTTATATTTTTACTATAACTTAATACTTAATTATACATAATTGATTTTTCTTTCATAGTTTTGTCCTCCTTACTGCGTCCAGCATTTTATTAGTCGAGCTTCGCTGTCTCCTGTGACAGCTCTTGTTATTCTTGCATTGAATTTGGTGAGGTGTTACCAAGAAATGGCACCAAATGCATTTAATGATTATTTCTATGTCATCATACTATTCTGTATACTGGTGCCTCATATTTCCATGGTACTTAACTGTTTAACACAGACAACAAAAGTTAAAAGGATAAAATTCTGGAAAAAATGTTGAATTTTGTAGGATAAACATTTTAACAGTTTCAAAAGCAAAACCAATAGTAATCTTTATTTTTTAATACATCTATACCTAGACACATCTGAAAGTGGGTATTTTCTCTCTGGCATTTATCAAGTATCACAATGGTTGTTTAACAAAGAAGATTTTCTTAAAAGATATGAAATCTAAAAGTAAACCGGTGAAATAAATTACTTTGCTCTTAATCTGAATAAATTAATATTTTATTCAGTCCTATATGAAACATTTCGATAAAAATACAATAAAATAGTAAAAGTAAAACTACTGGTAGGTGCAGAAGGTCTAGGAGGTACTTTAAACTGTTTATGCCTAATACCTTGGAAATATGGGTACCACGGAAATATGAGGCACCAGTATATATTTTTAATCACTTAATGATCTCTTTGCCAAACCTTTCAGTGTACATAATTGGGACCAAACTTAATTATTTCTCGGAGTTAAAACAGTTTCAAAATTTTTATTTCTCTGATTTCACATGAAAGCAGCAGACACTTAAGCATGTTGATGACTAACTGGCATACATGTATTTTCAGGCTCGAACATACAATGGCAGGAACTATATCTTAGAAGAAGCAATCACTGGTGACTTTGCTCTCATCAAGGCATGGAAAGCTGACCAAAATGGAAATCTAATATTTAGGTGACTGCTCACTTTAGATCATCTTTTTACACATATAAAGTTGAATTTGATTTTACATTCAAGTTTACAAGGTATGCATGTATCACAAAGTAAGATTAACATGCAGCCTAATCAGGATGTGAACCCTAGATATTATCTCCCCAATTAGTGATACAGTTGGATACAGTGACACATGTTATCTAATGGCTTATAACTGAAATCATGTAGTGATATGCATGTACATGAACCACTTATAAAGCAAGAAAATTATTACATGTTTATGACAACAGACTACAGTCAATGTGACTTAAAACCCAGCCTAGTCAATGGCCATATTATTTAAAAAGCAAATTTGATAGATATGAAATCTGATTGGTATTTCATTTATGGTATATTACTGTATAAAATATGCTATTTATGATTAATTTCAGGAAAACAGCTAGAAACTTCAATGTTCCCATGTGTAAAGCTGCTAAAGTAACAATAGCAGAGGTAGAGGAGATAGTACCTAATGGAGAGATAGATCCGAACGACGTACAGGTGCCACATATATACGTGAAAAGAATCATCAAAGGACCAAAATATGAAAAGAGGATAGAGGTTAGTCGTATTATCAGGTTTACATTACCAGTAACTAATTGTTAAGATATTTTGAGAAATTTTTAAATCTGAGGCCATAGTGAAGAAAGTGCTCAGTTATGAGCTGTAATGCAAGTTAAAAGTTACAGTCTGTTATTTCTTTGTACATGTATATAATTATAAACAGTTGTATCTTTATTGGTAATAGTTAAATAATTCACTTGAGTTGCTTCCAGGCTTAGGTTTTGGCATGAAGGAGAAGTTCCAAAACTGGTAAGTCTGGTGTCAGTATTATCAGACTAGGTAAGGTATTATGTCCTTCCAATTATATTTTGGTGTAGCTTCAATATATAAGTTATGGCACAGGGCTCACTGCTACAGGTTGACACTGTTGCCTATATAACTGTGAGTTGTTTTAGAGAAAAGCTGAAATCAAACACTGGCACTGTGATTTTATATGTATGTAAGATATGTTTTATTATTTTAGAGGTTAAAGATAACAAAAGCAGTAAAGGAAGAACCACATGAGTTAACAGCTGGAGAAAGAATGAGATTAAGAATTATCAAGCGAGCAGCTTTAGAGTTTCAAGATGGAATGTATGGTATCCTATATGTCAATACAAGGCCTTACTTACCATAGTCTACTGGTGGCAATTGTAATTGCCCTTGTGACCAGTGCGGACCCAGATCAGACAGCACTTCTGTACGGTCTGATCAAAGTCTGCACTGTTCACTATTTATTACATAATTTAAAACTTTAACCTTATAATGAAAGATAATCTATTTCAGATGTTTAGCATGGTAAGGGCTAGAAGTCTTCGGGAGTGAGTTCCTCAAATGACTTCAGATTGCCACTCTAAATAAATGTAGGTTAGTTAAAGTGAAGGATCATGTACATCATGGGTTTATATTAAATTGTTTATCCTCTGTCAGTTGCTTAAAGCTAGTAATGCCTAAACATCCCAATTATAAAGCCATTACAAAGTATTCCCTTATTTTTTTCAAGCCTAACATTACTTTAACTTATAATATTTTAAATTCTTTATCTCAGTTATTGAGTTTTGGTTTTAACTTAAAAATCATTGACATTTTAGAAAATAACAAACCTATTATGTTGTTCCTAATGAATACTTATTTTTGTGATATTATTTTACATTTACTAGGCAATATTGTTGGAATAATTCCCCAATGTTCACAAAATTTAATTTGAACAAAATAACTTCTCCACAACATGATGACTCATATTTTATGTGAAGATCAGATAATTTACAATATTATATATTAGGAAAAATAGATAATTCATTGTTAAGTATTGTATCCTGTTTGTAACAGTATCCTGTTAATGTTTGTTTCTTGTTTATATCCAGTTCCTAATAGACCTACTGGATGCACTTATATTATCCATACTCTTTTTAGCTCACCTGTCACAAAGTGACAGGGTGAGCTTTTGTGATCGCTTTTCGTCCGGCGTCCGTCCGGCGTCCATCCGTCCGTAAACTTTTACTTTAAATGACATCTCCTCATAAACCACTAAGCCAATTTCATCCAAACTTCACAGGAATGTTCCTTTGGTGGTCACCTTTAAAAATTGTTCAAAGAATTTAATTCCATGCAGAACTCTGGTTGCCATGGCAACCGAAAGAAAAAACTTTAAATATCTTCTTTAAAACCCTAAGAGCTAGAGCTTAGATATTTGGCATGAAACATCTTCTAATGAGTGTCTACCAAGTTTGTTCAAATAAAAGCCCTGGGGTCAAAATTGGCTCTGCCCCAGGGGGTCTTTGATTTTCCCTATATGCATATACAGTCAAACGTGTATTAAGCGACCGGAAACACCCAAAACGGTGGCTTAATGAAACGGTCTCTTAAGACAGTCAGCATGATATAAAAGTCAAAATTAATAAATGACATCTTTCTTATGCGGTGGGAATGTTTTTCAACTTCGTTTAACATGTTGAATAATAAGTACGCTCCGATAATCTTAATGGATGCAAATGTAAAAAATAACTTTCTGATATTATTGACAAAACAGTTTTGATCCATTACGTACATGTTTGACATTTTTCCAGATTTTTTCAACTTCTCCGTTAATTTTCCTTGATTCCAACACGAAACCCCTATTAGTGAAGAAGTTTTCTGTTGTGCATTTTTTTCATTTGAAATAAACACAAACTACATCTAATTGTTACGATTAATTAAATTGCTGATCAAGTTCAAGGTCAATTCAATGCAGTCTAAATGTCAACAAGCGAAGCGTATGCACCATCTCAGTAGGGGCGGAGCCTTGCATTGTTTATCCGATATTATTGGATAATACACGTCACGCGTATACTTAACTTCATTTGCATACGCTAAAACGGTTTGGGAAATAGAGTTTTTCACACGTTTATGTGTTGTGTTTTGATTGTTGACACTTGTGACATTACCAGGTGGCGTTCTCTAAAAACACAATTACTTGACAGGTAAAAGTGGCCGTTTAATGACAAGATTTATCTCAATTTGGTGACTAATTAGCGGTCGCTGGTCACTTTGAGCAAAAGTCGCTTAATACATTAAAGATATAGAAATAAAATGATCGGGGGGAATTTAAAATGGTCGTTTAAGACAAAAGTCGCTTAATACACATGGTCGCATGGGCAAGTTTGTTCAAATAAAAGCTCTGGGGTCAAAATTGGCCCCGCCCCAGGGGGTCATTGATTTTCCCTATATGCACATAGTAAAACCTTAAAAAATCTTCTTTTAAAGAACTCAAAGAGCTAGAGCTAAGATATTTAGCATGAAACATGTTCTAATTGGTGTCTACCAAGTTTGTTCAAATAAAAGCCCTGGTGTTAAAATTGGCCCCGCCCCGGGGGTCATTGATTTTCCTTATATGTATATAGCAAAAACTTAAAAATCTTCTTTGAAAAAACCCAAATAGCTGGATTTTAGATATTAAGCATGAAACATCTTCTAGTGAGTGTCTACAAAGTTTGTTCAAATAAAAGCCCTGGAGTCAAAATTGGCCCCGCCCCGGGGGTCATTGATTTTCCTTATATTTGTATAGCAAAAACTTAAAAATCTTCTTTGAAAAAACCAAAATAGCTAGAGTTTAGATATTAAGGATGAAACATCTTCTAGTAATTGTCTACAAAGTTTGTTCAAATAAAAGCCCTGGGGTCAAAATTGGCCCCGCCCCAGGGGTCTCATTGGTTTTAACTATATGTGTATAGTAAAAACTTAAACAATCTTTTTTTAAAAAAACCCAATCAGCTAGAGCTTAGATGTTTAGCATGAAACATCTTCTTATGGGTGTCTACCAAGTTTGTTCAAATAAAAGCCCTTGGGTTAAAATTGGCCCTGCGGGGGGTGGGGGGAAGGGTGGAAGGAGGGGGGTAGATCATTGTTTTTCATTATATGTGTGTAGTAAAAACTTAACATCGTGAAATATCTTCTAATGGGTGTCTTCCAAGTTTGTTCAAATAAAAGCCTTGGGGTTTAAACTGGCCCCGCTCCGGGTGCCTTTATACAGGTGAGCGACCTCAGGGCCATTATGGCCCTCTTGTTTTACTATGCAGTACAAAAAAATGGCAACCCACAATGTCTAGGTGGTCATTGTCATTTGTATAAGAAATGAATTTCTATGTAATGAACTTTCAAGGGAAAGGATTAATGCAAGAGGACCACTTTCAATACTTTTGGAGTTGTTCCCCTTTGTCACTATTTTACGTATTTCCTTAACAAAGTTTTCAGCAAATTTAGGTATAGGAATGCCGATGTTAGCCAGTAACCATTTGCCACCTGGAATGGTTGTCCATCTGCAAAGTGAAAATGGAATCTTAGGCCTGGTAAGGATATCTGACTGTTAACCCGTAACCTATTTGTAAGGAAATTGATAACCTTTGCCACCAGTATATCAAAGCCAGGCCAGCCTGCACTTCCATGTAGTCTGACCAGGTTCTGTTATGTTGGTAGCTCAGTTTTTGTTTTTTGATAATGAAATTCCTTTAACTTTGAATGGACTGTCCCAATTTAAATACTGGGGAAAATGAATTCATAAAAAAATCTGCATGTTAAGGGTTAAGTTTGTTGCATTTATAAATTATTTCTGAGTACGAATATAAAAGCATTAATTTTCTTCTGGCTGACTTAAACTCATAGAGACTGTCACTATACAGTGTTTAAAATTATTTAGTTTTTAATAGACCAGCAATATTTTATTTTGACAGCAGTTTAGAGCTTAACCAGTTCTTTGACACTACTTGACTTACCATTATTTTGATGTTGCTGATGTAAATATTTAATACATGTACAAACATTTTCTTTATGTAAACCTTTTTATCACATGACTTCCTAGTAATTTAAGTAATAATGATTTGCTGATTTTTGTAGGGGCCATTTCCAACAGAGGATCAGGTTGACCCAGATTTAATTAATGCTGGAAAAGAAACTGTAACAAATTTGAGTGGCAGCTCTTTCTTCTCCAGTGATGAATCTTTTGCCATGATCAGAGGGTAATTATATATAATTTAAGACAACAAATAATTACTGCAGTTCTCTTTTCATAACACAGTGGGACTGTAAAATAACACAAAGTTTTGTTTTCACTGTTAATATTCTGTTTTACAAGTATCATATTGTTGTAGGAATATTATGATACTGTATTACATGTGTCATGGTCTGATTCCAGTACTGTAAATTTAGGAAATAGGTATCAATTTATAGTGTGTTCTTGTAAAGTAATACATGTTTCTAGTTCAAATGAGAAGGAAAATAATCATGAAGGCCGGTAGCATTTGAACAATAATGCGTACCTTATTATAATACAACGGGAGAAAATTTATATCTATTTTCATTCTAACATGCTTATAAATAGAGAAATGATAAAAGTAATACTATGTTGAAGTACATGGAGAAGTAATTGGTTTATTGACGTCACATCTGATGTCATGTGACTTGTTAGTATTCCTTTTTCATGCCGTGCAATAAAACACTCGACTGCCCCCGTCTGTTTGATAGGGAATAGTGAAGTGTGTTTCAATAGATATTTTCTGGATGACATAATTTCACAATAACAACATTCCCAACAAATTAGCTTGGTTAAATTTTTGAGAATTTCTAATTTCAGTTCTGTTAAATTTATATGAGAGATACTTTGTGACCATTTATTTGGGTGAACCTTTTCAGTTTTCAGTTGATATTCTTTTACAGGTGTCATGTTGATATAACAATTCTTGGTGCTATGCAGGTGTCAAAGTATGGTGATCTAGCAAACTACATGATTCCAGTAAGTTTATGTTTTCATATCCAAATTTCTTGGGATATTTTTATGCAAGAAGAGTAATAATATTTTTTGACTCTCATTTGTTAAATAAGTGGACCACTTATTTCATGCACAATAACTGGAGGATGATTGCATCAGTAGTCGGACATAGTAGGATCATTTCTTGTGTAGAGGTCTAAGATGTAGGCTATTGTTTAAGGACACTGCAGCACTGCTTGCTTAGCATGATTTTCCTTTATTCAAGTTATAAAATGATTTAAATGTTATATGAATACACCATGTACAGGTTCTGAGCTCTACATTCTTTGCCAGTTTACAGTCAGATTATATTACCATCAAAAGCTTGAATAGATATAGTAGAGAACACATTCTTGTTCTTATGGATTTGAATGAAGAACTTAAATATATCAGTGAAATATAATTGACACTTTTTGTAACTTGATGAAATATAGAATTTTGATACCTGTTTTTAAACATTGAGGGGTATAGCAAAGTGGAACATTTGTCATATAGAGATTTTTGTGCTTTGGAAAAAAATTACTTGTAAGTGAGATATTTTCAGTATTTCACTAGAAAAAAATATCCTCTATATACTTATTTTTATAACTAGAAAAAGATGGTAAAAGGTATGGGAGGAGCTATGGATCTGGTATCCAGTGGCAACAAGGTCATTGTAACCATGGAGCATGCAGCTAAAAATAATGATCATAAGATCTTAGATCATTGCACACTTCCTCTAACAGGTCAAAAATGTGTCAGCATGATTATCACAGAAAAGGTAGGTGCTTTTTTAACACTTATCCACCAGATACATTCGACTTGCCTGGCTAGACCATTCATCATTTTTAGGGGAAAATTAAAAAATATTACAAAGACTGAAAAGCAAACTGTGGAGACCACTTCTCAGCTGTGTGATCATGGTTTGCACTGGCCACATGACATAGTTAGAATCAATTGCTGCCAGTAGGCTTTGAGTGAAAGAACTAATCACTGTGTCTCTCACCAGAAAACTATAACAGAAATACTGGTAGTGTCCTCATAGATAAGTAACTATATATCAAGACTACACCAGCTACCGACAACCCAGAAATGTTGTCCTTACATTTAAATTAAAAAAATATAATTGTATGGAAAAAAAGAACAAAGAAATATCACATTTTCTGCTGGTGATCATGTGATTGTCCTAAAATTAGGTTATTTAATTGGTATTATTCTTTCTTCTTTCCATCAGTTTGTCCTTTATGACTTTCTTTGACATATCTTGAAACTAAATGTAGACTTACAGGAAAATAGTCTACTAAGGTAACATAGATTCCCTATAGAACAACACCAGCTCTTCTGCCCATTTGTACTTTAATGCTATTAATAGTTTAACCTAGTTCCACAAATCACACCATTATTTTTAACATTTTCAAAATCATGCAAATTTTAGTTAGTGTAAGGAACCAAAGTCTAAAATATTGAGCAGAAATTACATAATATTGAAACCATGTCATTAGAATGTCTTATGTGGTCTTTTAAGTGGTATTTCACTTCTATAATTATATAATAATTTCTATAATCACAAAACTATATAATTATCGAATGTCTTAGACTTCATTTAGCAATTATATTTCAATCACTTATTGTGTTCTTTATTAAAAGATTTAAATACATTGATAAGTGTACTTTCAATAACTAGTATATTTGATACATTTCCTATATTTGGATTGCATCAGAGCATTGTTTAATGTGAAATTTTACTTTATTAGAACTGTCTTTACATATTGTGTGTGTGTTTTTTCAGTGTGTATTTGATGTTGACCATGATCATGGACTGATTTTGAAAGAACTTGCAGACGGCATTTCAGTAGAAGATATTAAAGAATGTACGGGTTGTGAATTTCAGGTAATAATTTCGTCAGAAATATTTGACCTTTTGATCAATGGTTTAGGTTCAAACGAGAGGTCTTCAGTTTTCTATAGTCCTTTCAAAGCTGATGTATGATTTAGTGGTAATATATTGTCAGAAATGAAAGACATTAGGCTTTGTGTTATTTCAGATAGTCATTCTCCATCAGTTAAGCTAGAAAGTTGCCATACATCATTTACATGGTTCTTTAACCATCCAGACAATCAATATAGGTTTTACAGATGTACACAAGTCCAAAACAATCAGTATTGTATTTAACAATATATAATGACTATTTTACACCACCAATTTTTAACATTTAGACAGAACACTTTTATTTTGGGTACAATATATAGATTTGATATGGAATTTTGAACATATGGCTAAATGAATTATAATATGGATTTGTTTTGGACTTTTTTGGGACTGGGGAAATAAAACAAGCTTTATTGATCATATTCAATCCAACAATAATTTCTTTTTGAACAGACACTGGAAGTTTATTGGTTAAATTTTATAAGGTGTGAAATAAAGTTATACATTACAAACTACTGCAATACTTGGTGTAAAGAAAGAATTTTTTTACATTATATTACAAGATACTAAAATATTTGTATGAAAATATTAATCCAAAACTAGCAATGCTGGTGTTTTCTTGTAATTCAACATATCTTATTGGCAGTTGATAATTTATTGTTGTTTTTATTTCCTGTACAGGTTTCTGAAAATATTCAGCCAATGAGACAGATAGAGTACTGAATCTCACCAGGGTCTGGCTAGATTGTGTGTCACATGTTTCATATATATATGTATATACACATGTGAGGATATGCAAGCAGATATTGTGTGATATTATTATACTATATGTGTGTGATTATGACATAGAGAGAAGGAAAGTGTAAAATGAAGATTTAAATGCTGTTGCCGATATGAAAGTAAAACACTATAGTGGTATCTGTTTCTAACCAGAAATATGCATTTTCATGAACAAATCATCATGTATATACAGCTACTATAAATAAGCCAATGGTTATTGACTATTAGAAATTATTTGAATAAACAATTGTTATATAATCATTGGTTATTAGAAAACATGTGATCATTATGTACAGGTATCGATACATACATGTGACAAGTTTATCATATCAGATATGAGTATAATGGTGTAATTAGGGTGTAGTTTGAAGCCAATGAAATTACATGACACCTGCATGGTTTTAAAGACAATATTAAAGCCTCAATTTTGATATGTTTTTGTTTATACAGATGTTAATTTAGTACATGGTTTAAGTTTTTATTTGTTAAATCATGGTTGAATTAAGTTCTTTTGTTAAGTATATGGCAAGAAAGAGAGATACAGGTTAAGTCATTATATACTCACTGTAAAATCAGAAATTTTCATGAGGGATTGAATTATTTATATTTGGCAAATTGTAGATTTGTTTACTAAGTATCTAAGTATCATATCAATTTAACAGAGCTGAGAGTAGAAATTCATTAATGTTTAACCTTGTGAATTAGGCAGAAAAATTGATTTTGTAATATTTTGACATCAATAAAAAATATCTGACTTTACACTCATCTTACTCAGTCTTTAACAGTTGGATGAGGGATGAAAAGGACAGAATGTTTACTGAAATGTGCATTGAAGAGCTTTTTAAAATAATGAAAAGTTATTTATCACAGGGTATATATACAGGTGTCCAATAATTTGGGTTGTGTAAGTGATATTTTGTACTATAGTTTTAGCTCGACTATTCGATAAGAATAAGTAGAGCTATTGTAGTCACCTGAGCGTCGGCGTCAGCGTCTGCGTCGGCGTAACCACTTATGTTAAAGTTTTTGTAATAGTTCAAATATTTTCAAAGTCCATTGACATATGGCTTTGAAACTTTGCACACTTGTTCACCATCATTACCCCAACCTGTAAACAGGAGGAGGTAACTGTATCAAGCATTTTGACAGAATTATGCCCCTTTTTTGACTTGGAATTTACGTTAAAGTTTTTGTAATAGTTCAAATATTTTCAAAGTCCATTGACATATGGCTTTGAAACTTTGCACACTTGTTCACCATCATTACCCAAACCTGTAAACAGGAGGAGGTAATTGTATCAAGCATTTTTTTTTACTATCTAGCACTAAGAATAGTCGAGCGTTGCTGTCCTACCGACAGCTCTTGTTTGTTTCAGCAGTCGTAATTAGGTCAAACTATGCCACCAGTGTAGGACCATGGTTGAGGCTACACGTCAATGACTCTATTCTTTAAATTATGATATTAAACCTTAACCTACTCAATTTCTTACATAGACTTATTTAGAAACTGTTTATCAATTTTTGGGATATTTAGATGAAAATTTGAAGTTGATCTGCAAACATATAAAGATTGGTCAGACTGCATAGGTCTGTAGGCTGGTCTGGCTCTGTACAGGTGGAGAAGGCTGGTCACTTTCAGTTTCTACAGGTAAAGAGTTAACAATGAACTGTTTAAGTTAGGGGACACTTCCATACTAGAAATTCGGCAGGGAAAATGTTTGAATGTATGGAAAGAAGAACCTCTATTTGCATGGAAATATGAATCTGGTTTATAAAATGTTATATTTTAACCTGGTCCTTTTCCATCAATATTTATATAGCATTGTTATATGGAAATAGGATTTTTTAACGAAATAAATTTGCATGGACTAAATTCATAATCAATATTCTGTTGATAGATATAATACATACAGATTAATTTATATTGTTAAAATAAGTTCTCAACTATATTGATGGTAAGAAAGCTCAGCTATTATATTAATGAGAAAATACATAGAAACTGAAATACAGAACTTGTTTATGCATTAAAAATAACTGTTTTATAAATGAAATATGAATCAAATGTTTTGCTAGTCATTATTGGATTTATACATGTATAGGCATTAATAGATCCTATATCTGATAAACAAGGTGCAGAATGATTGTTTTTTTACTGTGGTATTTGTTATTATACAACTTTTGATGACATTGTATCTTTCCTGAAAACATGGCAGATTAACTATCTGAGGCACCTTAATTACAGAGGTACCTGATTGTCACAGGCAATTTGTTTGATGAGAATGTGTTTAATGTTTAATAAAGAGCATATGCTTATTTTAGCAAAAATATTTTGATTCTGGCATAATGTGCTCTAAATGCAAATTTTTTCTTTATTTATCAAATTGATCAACTATGCATGATAAACATGTTTCTAAGGGCATTTTAAGTACATAGAATAAACACAAAGAAAACAGTTAAGCACCCCTCAAATTTGAGATGCACAGACATTTTTGTTACATATTACCTTTCACATTTTGATAAGAAATCTTAATGTCTCTCAGACAAAACAACTTTCCCATTGCCAGAATGTTGAAAGAAAAAAATGCCAGTTATTAATTCACACAAAGTTTTTTTTTTTAATATTTTATTTATTTCTGAAATTCATTAAGGTGCATAACTTTTTTTCTTTGGGTACATAAAAGCATTTGTTTTGTTGTATTTTATAACATGTATATTCATTGTCTAATTATGTGAAAACTAACATTTTATATGAACTTACCATAGTTTTCATATTGATGTTTCATTTATATGAACATATTTATATTTTTTGCCAAGAGTGCTTTTAAATTAACATAAATTCAATTGTGTTTTTGTTAAATAAATGATGTGTCATTAAAATATATGAAAAATATGTATTTCATTGTTTTGTCTTTTGTGTGTATAACCTTTTTATTGATTTTTTAGCTCACCTGAGCTCAAGTTGAGCTTTTGTGATCACAATTTGTCCAGTGTCTATCCATCGGTGTGTCCGTCGAGAGACCACATGGTTTCCTCTGATTATCTTGAAAACTGTTTATCACAAAGTCTTCATATTTCACATAGTGATTGTTCATAACAAGTAGATGACCCCTAAAAATTTTGATGTCTCTAGGTCAAAGGTCAAGGTCACAGGGGCCTGAAATGTCAGAATAATTTCCACTGATTATCTTGATTACTATTTATCACAAAGTCTTCATATTTCACATACTGATTGGTCATAATAAGTAGATGACCCCTATTGATTTTGGGGTCACTAGGTCAAAAGTCAAGGTCACAGGGGCCTTGAATGGTAGTATGAATTCAACTTATTATCTTGGTTACTATTTATCACAAAGTCTTTATATTTCACTATTGAATAATTGATTGGTCATAACTAGTAGATGACATCTATTGATTTTGGGGTCACCAAGTTGAAGGTCAAGGTCACAGGGGCCATAAATGTTAGAATGCTTTCTGCTCACTATCTTGGTTACTATTTATCACAAAGTCGTCATATTTCACATATTGATTGGTCATAACTAGTAGATAACCCCTATTGATTTTGGGGTCACCAGGCCAAAGGTCAAGGTTACAGGGTCCTTAAATGTTAATATGGTTTCCGCTCATTATCTTGAAAGCTATTTATCACAGTCTTCATATATTTAATATTGATCGGTAGTAACTATTAGATGACCCCTATTGATTTTGGGTTACTAGTTCACAGGGGCCTTAAATGTCAATGGTTTCCACTCATTATCTTGAAAACTATTTATCACAGTCTTCATTATTTTTCTTTTTTCCATAACTGAACACTTCCATGTACCCATTTATGGCAAGTTTCTATAACAAAATTACCAATAATGTAAGTCAAGGGCTAGTAGGGGGGCATATGTGTGGTTTGACATTTCTTGTTTACAAACAACTTCTGTTCAGAAACCACTGGGTCAAATTGGATAAAATTTTCACGGGATGTTCCTAGCATGAAGCTTTACTAAAATTGTTCTAATAGTTCTACTCCATTGACATCTAGGTCAGAAAGGCTAAAAATAGATTTCTTCCCTTAAAGTGCAAGACCTAGAGCTAAGATACTTTGAGTGTAGCTTCATCTGTTTAAACTACAAAAATTGTTCAAATTATAGCCCTGGGGTCAAAACTGGCCCTGCCCAGGGGGTCATGGCTTTTGCTTATATATCATATACTTCAAAAATCTTCCTCTTGAAAACTGCAAGGGCTGTATCTTTGATATTTAGAATGAAACATTGTTAAGTGGACTAATGCCACAGATTCAGGTGCAGATTTGAACTTTGATATCAGTTCAATTAGATTCTGACATAATGCCTGTCCATATCAATATTATCAGTCCTCTGTTATTTTGAGCTTTTATACTGTGGTGATTGACATAGGGCCATCATGGCCCTCTTGTTTTATTTTGCTGTTTAAAATTGATAAATTACAAAATCGCATGGAATAGTTGTATGATTATTATATTTAGAATGTGATGGTGAAGTCAAGTGATAAGTTTTACTGGCATCCGCGTCTTAAATATAATGTACTAAAAAGTACAAAATAGTACCATAAAACTGCACAATCATGTTTTTTTTCACCATGAAATGGCATATGTCACATTGAAGGTTCCATGATAATGGCCATGAGCACATCTGCAGATTTTTCTAAATTAAAAATTATACCATTTCATGTTAAATGTTGAATTCTGCTTATTTCTCTCTATCAAATGGATTGTGACCATGATTTGATGTCTTCATGGAAGACAAATACTAGAAGATGATGCTACATACCAAATATCAAAGTTATAGGCTTAGCACTTTTGGAGAAGTTTAACCCTTACACTGCTGAACTTTTTAAACATACTTGTCCAGCTTCTAATAGAGGAAGTTATCTAGCTTGTTTACAGACGATTCTACCTGCATGTAGTGCTGAAAATTATATATGACCTCCTTCTAAAGCTGGAGATATTCTACATTAGTTATGTTGAAATGTCTTAATCTACATATACCTTTAGTTCTTTATTGTGGTTTACAAGAAATAGTCAACTTTGTTTATAAAACATTTAATATTTACATATATTTACATGAATCAGAAACTTCATAGCTGCAGCTGTTTTTCAGTAAAATGGCCAAAAGCCCCTCATCTGTGTGCATTGTATGGCTTATAGCTAGGGGTGGGAGGGGGGAAGAAACAAAAATCCCTCTGTGAAGAAAAAAATCCTCTGTGAAGAATTCAGAATGACCAAATACATCTCCATGAGATACAAAATAAATAATAAGACAACACTTTTTTAATTGAACTTTATTAGATTAGTTCATTTGTCTTCATTTTCAAAAATACATTAGTTTGAGCTTAAACAAAATGAACTCCACTATTGACTTGCAATTAGGTTTTGAAATGGATTGCTATTAAAGGGTAAACTTATCATGATAGATGAAATAAATAAATACATGCAGTGGTCAACTTATAAGATTACAATATAAAAATGTTGAAGTCTAAAATTACTAACTATCTTGTCAAACATAAGTTAAGTATAAATGTATTGCACATTGAAATTGACCCTAAACCTGTTGAAGTTCTTAAATGGACTTGTCCAGGTTGCATTATTGGAACTGTCCATTAACAATTTTAGGGATATCAAGATGAATATTAGTCATCTATCATCAGTATAAAGCCTGGTCAGACTGCACAGATGTGTAGGTTAGCCTGGCTCTATACTCGTGGAAAAGGCTAACCACTCGGTTACAACAGGTTAAGGGTTAAATAAATGACCTTGATGTTGAAAAAAACAAAAAAACAATAACTTATCTTAAGAATCTCATGTTTTATTATAACTGGACTATTTTTTCTTACACAGCAAGGGTAAAATAGTAAAGTAGTAAATATACCATTTGGTAACCGAGACATTGCATATCTCCCATTACATACAAAATTTATTATAAGCCAAAGCTTTTTGGTTTTTCCATTTTTATCAGTCATATACATCAAAATATCAAAATTATCAAATTATGTGAGATAGTAAATGTTTGTAAAATCATGTATGTAAATAAATATATGTCACATTCAATTTTATCCATTCAAGATATAAAAGAAAAAAATATTTTAAAATTATGCCTGTTTATACAGAAAAATATAATAGACTTGTGTATGTGTGTTTGTAAAATGCAAATCAGTTTATAGAAAAACCTATCGTTTGTTTGTCTGGCTATGTAGTAACCAATAGACTTGCTTGTATGACTAGTAACATGTTTGTCAATTAATGTAGAAACCAAGTAATTTGTGTGGCTGAAATAATGCACAGAAACCAAGCAATTGTTTGTGTGGCTGGAATAATGCACATCAATTTATGTAGAAATCATGCAATTTGTTTGTGTGGCTGGAATAATGCACATCAATTCGTTAAGAAATCAAGTAGTTTGTTTAAATTCATGTGAAAACCAACAGATTTGTTTGTGTGTCTGGGATAATACACATCAATTTATGTAGAAATAAATAGATTTGTTTGTGTGGTACTAATGATGCATATCAATTTCTGATCCATTTATGTAGAAACCTTACAGATATGTTTGTAAGGCCAATATATAATGGAGAAATAGTTATTTCAAACTTTGACTTTGATCATGGTTTTCTTATGTCATCAAATTTTTTCTTGAAAAATGATAATATCTTTATCTCTCAAACTTCTGAAGATGCTTTACTTTGACATATTTGTGTTTATACTATCCAACACTCTGACTTACAATAACAAGTTTAGTGTGAATATTAAACTCCTAATGCATACATTGTTTTTTTTGTCTCATTTGTTCATGTGTGTACATAAAGTTAAGACTTATCATACATGTATATGCTGCACATGGCATGGTTATTTCATGTCCTAGCATAGATAACTGAACATTACTGACAATTATTTTGAGAAACTGCAATGGGAACAAAAGGTTCAAACTCTTAGCCTAATGGCAACAGATTCTAGCCATGTAACAAGTGCAGACGCAGATCAGCTGACACATCTATGTGGTCTCATCATCATATGTGCAGTTTGCTATTTAGTCAGTACTAATTTTCAAATTTTACCTAAAATTGATGAATGGTTTTGCCTAGTTTGAAAGATGGACAAGTCTATTTAAGCTATTTTAGGTTGGTAATGGTTAATAATTATACAACAATTTTTCAAGTTATGGCTGTAATATCCAAAAATAATTCCATAATAATCTCTTTGAGTTACTTGGTTATTTCTAACAGTAAATATTCTATTAAATATATAAAATTTCAAACACATCTCTACTGTATATCAGTGACTTATGATTCAGTGATATCATATCCACTTTCCCCCCTGAAATACAAGATCACATTAGTTAATTATAAAGGATATCTTAAAATAAAACAAAAATATATTATGAATTTCCATCCATTATAATCATAAAAAGTAAAATAGTACTTTTCAATTATACCTAGAATAACAACATGACTTTTGAACCTGTGCAAACAAATTTATGTTTCAAACCAAGAATAATTGTAGGTAAAATGGCATTGGGTAATCCCTTGTAATAGTTTGTGCTTTTCAACTTCAATGATGTAAAATAATAACTTGGCAATAAACATGTTTATGATAATGTCTACATTCAAGTGAGATAAATAATTAAAAACATGAGTTTGAAACCTCTTTATGTGTATATCTAATTAAGAACGATAACCAAGTCTCTAAAATTGTTTCAAATATTATATGCATTCATGCCATTGCTATGCTGTAACAAAAAGCTTAAACTCACTTTGCAGAATTATCAATGAATTGGCAATTGTTTCTCTAATTAAGTAAAAATAACAATATTATAATTGTTTTGTGGAACTGGTTTGTAATGGTTGGTCTAAATATATCTCTATATTAGAAAACACTGAATTGAACAAAAACTGTGGCACTGGTCTGTGTGCTTGACTATTCAAAGTGCTTCATAGTAAAACAAGGGTATGGATAATGTAGAATTTTCTTACTTCAAAAATGGTCATAATTCTGTCAAAATCAAAAAGAATTATGGGTCTTGGACAGAGGCCTATTATGCTTTCAATAAAAGTGTGAATTTTCAACCCATTCCATTCAGTACTTTTGGTTGAAAGCAAAAAATAACTGAAATGTGATGCGAGTACAATAGATCTCCCTATTCATCGAATAATCGAGCTAAAAATTCCAATTTTATTTTTGCCTGTTTTCAACATGAGTTACCTTTGTAGGGAATGACAAATTGTTGACTCTTCAGAAATAAATAAAAAGAATACAGTATAACACATCAGCTATTTTACACACTTACACATGGGTAGACAATTTTTAACACAGTATTACTGGGTTCTACTTTTTTTCTATTTCCATAATTCTAAATGTTGACAGATAGGACATTCCAACTGAATCTAAATGCCATACCAATAATGGTTATACATGTAAAAAATCTGCAATGTAATAAATTCAATGACCTGCATCTAAATTTTAATGAGTAAATAGAATAAAATAAAACTAAAACATTGATCTAGAGTGTTTTGACTTTCTTTTGAGGTAGAGTGACAATTTATAAACTTTATTTTCACCCTGCTTGACTTGTAATTTGTGTTTGCCACCAGTATAATAGCCTGCATGGTCAGACTGAACAACTCTATACTGTTGGCTGACCAACTTCAAATTTTCATATCAATATATCCTAATTTGATAATGGTCAGTTCCAAAAATGAGAACTTGACAAGTGTATTCAAGAGAAAAAAAACGGGCTGTAAAGCATTTTTTGTGTGGTAATAAGATTCTTGTCACCAAATAAGATATCTGGTCAAGTTCCAGAGATATCTGGTCAAGTTCTGAAGATGAATCTAGATATTTTTGGCTGTCATACGTGGAAAATATAAAATAATTAATTCAATAATACAGTATACAAACCAATCATTTTAAAATGATAAATTCAAAGTGGTCCAAATTATTCACCTGAGTTAGAAAATAATATTCATAGATAAAAATAAGTTTTGCAAAAACAAATATTGTGTTGTCCCAGCAGCTAAATAAAAAGATTTATTAACAAACTTATAGCAAAAGCATCTTTTATAGAATAACCTGTAAATTAAGTATATACCTTACTGACTATTAATTCTCATCATATGAAATCAAATTTAATGAAATTTCTTCACATTAATCTCATGAAAAAGTAAAATATAAAAATCCAGCTTTTTTGTGATTTCAGTAAAATGAAGACATTTTTAGATATGAAATAACTGCAAGCAGCTCATAAAACTTATGTACATGAAATATTCTCAATACATTCAGACTGAAAATAGCCCAAAATACTTTTTTTAACTGCAATAATATTTTGGGTTTTGCACCAAGAAGTTGTATTTTTGTTATTTTACGAGGCATCACCAGGTACAACTGTACAACAACAACCCTTCAATATTATCACATTAAAAAAAACAAATTATCATTGTACAAATAACCATGACAATTTAATACTATAAAACTAGTATAAAATTATCACTTAAAATGTTCACAATCAATTTTTACAAAGACAGGATAAAAACATAATATAATCTAAGCCTCTATACAAATTAACATAATATCTTATCATAATTATCAATACAGTATTAAACACATGGATTTCAAGTACTAAACAATTTTGTCTCTAAGTTTATCTTTGCTAAATTGAGAAAAAATTGCTCTCCAATCTATTTGAGATATAAAAGTTAAGTGTAGATTTATAATTTCTTCTGCTAAAATTGCAAAAGAAAAACCTGAATCTTAGGTTTGCTGTTAGAAGAAGCAAAATAATTTTACAATAAATATCGAATTTAAGAGCATCACATTTTCAGGAAAACTTTATGTAAGTTGAGTGTACAAATTTCTCAATAACAGACATTAAAATGCATTAATTTTCTACTTGTAAAATACTACAATATTAATTAATATTAATTGATATAATGTCAATGTTTTGTATATAAAATTCACAAGGGTCCTTTTAGTTGATCATCATCATGAGTTTAAGGAACTCCACTGAGGTCCAAAGACACATATATCAAGACTTAGTGAAGCACTTAAAATTAAAAACCCTGCAAAAAATAATAAAAAATATATGTAGAATTAAACTGAAAATCGATTTTTGTGAGAATCTTAACTGTATTGCAACACTTCATTTTTGGGTTATTTTGTGGAATAAACATGATTTATCCAGAAATATAGGGTGAGGGAATGACCACAAAAATTTTTACTCTACTTATTGGTCCAGATCCCTCAATAATTGGTATACAAATTTAGAAAAAATATTTCCAGTCTTATTATGTCAAAAAACCTCAGCTGAGTCCCTTCAGTAAGAAAAAATAAACATGTATAATATAATAAATATATTGGTATTAGGCTCCTATTAGTGAATAAAGCTATATCTGATGAAATATTATGTAAAAAATTTAAAACGGGAAAATTATGTTGTATGGAAGATTCTCACAAGAGTTATATCATACAATGTTTCTGTTATTTAACACACATAAATATTGTACATAAAAAGATTAAAAGCTTCCAAAACAAGATCTTCAATAATAATATCTGTCATATTTTGGAATTTATAAAAAAAATAAAACTTTGTAAACTATAGACAACAGATATATAGCTTTATACACTTTGTAAGAGAGATGTCTTTGATCTAAAACACTAACATTACCCGTATATTACAACATAACAGCATTATTATACAACTTCATTAGTAAAAGGAACATGTCAACCAACAAAAGTTGTGTGAAAAAAACAAGACATCCATAAAAAGATATTCATCTATAATAACCTTTGATGCTTAGAGTTTACTTTTACTGAACTAATGTCAGATTTGAATCTGAAACTGACCATGTATAAGGGATATCCATAGCAAAATTCAAATATTGGGCTACAGACAGTATTGCACCTGGTCTCGTGGTTATAAAACTTTTTAGCTCTGTCTCATATCTTTGGATTTTAATTCTGCGACAGTTTCTGACCAATCAAATACCGAAGATCTGAGTTTGAGCTTAAAAGAATTTCTTTATAACGAATTACAGACTCTCTACTGTGACTAGCGGTTGCTAAGTATCTTCCACTGACAACAAACAATCATACTGGGAAGATTGGCCCTGTCTTCAATATTTAAATGAAATTGCACTAAGAAGTATTTTTTCAGAAGAAATGAAAATTAATAATCTACCTACTGACATGACATAGCAAAAAATAAACAAACAAAAAATCCTTCCCACTGTAAAGGTGTGGGGGATAAATATATCAATACATCATCTATATTATAGACAATTAACATCATAATCAAACTCACAGAGTTCATAAGTAAACTACTATCTACAAATCTTTCCAAATGGAAAATTAACACAAGTATTAGTAAAAATACCTTCCTATAATTGTTATGTACAAGAGCAAAATATAAATACATGTAACTTTGTCTTCAAAAGCCACAAAATATTTCTGTTACTGTATATAAGAATTTAATGTATTTAAGTGTTGCACCAAAAGGCATGACAATTAGTTTTTGCTTTACTGTGCTGTCATCACAGTAATCTTACATAAATCATGATTTTTACTTCATAAAAACTTTGTCATTTTTATTTTTTTGTCACAATCTTTTGTGTACGCAATTACTATATTAAATGTTAATGAAGTGATATAGAGTGATTATAAGTGCACCAACACACTAATGGTTGTATGGAAATTTTTTATATCTTTTTCCTGCTTAACTGGTGGAGGAAGACCTCAGGTGACCATTTCTGTCTTATTTCAGGCACAGACACTCGAGTAAAAAAATTAGATATTCCATAAACCACTCTGTCATGGACACCCCTATACTGACATTAATAAATTGAATTTTGATATGTTTGGCTGAAAAAGCAGGGTGTTAGTAAGGTTTCTTTCCATATTGGGGCTGTGTGACCTTTTTTGACCCCAGACAACCAATATTTAAAGCTAGAAATCTTCAAAACAATCTTTCATACCCATTTCAGGAATTATAAGTTAGGCTGAAAATATTACCTCACGAATGTTAACAAGGTTTTTCCATATTTGGGCTATGTGATCTAGTCTCTCATGCCAGATGATCCATATTCAAACTTGCGCTAGAATTCAATACAAGGAACCTTTGATATGTAGACTGAAACAGTAGCCTCTGAAGTGTTAACATGGTTTTTCAATACTTGGACTGTGACCTAGTTTTTGATCCCACATGACCCATATTTGAAGCTATAATTCAGCCTTTCTGATAAATTTCAAGCACATTTGGGCCAAAATAGTAGCCAAGAATTTTCCATATTTTTTGTGTGTGATTTGGTTTTTGACCCATTCAAACTTCAGCAAGAATTCATAAAAACAACTTTCTAACAAATTCCCAGGATATTTGGACTGAAAAAATTGCCTTTAAAATGTAAACAAGATATGTCTATATTTGGCTTGCTTGACCTAGTTTTTCATTCGAGATGACCCTCGTTTGAACTTGTCTGAGAATAAACATCCTTACCAAGTTTGTTGACAATGGAGGCAAAAAAAAATTGACCACTAGTGTGTTAATGAACTACATCAGGACAGATGACTGACAATCAATGATCCTAAAAGTTCACCCAGCTCAGGTGAGCTAAAAAGATAAATCTTTAACAAAGATTGTAATAGTGCGGTCCATAAGGAAACATTTATAAACTTTACAATAAATAATTATTTTGCATTTAAATAAATTATCTTTGGTTTGGTTTTAACTGGCACTGACACTATAAAGGTCACAGTGTGACATTTTAGCTAAGTGGTGGAAGACATCAGATGCCCAACTTGAATTATGGATTATTTAAGTCGCTAGTGGGCACCTGAGAAAAACCACCAACCAGCTAGATACATTCCTCACTTAAAATAATCCAAAGTTCCTGACAGGATTCAAACCTACAGGCATGAGGGGCAAGGGATTCAAATCCAGCAGCCTCACTTCTCATTTAACTGACACAACATCTTACAATATGCCAAAGAGACATAAAAAAGAACACCATATATTGCAAGAGTCACATCCCATATTTTAAAATTGTTTAAACTGCAGACTGAACATCCACTAGTGAATTGTCTATGTGTTTGGCAAAATCAGTATTTTGTATTCCTTAGATATTCTTCAGTTTACCTCTCTATACTATTGTCTGATCTATATTTAGAAATGTGGCCATACTAAAATCCAACATTTATGACCAGGGTTGTACTTGAAAAAGATTGTGTCAAAACTGGACATACAATATCAGACACAATCTAAATAAATTATTGATGCAAATAATTTTTCTTTTATAAATAATATCTATGTAATATCAAGCAAAATCCAATGTGTTAACAATTTCATGAAGTCCATGTCCATTTTACCTACGGCCAATCAAATGTCTGTTTTGCTTGGATAAAGAATAATTTATTTCTTGGTCTGAAGAAGTCATACAATTTTTCCAGAACTTCTGGATCTACTTTTGGGTGTGGCCGTCCTTTAGTATCACTCAAACATGGTGTTTCTAACGATTCCTTACTCATACAAAAAAATCCTTTTGATGCATTAAAATAAAACATTTGTTGTGAAAACTTGTGAGGAATTCCTAGGAAAGTTTCTATATTGTACAGCTCTGGGTAAGGATTAGTTATCAAAGCATCTCCATTAGTTATATGAATTTGATCCAGACGAAAAAACTCCAACCAGTTCACAAAGTAGTGGTAATACATAGATCTTTGAACAGGTCTATACCCTGTATTAACTTCTCCATTTTCATCAAGTACTAGATCTTCAAATTCTTCAATTTCTTTGTTTCTTTGTCCTTTAACAAATTTAAGTTGTGTGTAATCAGAAATGAGGCGAGTAACTGGCTCCCGCACTATTATTAACAGTTTTATTGAGCTATTCATTCTGTAGATACGTTCTGGAGTCATCAAATCAGAGAAATATGCCGGAGTTTTCTCAAGGGTAATCTGGTCCTCCAAACTAGGTGGCATCTCTTTACGATAGTACTCTAAGCCAAGCTTATACCTGTCTGTGTTGAAAAAGTGTTGTTCTTTTGCGCTAGCAACAATACTAGGATGCAAGTCGAGATATTGGAGGAGAGCTCTTGTACCTGCTTTACGAACCCCGATAATGATACATGATGGAAGACGTTGACTAGTTTTGAGATGACTGGAAGAAAGACGGGTGATATTTTGTGCATTTTGAGTCATTAAGTCCGGCTTTATGCTTAGCACATTACATGTTCCTGAACATATGACATAACAATTAAAACACGAGTATATAAGCGTTATACAGCAAATGGCAACAATAAACAAGAAGATGAGCATTTTTCGGCGGACACTCTTTGGAACCTGATACTTAAGGTATCCTTGCCACCAGTCTGTGACCTTTGACATACTGGCATACTTAATTGATGTGTCTGGAAGCCAATTTGTTGATGTGTTATGTGAGTCAAGGTTGCCTGTCATTTTGCCTGATTTCAAGATGCACATTCCTTAACTCCTGAAAAATACAAAAATAAACTAAATAATTTTATATTTATCAGCAACAATATCATTTTTGTATCACATTTAAGAATATTGAGATATAATTCACTATGTATTGTTATTTATATATCTTCATCAATGCTTTACATACCAAATGACTGAACAAGTTAAAGAAGGCCCTGTAGACAACTGCCATCATTAAATCTAGGGGGTGCTAGGTTTGCACAAAGAATCAATGGACAAAGAAACAATTATCACAAGTTTGTTTAATGTCTTGATATAGGACAATCAATGTCTGAAAGTAGGTGTTATGTCTAGATATTGAACAAAGCAACAATATCCATAAGTGTAATGTTCAGTGTTTCCAGAAATGCATGTTCTGTCTAAATTTTGTAGAAATATAAAAAATAAAAACGTCTTCGAGTAGGTGTTCTGTTAAATGTCTAAGGTTTCGACAAAGCAACAATGTCCACAAGTCTGAGTTCTGTCCAAACTATGGTCAAAGTTACAGTCATTAAGTTTGTGTTCTGTCTATATTTTTCACAACACAACAATGTCCAATGTTTACATTTTAGACACACCAACTATGGCAATATTTTTAGCCATATCCAAATTTTGGATAAAGCATCAAACTGCCAGTAAATGGGTGGTTTGTCTAGTGTTTGGATAAAGTAACAAGAGCGATCAGTAATCACATGTGTCGCCTCATGATGGCCAATTTCATGTTGGGACAAATTTTGTGACAGACGGACAGACAGACGGACAGACAGATGGACAGTGCACAACTAGACTTGGTACTGATCAATCATGTAAAGTTTGGATAAAATTGCACCAGTAGCTTATGAGGAGTAGTCCGGACAAGCTTTTGCGTATCTGGCAACACACAGAAAAAAACACCTTTTTATCAAAGGGCCATAACTCAGCCAAAAATCATTCAACCGGAAAACCCCTGCAATATTCGGAAGGACTTGAGCTACAGATCAATCCTGTAAAGTTTCATTGAAATTGCATAAGTGGTATAAGAGAACTAGTCCGGACAAACTTTAAAAATAAAAATTATTAAAGGGCCATCACTCTGACAAAAATCATTGAACCGGAAAATGCTGACAATATGCACGACTAGACTTGGTACTGATCATTCCTGTAAAGTTTGGATGAAATTGCACCAGTAGTTTATGAGGAGTAGTCCGGACAAGCTATTGTGTATCTGGCAACACACAGAAAAAAACACCTTTTTATCAAAGGGCCATAACTCGGCCAAAAATCATTCAACCGGAAAACCCTTGCAATATGCGCAAGGTCTTGAGCTACAGATCAATCCTGTAAAGTTTCATTGAAATTGCATTAGTGGTATAAGAGAAGTAGTCCGGACAAACTTTAAAATTAAAAATTATTAAAGGGCCATAACTCTGACAAAAATCATTGAACCGGAAAATGCTGACAATATGCACAACTATACTTGATACTGATCATTCCTGTAAAGTTTGGATGAAATTGCACCAGTAGTTTATGAGGGGTAGTCCGGACAAGTTTTGTGACGGACGGACGGACGGACGGACAGACAGACAGACGGACAGACGGACGACGGAGAAGTGATCCCTATATGTCGCCACTACTCCTTAGAGGCGACACAAAAATGCCTCCATAAAATTGCGTTCTGTTTAAAGTTTGGACAAAGCAACAATGCCTTCATAAGAGGATGTTCTGTCTAAAGTTTGGCCAATGCAAAAACGCCTCTATAAGAGTGTTCTGTCAAAACTTTGGCCAAAGCAACAATGCCCCCATAAGAGGATGTTCTGGCTAAAGTTTGGCCAAAGCAAAAACGCCTCCATAAGTGTGTTCTGTCTAAAGTTTGGCCTCCATAAGGGGATGTTCTGTCTAAAGTTTGGACAAAGCAAAAATGCCTCCATAAGTGTGCTCTGTCTAAAGTTTGGCCAAAGCAACAATGCCTCCATAAGGGGATGTTCTGTCTAAAGTTTGGACAAAGCAAAAATGCCTCCATAAGTGTGTTCTGTCAAAAGTTTGGCCAAAGCAACAATGCCTCCATAAGAGGATGTTCTGTCTAAAGTTTGGACAAAGCAAAAATGCCTCCATAAGTGTGTTCTGTCTAAAGTTTGGCCAAAGCAACAATGCCTCCATAAGAGGAATTGTTCTGTCTTAAGTTTGGACATAGCAAAAATGCCTCCATAAGTGTTTTCAGTCTAAAGTTTGGCCAAAGCAACAATGCCCCCATAAGAGGATGTTCTGTCTTAAGTTTGGACATAGCAAAAATGCCTCCATAAGTGAGTTCTGTCTAAAGTTTGGCCAAAGCAACAATGCCTCCATAAGGGGATTTTCTTCCTACAGTTTGGACAAAGAAGAAAATGTCTTAATAAGGAAATGGTCTGTCAAGAGTATGGACAAAGCATCTCAATGCCTCAGTAAGTGTAATCTGTTTAAAGTTCGGATAAAGCAAAAATGCCTCCATATTGAGATTTTCTGTCTAGCAAAAATGTTCTCAATTTTGTACTATATATATATCGTTATGACACAGCAACAATATCCACAATTTGTGTTTTTGACAACAAAAAGTAGGTAAGTGTGTGTTATGTCTAGTGTTTAGACAAAGCCACAATGTCAACAAGTGCTGGCAATCAAGCTGTCTGAGATACCTGTTTTTTGAAGATTACCACACCAGAATTAATTTAGAGTAATGATGCACACAAATTCATTACAGGCACAATAAAAACAAAACATGTGGTAACATATTTTAAGTTTTAAAGTATCATTATCAGAAATTTATTAAGTAGATAATTTTGAAGGATACAATTGTTTTAGTTGGTCTTTGCAAAACTGAGGCATACATGTGAACTTTTTTTGATGATCAAATGGGAGATTTTTCCTCAAAAAGAGGGAGATTTTAGAAGTTGCAATAAATAAAGAAGGAAGTTCTGACATAAAAAATAGGGAGATTGCCTAAATTTGTGAAAATACCCCTTATTTTAAGACAAGTCTTTGAAAATATGGCTGCAGAAAGTGGGAGTCTCCCGCCAAAAGTGGGAGAGTTCACATGTATGCTGAGGCATTATCAACATATGCCTCTACATTTATGCTGAAATTTTGAAAATTCACAATAAAAAAAAATAAAAATTAATATTATCTTATATCTTTACCAATAAAATATTGCATTTAAATTTCACTACTCAACTAGACAAAAAATAACAGAAGAAAAACGGTAGATTTCCATGTGATAAACTTGATGATGATGCGATAACCTAATGCATACAGTATTTTGTTAATCTTTCTTGTAATAATCTATATGTAAAATCAGTCAATTAAAGGTGAAAATAACAACTTATAGCTGTGATTTTTTTAGCAATTATGAAATTTTGTGGGCATTTTATTGGCTATTATATCATATCATGAGCATGACAAATTGTGTGAATCACAGAAAATTCAGATAAAATATTTCATATCTTTTTTACTTTAATTTTATCTCAATCTATCAGTGTGCAAAAAATTTAAATGTTAAATAACTGAATAATTGAATCTTTGAAAGTGGTGAATTTTAATGCTCAGACTTTTTCTTCTTATTCACTGTTTCTTAACATGTCACATTGACTTAAAAAGAATACATGGATTTTATACAAGGTTAAAATTCTCAAAAAGGACAATGTTTAGTGAGCTAAAAAAAAGTTTTATAATTCAATTTCTAAATAAAATAGAATTTAAGGAGGAAACAGAAGTTTAAAGCAGCATGCCTCCAGATTCATGCTAATTCTTATACAAAATTTTAAATGTATTAAAAAGTAAAATATTACCAAGTGAACACACAATGCATCTATGAAAGTCAGACTATGCAAACAAAGATATCACCCTTACTGTGTTAGTCACATAGTAGAAAAAAAGGTGATAAATACTACAAAATCAGTCTGTAATTGCATATAACATGTAAATTATTTCTTGAGTTGTGAATATTTTTACTTTTCTGAAAATTTGAATACATTTTTCTGAAGGTTGGTTTTCTTGAAATATTTTAGCTCATCTGGAACATGCAGGTTTAACTAGAACTGCCACTATCATGGCGTGAATACCCCCGCATACCACTTTGTCAGAATCAACAGTGGCCATTTAGAGCTCAAGGACAACCTCCCTGCCAAATCTGAGGTTACTAAGCCAGTGCATTGCTAAGTTATGTATTCTACATGCTTCAAATGTGAAAATGTCAAAATCAATACACTGCGGACAGGACATTCTTTAGCAATTGAGAAGAAAAGCTTTTTTTGTCAAGGTCCCTGTGACCTTGACCTTTGACCCAGTGACCATAAAATCAATAGGGGTCACCTTATAGTCATGATCAACATCCATGCCAAATATGAAGACTGTGGGTCAAAGGAATCTTAAGTTAATGGGTGGACAAACTTTTTGAAGTCAAGGCCCCTGTGACCTTGACCTTTGACCTAGTGACCTCAAAATCAATAGGGGTCATCTACTAATCATGACTAACCTCCATGCCAAATATGACGACTGTAGGTCAAAGGAATCTTAAGTTATTGGGTGGACAAGCTTTTTGAAGTCAAGACCCCTGTGACCTTGACCTTTGACCTAGTGACCTCAAAATCAATAGGGGTCATCTACTAATCATGACTAACCTCCATGCCAAATATGAAGACTAAGGGTCAAAGGAATCTTAAGTTATTGGGCGGACAAGAAAAATCCAACGGACGGCCGGACGGACGGACGGACAAGCTGATTCCAGTATACCCCCCTTACAACTTTGTTGTGCAGGGGTATAATAAAAATTCTATTTAACAGTCAGACTATCTAACAAATTGAAAAAGCAGACAATATATTTTATATCAGGGTCATTATACTATAAAGAAGAAATATTTGAACCATCCACTGAGACAACCATATGCTCTGCTCTGAATTATAACAGCTCTTATTAAATATACTAAGAGAATTTTTACAGCCACTGCATGGCACAAAGAAAATTAATGTGACAATAACATTAATGTAGATAAAATAGACACCTTAAAGGTTGACCATCATTGCAAAATTTAGAACATTGCAAGCTTGGTTTGATTGAGCTTGTTCATGAATTGGTAAATTAAATATATAATATCATATATGACCATGGTTTGTTTATATTAACTTTTTAAAAAATGCATTAAGAATTGAAAGTTACAACCCTAGATCCTAATGAAACTTTTAATATAAAATATACATTATTCTTTAATTACATCCAGACTTATTTGAACATAAAATCAATTATTTTTAAAAGTGTAATCACATGCTTATTTTTTCTCATTTACACTGAAGCACAAGCCAGAATTATTGATCATAGAGTTATTGATCTTTTTATTTCAGAATTATTGACTTTAGAAATATTGACAGTCTTAACCTTAGAATTATTGACCTTTTCATGCCAAAATATTTACCATAAAAAAGTTATTTACCTTTTAGTGCCATAACAACTGACCTCTTCAAACCAGAATTATTTACTTTTTCATGCCAGATTACCACAATTAATGTTCATGTTAAATCTGACACTGATATTATTCAGATGCTTGAGGTCTGCCAAACTATCCCAGTACAACAAACTGGAATGGTTAAAACACATTCAAAATACTGCTGCTGACTTCTATAAATCTGAGGTATCTGGTAAATTAAATAGGTATCTGGAAAATTTAATTTACCAGAAATCTGGAATCAATTACAGAATTATTATTTTATGACCTTTCAGCATTTATTAGCTCACTCAGTTGGATAATTCAGACTACAGGTGTATATAATGGGAACAGCAGAATTTTATTCCTTTATTGTAGTTCTGAAGGTTTCTATTTTTCTCTCTATTATTTTCTCAGCATTAAAATCTATTTCTATCTTAGCTGATTGGATGCTACCAAAGTTATCAGTGTCAGATAAGCTTGTTGGTTAGGTATTTTTTGTTTGTTTGTGATTAGCTTTAATTGTCTGTTTATTTATTTTTGTGTGATCATTTATGATTTTGTTAAATGTTTTTACATTCATTTTCTGCTTGCGCATTCATTGTCTATTTATGTATTTATGATTGTTGAATGTTCATATATTCATTGTCTGTTTATGTACTCAAGATTATTCATGCATTCATTGTCTTTTTATGTATTCACATTTGTTCATGTATTCATTGTTTATTTACATGTATGTATTCATGATTATTCATGTATTCATTGTCAATCTATGAATTCATGATTATTCATATATTCATTGTCTATTTATGTATTCATGATTATTCATGTATTCATTGTCTATTTATGTATTCATGATTATTCATGTATTCATTGTCTATTTATGTATTCATGATTATTCATGTATTCATTGTCTATTTATGTATTCATGATTGTTCATACTATTCATTGTCTATTTATGTATTCATGATTATTCATGTATTCATTGTCTATTTATGTATTCATGATTATTCATGTATTCATTGTCTATTTATATATTCATGATTATCCATGTATTCATTGTCTATTTATGTATTCATGATTATTCATTGTCTATTTATGTATTCACATTTGTTCATGTATTCATTGTCTATTTATGTATTCATGATTATTCATGTATTCATTGTCTATTTATATATTCATGATTATCCATGTATTCATTGTCTATTTATGTATTCATGATTATTCATTGTCTATTTATGTATTCATATTTGTTCATGTATTCATTGTCTATTTATGTATTCATGATTATTCATGTATTCATTGTCTATTTATATATTCATGATTATTCATGTATTTATTGTCTATTTATATATTCATGATTATTCATTGTCTATTTATGTATTCCATTTGTTCATGTATTCATTGTCTATTTATGTATTCATTGCCAGTTTATGTACTCACTATCCATTTATGTATTCATTGCCATTTTATGTATTCATTGCCAGTTTATGTATTCATTACCAGTTTATGTATTCATTGACAATTTATGTATTCATTGACTGTTTATGTATTCATTGCATGTCTATGTATTCATTGACAATTTATGTATTCATTGTCTGTTTACGTATTCATTGTCTGTTTATGTATTCATTGTCTGTTTATGTATTCATTGTCTGTTTACGTATTCATTGTCTGTTTACGTATTCATTGTCTGTTTATGTATTCATTGTCTGTTTATGTATTCATTGTCTGTTTACGTATTCATTGACTGTTTATGTATTCATTGACTGTTTACGTATTCATTGACTGTTTATGTATTCATTGACTGTTTATGTATTCATTGACTGTTTACGTATTCATTGTCTGTCTATGTATTCATTGACTGTTTATGTATTCATTGCATGTCTATGTATTCATTGACTGTTTACGTATTCATTGTCTGTTTATAAGTTCAATCAATTGATTGATTTTCATGGTGTATTAATTTCTGTACAACTTGAAATAAAATTAAACACCAATTTTGAAATTGTTATTCATTAATTAATAACAAATAATAAAACAGAAAGTTTTACAATAAATCAGAGGTCATGTAATCATCATACCAATCATAACTTGACACAAGCATCCTACTAAATTCTCTCCAAAAAATGATTAACTATGTATCCAGGACAGTTTTCTATTTGATAGACAGAATAATTTCAAAACTTATCTGAAAGGATTCTCAATCTATTTAAATTTTGATCCACCATGTCACAGACTTGCCAATAAATGCACGAAATCAAGTGCCAAGACCTCCAGTAAATATTTACAGATGAATACAGTCTTGAAGAAAGAAATTGGTTTTTCTATAGTGAGAGAGGTTATTTAACACTCACAATCATTTTTGAATGACATTTTATCAAGAATGTTATCTTTACCATAAATCATGTCCTGTTGTATTTTTCCCTACTCTTGATGATATATTTCAAGCTTAATGGATTCAACATTTTCCAATTGTCTGATTCAAGAATTGTCTGATTCAAAACTATTTCTTTTGTGATTTTTTGAGAAAAAACACAACAAAAGCAGTTTTTTTATGACAGTTGAATTGTTGAATTTCATAAATAGACTTTTTTCCAGCTTCTTTCTTTGGAACTATCAGTTTTGAGGATAAGGGATTAATATCACATTGTAGAAATTCTAACAATTGTGGTCCTTCAAGGTGCTATACTCCTCCATATCCTACACTAACCTGACCAACATTAAAAACTATTTTAAGCACATTATAATAATATGTTACTTAGTATGTTAAATTTCATAAATCAATATCATCATTTTTATTTTCTATTTACACAATATAAAATTGTGTTTTACCTTGAACATTCAATATAAGTATTTTCAAAACATGAAATATTCATAGAAAAAATGCTATTTTCTTTTTAACAACATTTGTATTTTATTTAAAAACAACTTACTTTAGACAGCAATATAATATACCATGTACATCACATCATCTTTACATTATAAGAGGATATATCTTGTCAATTACTCTCTTATAACGTAACACAATCTTTTCCTGGTGTTAAAAGAAATGAAACACTTAATACAATAGCCAATTAAAAAGAAATTCAAGATTTCAGACATCCCTTCAGGTATTTAATACACACCTTAATACCCAATTAACCAAGTTTTTAGCAGGTGATACCTATGTAAGTGCTTACCCTTACACTTTTTTTTTTATCAAAGTTCAATCAAGCTGCAATACTCTTACATTGTAACTGACAAATTATGAAAATATATTGAAATTTTCCCTAAAAATGATGAGTGGTTTTGTCCAAAATAAAATGATGGACAAATTCATTTATAATACTTAGCTTGGTAATGGCTAAAGTATAAAACAAGCTAGTTCTGCTGTTAGCCTAGGTCAAGATAATTGGCATAGTTATCTTATATGCATCTAGACCCAGCAAACCACCCACAACCTCCTTACATATTTATTTCCTATCAAATTATATTGAGATAATTCAGTAAAAGTCTCAACTTTTATACTGGCAAAGTATCACATTTAAATTTATACAGGCTGTCTTGTGGGAAACTCCCTAAAGTAACCAACTATAACTAGAATCTTTAAGTTTTTTTGCCATATATTCACACAAGTGTGAAAGAATTTGAATGTAGTATTTGAATGTAACTGCTATCTTTTCCACATTTCAAGTTTTGTATTACTGCTATGCCTCTGTATTTCAAATTGTCAAGGAATTTCAACAATAACACACAAGTTCTCTAGAGTTCAGTTCATGTTAACTTTTCTATACATTTTTGATTACAAACAAATAAGATACGGTACTATTTCATATAAACATTTACCAAATGGTTCATGAGAAGCACATGCTTCAGTATAATTTAGTTATACTAGAACTGCTTTATCTAACAAAAGATGTGTATGATATGCCACTACAAAGATTATCTACCCTTCTAGTATAAACAAGAAAAGCATTGATGCAAAGCATCAAAGGGCGTCCAAGCAAGAAATGCAGCAAGTGAAGATGAACTAGTACACATATGATGACAAGATATTCTTATAAACTACCAGAAATGTATACCACTTATGAATGAGCGGACGAAAGACATTGTTCATTATGAACTTTGATTGGCATGCTAGAGATTAGAATATTACTTGTTATTTCTTTATGATCGTGGTTATTAATAGCAACGGATATACATGTATGCAATCATTTATAATCCATATGTGTAACGCATGATCAACACGTACCACACATTTGTCCCTTATTATGTACATGTTATCGCTATTAGCGAAGACCCCCTTAAGGTATCTGTTCACACTTTAAGTTAGTAAAAATATGACACTGGTTATATTACCATGTTGATCATGTTGAGCATAATTGTTTATTATACAATAATTGTAATATCTATTAATTTTAATTTAAAAAAAATACAAATTTTATGAATATTGTTTTCTTTTATTCTTTTTTGTGTTTTATGTGCTATTTTAATACTGAGTTTTTACTACTCTTTTTTATTAAAATTGTAAAATAAATTTTAAGAATTCAATTGTCATATTGACCGACGATTATAAGTCAAAGCTTAACTGGAAAAAGTCAGTAAATTATGGTTTATCTTTCAATATATAATATTGTTTATTCTTAAACCATGTACATGTACATTGTATTTTTCTTTATCATTTTTTAAATTATCGATCAATTGAATAATTCATAAAATCTAATTTGTAACTTTGAATAATTCCTCGACATCTTTACTAAACACGGATAACAAATTGAATAATTAAAAAAAATGTTTCAAAGTTGATAATGTCATTTTAATACCAAAAAAAATACTATTCGCCGGTCACTAGTAAATCCTGGTCAAAATAGACCGGGAGAGACCGGCATTTACCGATAGGAGTGATAAAAAGATATATCTATAAATAGGTTTTTGGAATATTTAGGTCATCAACTGATCATTCTAGGATACATGTACAACAATAACATACCATGACATGATAACCGACTGTGTACTACAAAATGATAAATAAAAAACCCCGAAGAGCGCGATTTATTGACGGAAAAGGTTATTTCATTTGTAAATGTTTGCATTGCGAAAATTCATTGTAACATATCGCGACATTTCATTCTTATTTAATAATCAAGCACCCTCATACCGATCGGAATTTTCGGCTTTTATTATGACCGACTAAAAGGCTCGAGAAGTTGCTGTCGCCCTTTCACAAAATCTGATCTCATTCCATAAGAGCGCCGCGCTTCGGCGCGGACGCCAACAAAGGAAGTAGAGGAATAAATATATGACATCATTATGTCAAAATGCCAAATAAATAAATTGATGTTAATTTCTGAGTTTCAAGACTAAACTATTCAATGTTTGATAGCCACTAATAGATGTAGATCTATCAGAATATCACTTTAAACTTGATTTTTAAACAAGAGCGATCAGTAATCACATGTGTCGCCTCATGATGGCCAATTTTATGTTGGGACAAGTTTTGTGACAGACAGACAGACAGACAGACAGTGCACAACTAGACTTGGTACTGATCATTCCTGTAAAGTTTGGATAAAATTGCACCAGTAGTTTATGAGGAGTAGTCCGGACAAGCTTTTGTGTATCTGGCAACACACAGAAAAAAAACACCCTTTTATCAAAGGGCCATAACTCGGCCAAAAATCATTCAACCGGAAAACTCGTGCAATATGCGCAAGGACTTGAGCTACAGATCAATCCTGTAAAGTTTCATTGAAATTGCATTAGTGGTATAAGAGAAGTAGTCCGGACAAACTTTTAAAAATAAAAATTATTAAAGGGCCATAACTCTGACAAAAATCATTGAACCGGAAAATACTGACAATATGCACAACAAGACTTGGTACTGATCATTCCTGTAAAGTTTGGATGAAATTGCACCAGTAGTTTTTGAGGAGTAGTCCTGACAAGCTTTTGTGTATCTGGCAACACACAGAAAAAAACACCTTTTTATCAAAGGGCCATAACTCGGCCAAAAATCATTCAACCGGAAAACCCGTGCAATATGTGCAAGGACTTGAGCTACAGATCAATCCTGTAAAGTTTCATTGAAATTGCATTAGTGGTATAAGAGAAGTAGTCCGGACAAACTTAAAATAAAAATTATTAAAGGGCCATAACTCTGACAAAAATCATTGAACCGGAAAATGCTGACAATATGCACAACTAGACTTGGTACTGATCATTCCTGTAAAGTTTGGATGAAATTGCACCAGTAGTTTATGAGGAGTAGTCCGGACAAGTTTTGTGACGGACAGACAGACAGACAGACGGACAGACAGACGACGGAGAAGTGATCCCTATATGTCGCCACTACTCCGTAGAGGCGACACAAAAATGAACTAAATATTAAGAATGCAATATCAATGATTCTTGTGTATCAGTCAGGATTATCTACTGTTTGCACACATAAATCGGCTGCTGTCACAGACAGCAATATCTAGCTATCAGGTAACTGTTTAGCAGAAACTTGACAGAGCCTTGTTACTGCCATAAACAGTTACCCGTGAGCCAGATTTTCTGGTCTGTACCGGCAGCCAGTGTAAGATCCTTATATGTGACATGCTGCATTATGTTTTTTTCTTCCCCCCCCCCCCCCTCATTTCCCTGGATGATGTCAAGGTCATATAGCAGTTTTCCTGTTTTCAATGGTATAAAGTACTAAAGAATACCAATTGTGCATTTCTTCAGGATAATATATTTACTGAAGTATACTGCAGCATATTTTTCCACCAGGTTGTACCCACTTTCCAATGAATAGGATCTGATTGGCAGGATATCAGATAGTTTGGCAAAAACTTTAATGGCACAGAAAGCATAAATGAGTCTAAGTCAGCAGCTTCAACAACTTATGTAGCCTTAGAGGTCCCTCCCTCACTGTTGTATTAACATAAGTATACTTCTAATTGACTCACAACAAAAACATGTAAGTACCATCTCTTTAACAAACACAAAATATAAAAATTCAAGTTAAATATCCAGTTAAATATCCATCACAAATCTGTATGTATAAATACATTCTGGCAATTTTTAATGTTTTAACATCTAAATTGGTGTCAGCAACAGATTCTACTCATTCAATCAGTGCAGACCAGGATCAAACGTCACATCAATGCCATCATGGTCTGCACTATTTGATATTCAGCCAATATTTATTTGAAATTTGCCCTAAAAATATTAATGGTTCTATCCAGATTGAAAGATGGACAAGTCCATTTAAGGTATTTAGCATGGTACCGGTATTTGGTCTTTCTTTTCTAAAAGTAAAACTATCATAAAGCATGACAATAACAATAATTATGTTAGAGAACTCCCCAAAGATGAGCAAATATAGACCCCTTGGTCTCCATTAACACCTACATAATCACCCAATAAATAAACCATCAGGCATTTATAGAATATACAGAAATTATCTCCACAGAAGGTTACAGTAATTGTTGGACAATTCAAGAAAGACACACATGTACAGCACAAAAAACATCATGCCAGCCAGGGTATATATTGGTCAAATAAAAAAGAAAATAGAAAAAAAGAAAAGTTCAAAAGTTAGATTTAAAAAGAAAAGTTTTTTTTAATGATGGTGCACTAATAAAAGTTTGGTGCACTAATAAAAGTTTCATGGTGATGTTACAGTTATTATAAATGATCATTAGCTATTATATAAGCACTAATTTTTCCATAATGGTGGGCCATTGTTACAGTTTTTATCAATATTGTATAGCTAAAAAATTAAGAAATTAAAATAATGTTGGACCAATTGGTAAACAAATTCTAATGATAAAGTAATAAATCATTTCATTTGTAAATAAATTACAGTTATTTTTAAATGATAGTGAGATAGTTAATTAAGTTTATAAATGATGTTTGGGTAATGGGAGAATTCTTTCAAGATGGGCTAATTAAAATAAATGAAGTTTTTTAATGATTGTGGGCATGTACATTAAAAAACTCAATTAAAATTTGTGAATGAGTACAGGGTACTGAATTATGGAAGGATATACAGTTCAAGTTTTTGTGCCAATAAACTAATTAATAATTTTTAATGACTGTGTAGGAGAAATTAATCAATTCTAATTATATCAAATAATGATGATGATATAAAGAATTTTAAATGAAGGGTTTGATTTCTTGGAATTGAAGTGAAGTAACTACAAAATGCTTTACAACAAAACCACCATATTCTCCACACAAAATAAAACGGTATAATATTATAGTATTTATTTCTGTACAGACTCAGGTTTTCATTAATAGTATTGTTAAACAATTTGACCAGATATTGTAAAATATTTCACAGGTGAACCAAATCCTAGATGATATAAAAAACTTACTAGTTTTAAATTGAATATTCTATACACAACCTGACATAGTAACCTATATCTGTCAATATATATCAATGAGAACAAATGTGGGAATATAAAGATGATTTCATTATATATGTAGAGATCTGCTTTCACACCTATCTCCTCTAAAACATTACACAAACATGTTCCTTTTATACCTGAAAGTGATTTAACTCAGACAAGTTACATAAAGCAGACAGCACAGACAATGATGAATCAAAGCACAGAAAAATGAAAATTGTTGAAAGATTTGAAAAAGGAGTTTGTATTGAAGAAACAAATAACAAAAGAAACAAGTGGTAGTGTATTGTATCATTTTTAATCATTTCAAATGAATATTGTTCTTTTCTCAACAACTTGTTCGAGAAATACAACCAGATATACATTTTAACATTTAGAGCATTAGCAACAAACATGAAAATAGTATAGGTGCATTACATCCAAGAAATTATTCTTCAGGAAAAGATTTAATTCTTTATTCATTGTAAAACATATTTTCAACAACATCTAAACATTTAATACTGTAATTCAGGAGGACTTTCATTTTGAAATATTGTTTTGTAGATCCATAATAGTTTAAAATTTATCTATAGAAATAAATATTCTTCATAATCATCTATTAGATATTTCAGTGCCTGAAGAATAACTTACTGAATTATCTCCCTTTCACCCTCAAACACAAAAAATTATAAAAAGTATCCAAAACTTAGTACTTAAATTGTATAACTGTTAACAATTTAAAACAATCTCAAAATAAACCCAGTTTACAGCAAATAACACTTATTTTACAGCAAATAATATCCATTTACAATTTTGAAAACAGACAAAAACATTCAGAAATCTTGATGATGTACTTAACCTTGGTCAATTTGAAGTGGAGACATACTTGAAATTGTAACAATACAGGAGACTATCCACAACGTTCATTGGGTCAGAGACTATGAGAAAAAATTTCAATATAAAATTATTCTTCGTACTTTAGAATTAAAGACTAGATTGTATTAATATAAACAGTATAATAAGATAATACATGTAAATGTACTTCTAACAGTACTTGTATGTTGCAATTTCATACTAAAGCAAAAATGTTTATGACAAATAAATAACTATGATAAAAGTACTAAAGTACTTTAACAGGATCTCAAAAAGGGCATTGGAATCCATGAAAAGTACCTGAAGATTTAAATGTAGCCTAAAGCATATCTCTAGTGGGGCTTGGGATCACAAGATGACACTGGGATCTATGTAGAGGACATTGGAATCACTAAATGACACTAGGATCTATGTAGAGGGCATTGGAATCACTAGATGACAGTGGGATCTATGTAGAGGACACTGGAATCACTAGATGACACTGGGATCTATGTAGAGGGCATTGGAATCACTAGATGACACTGGGATATAGGTAGAGGACACTGGAATCACAAGATGACACTGGGATCTATGTAGAGGGCTTGGGATCACAAGATGACACTGGAGTCTATGTAGAGGACATTGGAATCACTAGATGACACTGGAATCTATGTAGAGGGCATGTAGAGGGCATTGGAATCACTAGATAATACAGGAATCTATGTAGAGGTCATTGGAATCACTAGATGACACTGGGATCTATGTAGAGGACATTGGAATCACTAGATGACACTGGGATCTATGTAGAGGTCATTGGAATCACTAGATGACACTGGGATCTATGTAGAGGACATTGGAATCACCAGATGACACTGGGATCTATGTAGAGGACATTGGAATCACCAGATGACACTGGGATCTATGTAGAGGACATTGGAATCACTAGATGACACTGGGATCTATGTAGAGGACATTGGAATCACTAGATGACACTGGGATCTATGTAGAGGGCATTGGAATCACTAGATGACACTGGGATATATGTAGAAGACATTGGAATCACAAGATGACACTGGGATCTATGTAGAGGGCCTGGGATCACAAGATGACACTGGGATCTATGTAGAGGACACTGGAATCACTAGATGACACTGGGATCTATGTAGAGGGCTTGGGATCACAAGATGACACTGGGATCTATGAAGAGGGCATTGGAATCACTAGATGACACTGGGATATATGTAGAGGACATTGGAATCACAAGATGACACTGAGATCTATGTAGAGGGCATTGGAATCACTAGATGACAGTGGGATCTATGTAGAGAGGACATTGGAATCACAAGATGACACTGGGATCTATGTAGAGGGCATTGGAATCACTAGATGACACTAGGATTTATGTAGAGGGCATTGGAATCACTAGATGACACTGGGATCTATGTAGAGGACATTGGAATCACAAGATGACACTGGGATTTATGTAGAGGGCATTGGAATCACTAGATGACACTGGGATCTATGTAGAGGGCATTGGAATTACTAGATGACACTGGGATCTATGTAGAGGGCATTGGAATTACTAGATGACACTGAGATCTATGTAGAGGGCATTGGAATCACTAGATGACACTGAGATCTATGTAGAGGGCATTGGAATCACTAGATGACAGTGGGATCTATGTAGAGGGCATTGGAATCACTAGATGACACTGGGATCTATGTAGAGGGCATTGGAATCACAAGATGACACTGGGATCTATGTAGAGGGCATTGGAATCACAAGATGACACTGGGATCTATGTAGAGGGCATTGGAATCACTAGATGGTATAGTGATTTCTATAGAAGGTATTAGGAAATCTGTAAAGGGAACTGGAATCACTAGATGACATTGTGATCTTTGCATGCGGCGTCTAAAGAAGGCAGTGTTATCTTAATAAGAGGGCCTTTGGTCACTAGTTAATATTAGGATTTCTATATAAAGAGGGCCTAGGGATCACAGGATCATTAGATGACATTGGGTTCTCTATATAAAGCCTTAGGAACACTATATGACATTGTAATATAAATAAGATGGCCTTGGCATCACTATAATAGACACAGGGATCTCTATAGACAATCGTTCAGCATGTCATACCAATTCTATTTATAAGTATTAAGTACATCTACAAGATTTTTGTATCCATATAAAAAAATAAAGCACTTTACATACATACCATATAAGCAGTTTTTCCCAATGAATCCATAAAGAAAATCCCTTATAATCATGTTAATAAACACAAACCAGTTTAGTTTAATATACATACAACTGTCTTACATTTAGAATACCGAACATTTTAGCAGTTTTGCACAGTCATTCCTTTCATTCATTTAATAAAAGCAATATTAAAATTTCAGGCAAGTATATCTGTAATAAGTAATGCTAAATATAAAGCCCTCTTTTTCAGTCTATTTATGTCCATCAAAACAAACAAGTAATAATTAAACACAAAGCTAGTTCCTCTGACTAGAAAATTACACTGAGGTAAAATAATATTTACAAGTTACTTTTGATTTTTGTTGACTTAATGGATTTAACTTCACTTTAAAATGTCATAAATAATTAAAGTTCAGATAAATATGAAAGGTTAGATTTTTAAAAATTTACATTAATGTCAAACTTACACTGTTAAGACAATAATGCTACTTTTCAACTTTAATGGACAGGACTCTCTACCTGAATTGAACCTTCAATACCGGATAGGTCTTTAAGCGAAGTACTGTCTCCGGTGGGATTCAAACAGAGTAGAATGAGAGGGTATTAAAGTTATAGATGTAGTTTTATATCAGACCAATATCATATAGATATAAACAAAAGTCTTTGATAGATTGTTGATTAAAAGTTTAATTTAGTATTCATGCATAAGTAACTATATTTTTATAAGCCAGTAATACTCATTTATAAAATAACATTTAATACCAGGAAATTTAATTTCTCTTCATTTTTTTTAAAATAAACATACTTTACTGACATTGAACATAGCATGACAACTATTGACAAACAAAAACCATGTCATTTAACAGCTCTCCTAGAACACTTGAAATAAACACCTAATTCAATATAATTTTAGACTTTATCTAAAAGCTGTTCTCCATGCACATAAATGTCTATGTTAAGTATATGGACAGCTGTAAAAACTGACCAAAATGAGTAAGAAAAGTGGACAATTGACCATAAAGTATCACTTGAAACAGTCACACACATCATTTCTATCTTGGGTAATTATATGTTTACAAGAGGAAATTGCAGGTTGCCCCTGGTTTATGGTGATATTACATTGTTTACTTTAGTTGATACAATGACAAGTGGACCAGTTGGTCTATAACTTCTGAATGTACATCTTTTAAAGGAACTCCACTAAGGTCAAAAAGCCTGAAAACATTAAATGTGAAAATCTTACATTGATTGTGAAAATGTTACTTTGATTAACTTTTACAAATCTTAAAAAAGGTAAAATACCCAGACTTGCACACAATTTACTGGTAAAGACCTTCATCAAAAAATGGTATAATAATCTTGAAAAAATAATTTCCAGTCCCATCATGTCAAAAAACCTTAGTGGAGTCCCTTTAAGGCTTGTGACAATACTTCCTTAAATCGGGCAATTGTATTTTTACACCAGGAACATTCTTCATTCATATCAAGGCGTGTCACTTTAGATGTGTAAAAGTTTTATTATAGAAGAAGTACAAACTTTGCAGTCAGTTCAAGTATAATATTTTATCAAATGTACATGTACCGGGTATATTAACAGTTCAATACAGTTTTAATATTCATATGTATTGCACCTTAATGTTTACTAATATCTAATGTGAAGTAATGAATTATTTAAAACTGGCTTTACAAACATAGTGACAGAATTTATGCTCTAAACCAGCAACTTAAAGGATGATGGAGTCACGCTCATTAATATTTCAAGTCTAGGCCTAGATGTCTATAAAGAACTTCAACATCAGCAACATTACCACCACTACTAAACAACAATAACAACAACAATAATAAAGAATTATACATGTACAGTCCTTCTAAATCAAATTCTTACTGCTTCAGAAGTTTTTTTCTGTGTTATAAATGTTAAAGGGACTCCACTGAGGGTTTTTTGGCATGGTAATAATTTTTCAAGATTAATGCTCCCTCTAGTGTAGGTCTACCCAATTACTTGAGTGCAAAATTTCAAATCACTCCCTCAATCCGTTTTTCCAGCATAATTATTCTAATTGTAAAAAAGGGCCTAAATTTGAAAAGCCTTCCAACGTTTTTCCCTCACATCAGGCTCAGCTAGAATAGCACAGAATATGATTTTCAATTTATTTCTTAGTATATTTCTTATTTATCTTTCTCATAATGTTCTGTATTAAGTGCTCTGGCTATTCTGTGTAAGAAATTCAATTTTCATTTTTTAGGCTTTTGGACCTCAGTGGAGTTCCTTTAAGTTTAAAAAAAAAAATCTAACAAAGCTTTTTACACAGAGTTTTTGTTTGTTGATTTTGTTGCCATTTGTGCTTCTGCTAAACCAATAATGTGTAACTGTCATTTATATAATTATGTCAAGACCTTTTTGCCATTTAACCAAACTTCATCAAATTAGTAAGGTCTCTTGTCCATTATGTATAAAGAAGATTGACTGATCTAGGGAAATTATCTATGGAAACTAGGGTAATGACTGTATATACAATCTATATTGTTTCCTACAAATAACATAACAATATATTTCATTTTAAACTGACAAAAATATTTCAGAAATAGCTTTTTATACTCAGTGGGGAAAAAAAACAACAACAAAAAAACAATAACAACAAAAAAATTTAATCATAAACCAGGAAAAAAGTGATATCTATCATTAAAACTGACAAACAAAAATGTAACCAAAACAAAAGGTTTCTTACTGATATAAAATTAATGGAAATAAAAGTTTACCACCAAAACTGGAAAAATTAACAGAACCAAAACGTTTCTAGCTGAAACTTGAAAATATTTTATGTCAAGAAAAAACTTTCAGACTGAAAGTTGTAAATAATAAACGCAAACAACATTTTCAGACAGAAACAAATTAAAACAAAATAGCTTATTTTTTATATTTGATTATTTATAGAAAAGTCTTGTAATTCAATATTCCTACCAATTTCTTCATACATACAAATGTATTTCTTGTATTGAACTACATGTACATGTAGATACTGTGTCATATTGACCCATTAACCATGTGGCCATTTCTCTACACTTTAGTAAAATTAACCTTAGAAAAGAAAAAATCATTAACAAACAAAAAATTCCCCACATCTTTTTTTTTACTCTTACAAAGTGAGCATGCTGTGTGGTATTAAAAAACTTAAATACCCTCCCATGATTAATATCATCTGTAAATATTTTATGAGTTATGGAAAAAAAGCTAACAAAAAGAATGATAAAAACCTAATGAAGAAAATCTATGATGTTAATATGATAACAATTTTCCTTGCTTTGGACCTGGTAAAAGATAGACTTAGTGACCTTCATTAATCTGAAACAATTAAACTAGTAAGTTTAACTAACTATTGACCTGCTAGAAGCAAGTGATTGCCAGTCTCCCAGACTAACATACAGATTTGTGCTCTAAAACTGAAATGGACTATTATTATTTAAATACAGAAGGGTTCAGGACTTCCGTCATATATTCACATGAACAAATCCTTACATTCAAACCAATTTTTAGACATAAGACAAGCAGACTACTTTATAAGTTCACACACACAAGTAGACTGTAGTTCTTTATTCAACATATTTCAATTCATACGAAACAACAAAAACAATAACAACAAAGATGGCCAAACGAAACTTCAGATTTGTGACATATATCTTCATAGAAAATCATGTACATGGAAACAAATCACTAATTCATTAAAGCCTTATTGCATAAATATTGTACGATGATATTTGGTCAATAGCTAAAAATGATTAGGCCAGAAAATACTAAATGATACCTTGGTGAAAATCAATTCAAGCGATGAAATGTTATTATGTATGCAATAATGTGTTATTTATGTAACATAATGATGTATCCATATAAATAATTTCCAGTAAATCTGCAAAAATAAGTATCAATAATAGTCATTTAATTAAACTATAATTAAAATTTTATGGAAAAAAGTATATATGTATTAATACTAGGAAGTAAATTTACAATATCAGTTAAGCATGTTTTTAGCAATCTTGTGATATGAATATCAGATAATATACCTGATGATAAAATGTAAACATTATATCCATCATATCACATGATCATAATTCATGAGAACATGATGTCACATGGCTATGAGAAAAGTTATACTGTTTCACTGTACTTTAAATCAAACTTCATTCTTCAAGGATTTCAAATGAACAGATAATGTAAAGTACATGCATGTATATCCAAGTATAACTGATAATTTCAAGGGGAGACAACCTGACAATATGAGATTACACCCCTTGTATGACTAAAAACTTCAAAATGCACAATGACATTATAATTAATACTTTCTGGTCCAGAGTTTTACGCCCAAATTCCCTGTCTCTTCTATTCTCTGCATGATGCTGTGAAATTCTCATTTAATCCCAATCAAATTCTTGACCAATCATAGCAAACAATTTCCGATTGTACGGATGATAGAAATTATTCAATTTCCTTATAACCTTTGGGTCAATATCGGGATGTTTTCTTCCTTTCTGAGCACCAAGACAATGTTGATCATTCCCTGATTTCATACAGTAGAACCCTCGTGTCTCGTTAAAATACACATTCTCTTCAGTAATCGCATGATCCAATCCCAAGAATGTCTCCACTTTTTTTATTTCCTCTAAGGCATTCACTATCAAATTATCCCCATTGACGATATGGATTTGATGTCTACGAAAATACAATAACCACTGCGTCAAATGATAATAATACATACTTATTCTCACTGCTTTGTACCCAGTATTCACTCGGCCTGTTCTTTTGTCAATCACAATTTTCTCAAACGGCTCTACAGACTTATTTCTTTCAAGTTTATTCTCGTACACTTGGGAATAGTCTGATATTACTCTTGTTGTTGGATGTCGGAATATCACAATCAATTTAATAGAACTGTTGAACTTAAAAATCCGTTCCGGTGCACTCTCAGAAATGAAATATCTTGGTGTTTTCTCTATGGTAATATCCTTTGATGTTGAAAATGGCATATATTTTCTGTACCACTCATACCCATTATCATAATTTTCATCTTTATTGAAATAATGCATCTCCATTCCAGCTGTTTTTATATTGGGATGAAGGTTAAGAAACTCTAATAATGCTCTTGTTCCACACTTTCTTACACCAATTATTATACACTGGGGCAGCCTTTTTTCCAAGCCTTCCTGTCTTAATCTTGCCTCTGGATCCTCTAGAAGCTTCCTTAATCCATATCCTTCATTTGCATCATCATACTCACTGAGATGCATGTTAGAATCAAGCATCTGCCAGACATGACCATTAAAGGTCAAGGTTACACAAAAGAACAGCAGAAGAGATGTGAAAATAATCCATAAGAAAATCTGACCACGCCTTGGCCATCCAATCTTAGAACGCGTAGGTTGCCATGGTAATTTAATTGACGCCAACATTTTGAAGAGTTTGACAGGGTCCATCCTCCATGTCACAAAGAAAACATCTTTCCCACAGGGACATCCATTTTCGCTCTAGATCTGAAAATAGATGAGCAATGATGTTAATAAAGAGTGAAAACTTGGAGCTAAATATGTCCCTGGTCTATAAATCAGAAATTTTCAATTACCATGAAGAGGCTTCCATTCCATAAAAAGCATCAAAGTAATGAAAACAATAGGTATCTGTATGCACAATGTAATAAATTTCCTCAAAAAGTAAACACAAAATTCTATTTGGAAATTAGTTTTTTTCCACGCCATTCAAACACATATCAATAACACTAATTGAAGGAAGGATAAAAAACAAACAAGAGAGCCAATTCTGTTAACTTTAAAATAAACTCACTTCCTCTTATAAGAGTCTTCTTTTCTCAATTATTAATTCTGAATGCCTACATACAAGTAATACACTCAAATTCATTACTCATATCCTAAGAAAATAACCACTCCAATACAAGAGAGACAGGAAATTCAAATACGCTGCCCTCAATATTATTTTTCAATGAGTAATTTAAATAAAATGGGTGGTGTTATGACAAAGTAAATTAAAAAGAAATAAGGAAAAAAAGAGACATTTTCCAGTTTGTACAACTAATGTGAAAGAAACAGTGGCACCAGGTTCACTGATAAATCATCAGTGCTGCCAGTGCTGCATGTAAGTACTGATCATTTCAACTTTCTTCTGTTGGCTGAGATTTATCAATTCCTTCTACATAAGACATATTACTAGCATAGATCAAAAATTTGAGGCAATAGATCAAAATTTGAGAACTACACTATATTTCACTTTCAAATTGAAACTCCAAAAAAATTACACCCGGACTGTTAAAAAAGTTTGCAAAATTCTATCTTTCTGCAGTTGTTTAAAAACATTTGGATAATATAAATGTTTATCACATACCCATGCTGATTTTGTGACTCCGTAAAAATAGTATTGGACAGCTGTGCATATATTTTGACGTGACATCATTTGTGTTATTCAACACACGCTGAATGTTAGCATTACACAGAAATAAGCGCGTCTAAAAATCCATTCTTTTTACCACAAACAGTTCTTTTTTGGATATGTGATAAATAGAATATTATATTCATGTAGCTTCATTAATAAATTTATTGAACTTAGCAAATAAAACAATATCATGCTCATCTAAGGCTCACATAATACAATTTTATTCAACTCATTCAATAAATTCAGTATTGAACCCTACACTCATTCAATATCCTCTATATATTACACCTGACTCATTCAATAATGTTTTTGTTAGGTATTATATTAAACTTCTCCCTTGTGTTCCAGCCATTTAATCCAAATCCCCTCCCCCATCCCTGCAAAGCCCCCACCCATTGATGTTTTGACACTAAAACTTTACAACTGATCACAATGATCTCTTTAAAACACACGGCTCAAATGTCATTTAACATATTGCTTAAACAATACAAAAGTACAGTTATAAGAAAAATATCAAGACTTTGATTACAGTTACTTAATATACTGTTTGACAAAACTTGATAAATGTTTGCTTCTAGTAAATATCATACTGAGTGTTTCATTAAAATACACTAACATAAACTTATGGCACTGGTAGTAGAGAGTCGGTACAGTGTGCAATCTGGTCAGGTATTCTGAAATACCAAGCAGGATGAGTCCTTTAAACTGTATAGTTTAAAAGATGGGGAAGAGAAACAATACTGTACATATCCATTATCAATATTTTGGGATATCAAAGATGAAAATGAAAGGTATTTTAGAGCCTCAGATCAGACTACAGTAATGTGCATGTACAGGGCTGCTGTTTCAGCAAAGTATTGGGGTAAATAAATTCTCAATAAACATTTTTAACAACCCTTAATATATTCATATCAATACTTGATGAAAGTGAAACCAGAATATGAGAAGGGAACTTTATGAAATAATCAGTATCAGTTTCCATCATTTTGAAATAAGATTCATAAAATAATATAACAGAATATAGTAAGAATGCGATCAAATTTTTAAGTTCAATAATATAATTCTTGCAGTAAAAAATAAGAATTTGTATTTTTAGTCTTTGTTTATATTAATATAAGCAAGTTAAATGACATAATTATTAGTAACATGTCAAAAATGAATTTTTTAAATTTTTAAGTTTTGTTGTTTCTTATAATACTACATGACATTACCATAATCAAATAAATCTGCAAATTACCATTCTCTGGACCAATTTTAAAGATAACAGATGAACTTTTGTTACAACCATTCCCAAACAGACAACAAATGTACAGAAACATTCATACAAGGTCCTTATGATGTTTATATATACACATACTTCACTTTGAGCAGACTATCAGATAAGGTAAATTTTTGTACAATAAATTAAAAAATATGTTTTAATACAATTAAGGAAAGAAACATATCAATTTTTTTCTTATAATTATTATTAATAATATGTACATCTATATTTCCAAAGTCACATTCAACAAAAGCTAACATAGCAGATTTGTTTCACACCTTAAACAGTGTATTCATGTTCAACAATTTAATCTGTAATAATTATTATTCATATTAAATCCTGTAATTTTGTATTTCATTAGATGTTCAATCCAGACATGAAACATTTGTTAAAACAAACAAACTATATAATAATGTAATGGATTTTTATTCATTAGAAAGTCAGCTGGCAGAAATATAATCCCTCAAGTATGATGATAAATTGACTGGCCACTAAAATAAACAATGAACTATAACTTTGTACACTTCATTTCACTGTATTACACAGTTTTTTACACCCAGAGTCAATTACCTTAGAAATACTTGAACTACCAGACCACAACTGGCAGTTTTCCATTTTTCAAAGATTATCATACACACCAAATCAATTCCCTTGTCAGAAATATATGTGTGGAAGTGAACTGATAGATTCCTGGTGCTATATTATGGTACTGGCCATGGGAAAAATTTATCTTTAGAGTGTTGTGGAAATTTAATTACACTGTTTAATTACTTACATTGTCAAAATATTAAGACTAAACGTTAGCATTTAAAGTTTAAGTTTCATGTATATATTATAGCTACTGATTGATCTAACATTGATTTTTAATACATTTGGTCATTGAAGTTACCTGGTTTCCTGGATAACTAACCAGTAATCACCAATTTGGACACTGATGAATGACAACATATCTCACATGAGCCAGTAGTGAAAAAATTTTGCCTCTCAAGTGGATTGAACCTGTCACCTCTGTGCCTGATCTTCCTACTTAAACCAACAGCTTAACATAACAGTTATACAGTATTTTTCCTGTAATTGCAATGGGCTAATAGTATCCATATATCAATCTACCTTGGAGTGATTGTCACACCTCTTATGGATAGCCCACATTATGGTATCCAAGAATCATTAACCCCCTCTAAGGAACGGGTTTCCACCTGGGATGAAACTAGCATTGTAACTCATTGAAATTAGCAGTGTCATTGTCAGTATCAATGCAGTTTACACAATCAAAGTAGAAACTTGGCTCAGTTTCCCTCAGTTACCAATAAAATTATGTCCAAAAGTTGACGTTTGATTTCAGACAGATCAGTTCTGGTATTTAAGAAACAAGATACACTGTTAACAATAAAAAGCACTCTTTAAAAATTATCACTATCTTACAACAGCAAACTGGCTCAAGGAATAAATGAAGTTGTTAGTTTTCTGAAAGGAAAATGGATTACCATAATTCAACTTTATGTTAGGATGGTAAAACAATTGTACGTCTGCTGAAGAAATCATAATTTCTGGTTCACTGATGTTAGAATAAACTCATCTCATTTCTCCTGTTTGGCAAACCGCAGATCACAAGTTTAGCTATGTAACAATCAAGCTTATACAAGGATTGATAAAAAAGTTCTTGGCCCGATGTACTTCCGGTAGTCAGGGAACCCAACTAATGGTCTTACTTTTCAATATAATTGCCCTCTACATCAATGCACTTTGCCCACCTGTGCTCCAACTTGTTTAAACCTTCAAAATAGAACTCTCTATTTTGGTCCTCAAGGAACTCATTGACTGCCTTCAGGACACCTTCATTGCTTCCAAAACGTTAACCACGCTTTCCAGTTTCGGAAACAGGTAAAAGTCAGAGGGGGCCAAGTCCACAGAATATGGGAAATGGGGAAGAATTTCAAAGCCGCAGTCAGTTGAAGCAGCATCGCAACTTGGGATGTGTGAGATGGCACATTGGCGGGCAGGAGCAGATCAAAGTGATGGACCCATGTTTCATCCTGAGACAAAATCAGGTTCATCCTCTTAGCGAGACAAAAGATATCTTGAAATGTCAAGCCTGGTCAGTTTCTGGTCGTCAGTCAACTGTCTAGGGACCCATCTAGTGGAAACCTTTGACATGCTATAAACATCAGTCAAAATTGCCTGAACTGAACCAAAGCTTATACCCACTTATACCCTACAAATGCTTCACAGGTCTCGCCTTCTGTCACACATGACCAGAGCCTGCACAACTTCAGCAGTTTCATCGTTGGTGGCCTCTTTTGGCCGCCCAGGCTGCTCATCATCTCCAATGCTCTCCCTGCCCCTCTTAAATTCAGCAGCCCATTTTTTCACAGTGCTATAGGTGTATCTATGAAGTCTTCATGGATTTCCTTGGGTGACATCCCTTTCTTACAGAAGTACTTAATGACAGCTCTGATTTCAACTTATCCATTTGGTCTAAATGACACACCCCTCTTTTATGGTAAAACCGTGTGTAACTCGGTCAGTTATCTTCAATAAGATATCGGGATCCACGTATCTTGTGTAAATGTCAGTGTAGTGACTATAGAAGTAAATCTGGCTGAGAACTTTTTGATCATACCTCGTATGTATTAAGACAAAATTTTATTTTGAATGTGTTTCTAGTCGAACTAACTTTGTAACGGGTCATATGGTGACTTTTTTAATTTTCCTGATTGACTGGAAGTTAGCCACCAATGACTGGTAGTTAGCCACCAAAAGGCTAGCAACCTACATGAATGATTTCTTCACTTGAAAGAACATCCCCTCAAATACAAGGCAGATAAGGACAAATTATTCAATGTTAGCTACCATCACCACCCTGCCAGATGTTGAAGAAATGCTGTAGCAATAGATTAAGTATTTCTGAAGTATCAGTGAAGTATTGTGGATATAATAATGAAGTATTGCTTACACAATAAATATGGCTGACACATCCATGAAAACTGCTCTAACCCATGAAAAACTGCTGACATTATAATGCAGTTTTGCTGACATAAACAGCAAGTTACAAATGATTTACAATAAATCCTAAAAATACATTTCAATGGATGCTCCTGTGTCAGTGACATTTAAGGCCTCAACAGACGGTAGGATTTAGCTGTACAGCACTAATTAGAGATAAGATGTACAATTTTCAAAGCTATACAACACTTGCATTCAGACGGTAATTCTATACTGTAAGAATCTTCTGAGGTTTCCCCTAAAAAGGATCCCTTTACATTGATCCTTTACAAAATTTACTCACTTAATACTTTTTTTCGCCATGAGTAATGATTGAAACACCTCCATTTTTTTAATATAAATATATATTTTTAATGTGAAGCCTGACCGAGACTCAAACCTGGGACCCTCGGAATACCGTACTGCGGCTCTACTGACTAAGCTATGTGGCCGCCTACAAACTACCTCCCCTCCCCAAAGTCATGTTATTAGAGAACAACTCAATACCGTGACATAAACATTTTCGGAATAATTTTGGATTCGAACACAACACGACTTTGGGTCTCCTGAAGAGTTTTTCAACATCATTTTTACCCCATCTTACTACTAATGTTTACCTTTTAGCCCTAATTGTTCTGGAATTTCATTCATTACATCCATTATCAGGAGATAATTTGCTTATCTGTTACTTGTCATTGTGGGAGGTCTGTAAAAATCGGTACGACAAGATTTTCAAAATAGAACATGTCCTATCCCTTAAGGCCTCAACAGACGGTAGGATTTAGTTGTACAGCACTAATTAGAGATAAGATGTACAATTTTCAAAGCTATACAACACTTGCATTCAGACGGTAATTCTACACAGTAAGAATCATCTGAGATTTCCCCTAAAAAAGGTCCCTTTACATTGATCCTTTACATACTTTACTCACTAAATACTTTTTTCGCCATGAGTAATGATTGAAACACCTCCATTTTAAAAAAAAATTATATTTTTTTTTAATGTGAAGCCTGACCGAGACTCAAACCTGGGACCTTCGGAATACCGTACTGCGGCTCTACTGACTAAGCTTTCCAGCCGCCTACAAACTACCTCCCCTCCCCTAATTCATGTAATTAGAGAACAACTCAATACCGTGACATAATCATTTTCGGAATAATTTGGGATTCGAACATAACACAACTTTGAGTCTCCTGAAGAGTTTTTTCAACATCATTTTTACCCCATCTTACTACTATGTTTACCTTTAAGCCCTAATTGTTCTGGAATTTCATTCATTACACCCATTATCAGAAGATAATTTGCTTATCTGTTACTTGTCATCGTGGGAGGTCTGAAAAAATCCGTACGACAAGATTTTCAAAATAGAACATGTCCTATCCCTTACATCTAGACATAAGGTTTCCGAAATCAAGAAATAATAGCCTTCACACACTAAGATTTGTCTGTACATCTTAGTTTTAATTGGTGTTGTACTTCAAAATCCTACCGTCTGTTGAGGCCTTTACATCTCGACATAAGGTTTCCGAAATCAAGAAATAGTAGCCTTCACACATTAAGATTTGTCTGTACATCTTAGTTTTAATTGGTGTTGTACTTCAAAATCCTACCGTCTGTTGAGGCCTTTACGCACAACCCAATCAACTTGAACCCCCCATGTAAGGGTGCATGTCCTTGAAAGATACAAACACGCCAAACTATCCAAGATATTTTAGTAACAGGAGTTAACCTGTAACTGCACTGAGGTGACAATATATAAGCAATGGAACATATCTGAATTTTAGTCATATAAATAATGTTGATAAAAAAATAAATCATGAGTACATGTTTATACCTATCTTTTACCATGATCCAAAGAAATACTATTTTAAACTGAGTACAATCATGCTTGTGACTATGTTATCATATAATTATAGCATCATGTCTGGTGAGAATTAAACATTACACAATGTATACAATTGAAAAGATTCAATTGTCATAATCTAATTAAGGCCACAACATTTATATATTAGTTTATTGTTTCATTTTTTTCTTCTTCAAGTTTTACAAGCTTCAAGCAGTTCAAGTCATATCACATGACTATAATTATTTACATTTATAATTTCAATATTTAATTATCCTTTACTGTTAGTTAGACAACTATAATGAACAAATTTAATACAAACAAAACCTTACTGTTGCATGCTAGTTTAATTTGTAATTTGTAAAAAACAAATTTTTTTTTTTATATAAATTATCAGTAATTTCAACATCATATTTTCATTTTGATATATATCCCTTTAATACTGGTGATGGACACTTTCAAAAATAGAGGAAGGACAAGTTCATTTAACTTTTATCATGCTGTTGGCAACAGATTGGACCCACACCACCAGTACAATCCAAGATATTAGCCGGCACATATGTGCCCTCTAATCATGGTCTGCAACTGTTCATTAGTTAGTCAGTACATATTTTAAAATTTACACCATAATTTATGAGTCCAGATTGAAGATGGGCAAGTCCATTTATGATACATGTATTTAGCTCAGTGAGGATAAAAGAATTCGGCTGGTTAAGAGTAAATAGCTACTCTTCAATATTCATGATCAGTGGAATTATATGTCACATATATACATGTACATGAAAAATATTCAGTGGCTGTTATTATCAAATTTTGATAGTCAATGTCAGGAAATATATTCTGGTAAATCCACACAAATTAATCTAAAAGGCATTCAACATACTGAACTGTCAAAATTTATTAGATCTCAATTCAAACTAAATGTTCTATTGTTCAAATGTTTGCTTGATCAACATGTACACTGTATGTGACTTTGGTAGGAATGGGAGAACAATTTTTCAAACTTTGTCAGATTGACAAGAGGGCCTTGAAGGCTCTTCATCAATCAACAGGATAATTGTTTCACTGCTTCATCCAATAATGCCAGGATGATGGGGAAACCAAAGGTGACTTTCTATTTTTAGCTATGCTAGCTTCATTAAATATGACCAAATAATGAATGTTTTGTACAAAAAAAGTTATCTTTTATCTCATTTATTATGTTATTCAAAGAAATTTTATTAAACACTATAAACTCCAGAAAAGTCCAAACATTGACAATAGTCCCAATGAGTTTCAACTGTCTTGTCTAGTGCACATCAGTCAAAACTTGACAATTATGTTGACAGATATATAAACAGAGGGACAATAAGCAAATAATAAACTCAGTATGGACCAAAGTTTGAATTAAACCTTTCTCATCAATTTTCCTAAAGATAACACACTGTCCCCTCTAGGAATATCTCACAAAATTTAGTATCACTCTCAAATTACTTTGTTATTTCTAATGTTTAGTGTGTACTCTCACATCCTAGGACTTTTGTCAATTTTATAACCATGCTTTTTGTATTTTCAAAAAAAAAAATTTCTTTCAACATAATATTATACACAAAGGGAAAGGGTTCTGGATAAAACAAGCCCTACCCTTATTCTATTGAAGGCTATGCTCATGGGGGTCCTGGCCCTGATAACCTTGACCTCTTAACGGATTTTACAGGTGACTAAGCTCATCAAGGTGCATGCAACTGTGACATTCGGAGGCTGTAGTACTTCTGTATTTCAATCAAAGTGACATCTAACAGACAGACAAAAAAACAATGAAACAAACAAACAGACAGACCAAAAACAATATGCCCTCCCAATCTCAATATTTTGGCATGAAACATCATTTTGATATTGTCAAAGTAACTGAATTGCCTTACAGAGTTCAGAATTCATAGCAGGGTAAGTTAATTTCACAAATTTAGTCTGGTAAAGGTTAATGAAAATGATCGCCAAGAAATCAACATAGATGACACTCTTTCAGAGTGAGCAATAAGTAACATTTTCACAAAGTAAATACAATTAAGACAATTTGAAGGAAATAGAAGCATTGATATGTGGGTGTTAATTAACATAAAACAGACTTGTACTGGTAATTAACAGTAGTAATTATAACAGCTGTGTGATTACTGATTGTTCTACTGAAGTAAAGCTGCTAGAGACAACATTATCATGTTGAAGAATTTTTGCATGGAGCGAGGGAAATTGCAGGAGTAATACTGGCTGCTCAATTGATCAATGCTCACAAAAACAAAGTTACACAGTCTCATAAACAACTTTACAAAACACAGCTGGACTACTGAGAAATATTCCTATTTAAAATATGGTGAGGTACAGACAGATGGACAAACAGATGATATGGTAGAACAGACATAACAGTTATTGCTAATTCACTATTGTCTTTCATAAAGTGACATAACAATCTTTAAACAAAGGATAGAACCTTTTTTATAGAAACTAAGGAAATAGATAAAGACAAAGTTGATCCATTAAATTTTTTTTGGTGTGATTCAAGCACTCCCAAAGTCCAACTCTACAGTAACCTCCAATTCGTTATCTTTGTCAAATTTTAAACAGATTACCAACAGATTACCAATTTAGTAGTACATGTACTTATACTCAGCGTAATATTTCTGTTTTTAATAAATTATGTGTCCCTGGGAGCTGTGGGTTTGAATCCCACAAAGCATTTTGGATTCTTTCAAAAGAGGATCAAGCTTCTAGTCCACACGCTAGCTTACTAAAGGTCAAGTTTGTCTACCCAGATACCTGAGTCACAACTGAAATAAAAGAACAAGAGGGCCAGGCACCTGAATTCTCCTCCACTTCGGAAACTGTGAATTTGCCACAATTAAAAATCCACACAACTCAGACCATAAATTCTGGCCAAAGTCATATTTCTTTTTTTTTATTCAATATAAAAGAAGAAACAAAAAATTTAGAACTGTAGAAAAATCTAAGAAATTGATAATAAACGTCTTTCAAATCTCCGAGGCAATCTTGACTGTCAGGATTTGAATCTACTTTTCCACTTTCTACCATAAAATATATTGATTCACCCATTTCTTTTATGTTCAACCTAGAAGATTTATTCTACCATATGTCTACAACCTTAAATTAAGGCATTTGACTTCTGGTAGTAATTTTACCAAAACTGTCAAGTCTTGTGCAATAAAAGAAACACATTCAGGAGAGTAAAATATATGTAATAGTATATAGACAATACGTAATTTATCTACAAGTCATGATGGATCTATGTTCTACCAAAATTACTTTACTTAGTAAACAAACAGATGATAATATCAAATTCATATCCCTCGCCCCCACTGTTATGGGTTTTAATTCCACCAGGGGACGATGTGAAGAAGATATCCAGTTAGCCAAGGGATGGTCATATAAAGACTAGATTATATGCACATAAATATTGTTCTAATGACAAAATGGTGTCTGTAAAGTGTAGAAGTTGGTAAATTGCCAAATGACATTAAGAAACAATCAAACTTGTGAGAACTCCTTTTAAATTTTACTTTTAAAACTTGTTCTCAAGCAAGCATACAAAAGCAGGGGTCACCAGTTTTGGGTGCATTCAAGTACCTGAGATAATGTATTAAATGGGGCACTTAAGGTTCTTCCTGAATGCTGGATAGTCTCTATTATAAATGACCTTAAGACAGTACCTGTGTGACTTATAAAACCAACCTAAAACCTGGCTACATGTTAAAGAAGGAAAATGAAAACAAAACTCAAAAATCACAAATAATAATGATTAAGAATATATGCCAGTTTGAAGCCCCAAGATCTATAATATAAATAAAGGTCAGTCATAGTTGATGTATGGATTCTTACTTATCCTTTGCTATCTTTAAGTAATAATCTAGCCAAATTTGTGAAAATAGAATATCATATATCCTGAAGTGTATAAAATTGGTTTCTATGAAAGGAAACTGTATAATGAATGAACCTACTAATTAATGCCATATTTATTAAAGCAATCTGTAAACCTGCCAGTAAATCACTAATTACATTTTGTGTTCCATGAATATTTTAGCAGCCGTCAATTGTTTTCTAGGGTACAGGCTATATACAAAAATGTGTGGCCTTTTCCATGAGGTTATTTTTATTAACTTATTATAGCTTCAATGTTATGTTTAGTTATTTGTTAATTTACACTATATTTCAGGAATCATTCCATAAAGCTATGGGGGAACTGCATGATGCTGGTGGAGAAATGTTACCATTGAAACACTAGTGTTGAATTATTTGCTTTCCATAAACAAGAATGCATTTGTGAAAAAATGTTATGCCACTGCATTAATATAACAGAAGTATATTTTTTTGTTACTATACAATTGAACTTTGCCATAATGCAGTAGTGTCTAGTGGAGTTTGAGGTCAAGGTCATATTTCAGCATGTCAAATCATTAGACACATGCGCAGATGTGTCTTATGTTAAAATACAAAGGCCATTTTCAAAAATAAAAGAATTTTTTATTAACAAAATATAGGTATTAACTCATGTTTAACATAGCTGTATTAAACTTTGAAATGCATGCAGGTACAGTAGCTTTTTCTTAAATATATAAACTCACAACTGTGGCGAACTTTATGAAATTTCCAGGGCGATTTGACGCAAGTCTAAAATCATTATGAAAAGATAACACATGTAAGATTCTTTTTATCATATGGTATTATAATAAAGTCATCAACAGTAAAATCACCCTTAAATAGAAAGAAATACATAATATTTATATCATAAGTCTTAAAGTATTAATAATCTTAAGTTCAATTTTGAATGTGAATCTGAGATGAGCATACCTAACACAACAAACACAAAACTAAAAACTAATTTGTCTCTTTGAGGGGAGTACCGTAATAATTCTATTTAGCGCCCGGGCTTTTATTAGAATCAAAGACTTTTCGAAAGTTGGGGATGGGCGTTAATTGGAGACGCATCTTCATAAGACAAACTAATTTTCTAAGCAAGGCTTTATAAATCCACTCGCCCCTCATAACTAAAAGAAGAAATCGAATCCGAAGATAGAGCGGATGTTGATTTATAATTGCAGACAACGCTAAAGTTGATTTCGGTATCGTAACGTACCGGCTAAAGTCTGTTATTTTCCGCACTTTAATACCGTGCATGTAGAGTCCGGTATCCGAGCACGGGAATAAAAAATGAGCCTCACGCATTTTTACTGCAAAAATATTATGATTTTTCCCAACGAAATATTTATGTAAGGTTACCAATTAACTCTGTAATCTGGGATGATCTATACAATTCAAAAAGTCAATGGAATATTTTGAGTCCGATCATTATGCATTTTTTACCGGCAAATATAATTGTTAAAAAAAAGTAAGAATAGTTCTGACCGATTTTACTGACACAAGCATATATGTTTCTAAAGGGATTGATGCGGGATTTTGATATAAAAAGACAATCGTCTATTGTTCAAAATAATTTTAATCAGAACTAATCTCCCATGTTGGGCCCCAATACATTGAACCACGCACGTTGACCTTGCTGACGTAATGAAATAGGCGCGTGAGTTTTGGCATCTCGGAATGGTTATTTTTTATACATGTATATATATCTTATACACAAAACACATTGAATTATGGCAACACCTATGCTTGTGTCTATAAAATCTGTTATTAAGGGATATCACGTTTACAAATATACATGCCCAGTCGGAACTATACTTCAGTGTAATTTGGAACCAGAAAATGAACATAGTGATAGCGCAATTATCGTAAAAAATAATGGATCTCTTGTTGGACATATACCGGAGGGATTATGTCAGCCTCTTACAAAATTATTCAAAGATGGACTTATTGTAGAAATCAGTGCCGAAATACTTGGAGAACTGCGTTCGCCATCAAAAGGAACTTTTGTAAAAAGTGGTGGCATTGAAACATATAAACTTAAAAAAGACAAGAAAAGTGAAGTTCGTTCCTACGTGAAAACGGAAATAAGGAAACTTGAATTGTAAAGGTAAGCTCAATTGTACTCAAATCGGGGGATTGGCGTTTAAAAGGGGCAGTTAATTTTTCAACTTTGGGCTGAAAAATGGCCGTTTTTTGTCCAAAATATGGGGGGTGGGCGTCTATTAGAGGATGGGCCCTAAATAGAATTATTACGGTATTTATCAGAACTCTTTGTCTTCAGAAACCTCTTAAAATCTAAAAATAAATCTTAGATAGGGATATTAAAATGCATTGATCATAAAAATTGAAAAGAAAAAAAGATTGCCTGTAATATCCTTTTTCCAGGATTAGAAGCCTAATGGTGTGCAATTCAATTTTCTAGACAAATGTTTCAATAATATATTGCAGACAATATAATGGGGAATGGTTCCATCACAATGAGATACTTTACAGACAGTCATATCATATAGAAAACAATGTCAATATATGATTTATTCATGAACTAGAGCTGACAACAGTGCTAAACTTTTCAGTTTCAAACACACTGAAATGATTCATTCACAAAGCTCTGCAAATGAATTATTTAGAATCTATTTCATATTTTGTACATTTCAGGACATGACAGTCATCAGCTGTATATATCAATTACATATTGACATAAAACAGAATAAAGTTGGTCATTATACTGCAGTTAATAATTCATTTATAAATGTCATAACTGAAACTGATATTGTACTGTGCTGGCTACAGACCCATCAGCCCTAAAGAAAAACCATTACAAGAATCTGTGTAAGTGTTCAGAACATTTCTTTAAGAGGTCAAATATAAAAAGGATGTGGTAAAAAGTTTTATTTAAACATGCATGTGAACTCCTACTTTTAGCAGGAGACTCCCACTTTCTGCAGCCATATTTTCAAAGATTTTTCTTAAAATAAGGGGTATTTTCACAAATTAAAGAAATCTCCCTATTTTTGATGTCAGAACTTCCTTCTTTGTTTATTGCAAATTCTAAAATCTCCCTCTTTTTGAAGAAAAATCTCCCACTTGATCATCAAAAAAAGTTCACATGTATAATTTAAATTGCAAAAATTAACAAGAGGGCCATGATGGCCCTAGATCGCTCACCTGACCAATCAAACTCGTCCGAGCAATTACCTAGACAAGCAACCTGACAAGGTTTGATGACCGTGACCAAGAGAGTGTTAACAAAGTTTTTCCATATTTGGGCAGGTTGACCTAGTTTTTGATCCCAGGTGGCGCATATTTCAACTTGACCTAGAAATCATCAAAACAAACGTGCAGACCAATTTCCAGGATATTTGGATCAAAACAGTAGCCACTAGAGTGTAAACAAGATTTTCCTTTTTTCAGCTTCTGTGACCTAGTTTTTCATCCGAAATGACCAATGTTAAAACTCATTAGAGCAATAACCTAGACAAGCATCCTTACAAAGTTTGATGACAATTGAGTCAAAAATGTGACCAGTAAGGTTTTTCTATATTTTGGCAGTGTGACCTAGTTTTTTGACCCCAGGTAACCCATATTCGAACTTGACCTAGAAATCCTCAAAACAAACTATCAGACTAATTTCCAGGATATTTGGATCAAAAAAATAGCCACTAGAGTATTAGCAAGATTTTCCATTTTTAGCTCCTGTGACCTAGTTTTTCATCCGAAATGACCAATGTTCCAATTACCTAGACAAACATCCTGACCAAGTTTGATGATGATTAAGTCAAAAATGTGACCACTAGAGTGTTAACAAGGTTTTTCCATATTTGTGCGGGTTGAAATAGTTTTTGACCCCAGGTGACCCATATTCGAACTTGACATAGAAATCATCAAAACAAACTTTCAGACTAATTTCCAGGATATTTGAATCAAAACAGTAGCCACTAGAGTGTTAACAAGATTTTTCTATTTTTAGCTCCTGTGACATAGTTTTTCATCCGAGAAGACCCATGTTTTAACTCATCCGAGCAATTACCTAGACAAGCATCCTGACCAAGTTTGATGACTAGAGTGTTAAAAAGGTTTTTCCATATTTGGCGGGTTGACCTAGTTTTTGACCCCATGTGACCCATATTCAAACTTGACATAAAAATCATCAAAACAAATTTTTAGACTAATTTCTACGATATTTGGATCAAAAAAGTAAGCAGCTAGAGTGTTAACAAGATTTTTCTATTCTTAGCTCCTGTGACCTTGTTTTTCATTTGAGATGACCCATGTTCGAACTCATCTGAGCAATTACCTAGACAAGCAGCTTGACAAAGTTTGATGATGATTGAGGCAAAAATGTGACCTCTAGAGTGTTAAAATACAAATGAGGATGGACGACCGAAGACGGATATTCAATGATCCAAAAAGCTCATCCTGAGCTAGCTCAGGTGAGCTAAAAAGGAACTATTATACAATTTTATTTAAGTGGCCAGAATTTTTAAGTAAAAAGTTTTATTTTACTGATTAAAGTGAATAACAATGAAGACAAAATGTTATATGGCATTCTTTTATGACAATTATCATGTCTACTAAGTTTTGGGTGAATAGCTTTTTTAGTTTCTGAGAAATTTAGGGACCGTAATGAAAAGTTTAAGAAACACCTCTGTGGACAAGTGTCATGACAAAACCTCCACTTTTTTCAGCTAATAAATACTAAGTAAATACCTGATTAAATATGGACCTTGAGCTGACTAGGCACATAACATTAAATCCTATGCATGAAGTTTAAGTTCCCTCATGCAATAATTTTCACTTGTGAACACAATTTCAGTGTAAATATTTCCTATTTTCTTCTTTAAAAACCACTTTATTCAGTTTTAAACATATAGTTGGATATATAGACTGGAATAAAAAAACCTTATAAGAACTCTTTCTTGTAAAGACGCTTCATTTATTAAATATCAATTTCTAGATCCAAAATAATTCCTTTTATATAACTCAGAAAATTCCTGCTGTAAGCAAAGAACCCTACATTTACATTTGTATACATTTGTAACAATAGTACAAATTCATCCGCACTAGTTTCTTTTAGTTCATCATGTATTTTTCCCCTCTTTAACAAACTAGGGCGCACTGACCCGATGATTTCCTATTCCTTTTTAAAGTAAAACTTTAAGATGTTATTTTGTCACAACAGTGATTTAGTCTTTGCAATAGCTTTGTTCGATTTATCCATTTGTTGAAAATGTCATGTATAATCAGTTCTCCCTCTTGACAAATCACAATAAAACCATTAAATGAAGTCACACTGACCAGTGGTCACTGCTAATTACATTCCCAGCTTGGCGGCCAAGGAATGTCCACCCGATGACCACATTATTACAATGGTTTTAAAACTCTCTGTAAACTAATTTACATTGGAAAAGGACACGGGGTTTAAAGAAGTTGACAAAATGTCATCAATTAAAGTGTAACACTACCTACAGCGACATGAAAGATGTACACACTGACAATACAAATGTTACATGTTGTAAAATTATCAGAGAATTTAACAATAAATGTAATGAAGCAGGACGGCCCGTAATTCAATTTTCCTTTACTCTCTTTTCTCTAAATAAAATCTCTTTAAACTTGAATACAATTATACAAAAAGAAAAATCATTTAGATTCACATGAATCAGTCAATAATTTAATAAGTTTTTATGGTCAACAGTAGCACAGCCCCACAACCAATTTAATTTTGTAAATACTTACTAATTTAAACTAACAATTTTAGTGTTGCAAACCATTTTTATAAATGGTTAAATAAGGATAGTGATTAATCAAATTAATTTACTAAAGTAAATGTGATTCATTTGAAATACTGTGTGTGATCTTATTGAACAAAAAATTATTTCAAATGCTTAACAATGTTAAACTGAGAAGTTTTCTAAAATATACCATTTTTTTAGAATTTCAAGGTATACAAATTAATATATAAGGAGAGTTATTCCAGACAGAATACATAGTAATTCCTTAACAGACAGTAATTCATAGTTTATGAAAGATGAGTCAGATTGCTTTTGGTATCTGAAATTTGCTATTTGTAACATTGCTTTTATTGTATAATCCAGACATTTATGTAATCTAAGTACATGGCTTAACTATTATTTTTGTTTTTCTTGAAATAATGTAAATAAAATGTTGCTGTATAATAGATTTGATATAATAAATGGATCTTTGCAATTATCAGTGTTAAATGAGTTTGGTTATAAAAGCTTATAACCATTTATGCAGGTTTGTGGCATCCCTTTTCATTGGATAATCATGACATTTATATAGTTTTAAATAACAGCTGCTGTCAGTTTATAAAAAAAAATCAAAAAAGGAAGTTTGCTGCCTTATAAATTTGTTATAAATATTCCTGAAAGGTTATATGACCATATATAAATGGTTGTTTGCAATATAACCCAGGCTGTCTATATAGGACCATATAACCTATAACTAATAGTGCAAGGGGCACATCAGACTCACAGATTTCCTTGAGTAAAGCTACATAGTGGTCACCTGACTTTGTCAGTGCTTGACCTTGTTGCTCCCACTTTAAATTAATCTCATTAAAAAGGAGAACTTCAGATATTATGAATATACACATGAAATCAATCCAAAAACATGGACCATTTACTGAAGCAATTCAAAACTGCCTTCAAATAAATCTTTAAAGAAGCACATTTCTACAACTATCATGGGAGTCCATTCACAACCAGTTTATTGTTAATAATGTGAACTGATTTCTGAGTTTAGGATGATGAATATCATGGGTGCTATATCATGTGGCAGAACTACAATCATTGTAATTTACAGCAGCATGCCAGCACGCCTCCATATTCATGCTAAATTTTTATGAAAATTTATGAAACTTTGCAAAGTATTTTTAATATACTCACGATATTGTCAAATGTATAAAAAAGTAACATAAACTAAAATATTATAGGCACTTACAATCCAGAATTATTTTAAAGCTTAAAGCCACATACCGGTACCTCCAAAGCCAAAATATTTCAAGAAAATCAAATTAGAGAAAAATATACTAATATTTTTAGAAAAGTAAAACAATTCAAGTAATAATTTACATGTTGTGTTCAATTTATGACTGATTTTGCAGTATTTATTGTCATATATACTGCATGTCTACATGCAGTAAGGACTATTTTTGCATATTTCTTTTTTACCTAATTTTGGTAATGTACAATTGTAAATGCTGTTTGCATTAATGTAATAACTTACTTTGTTCACATGACAATATTTTACATTTATTGGGGTGCAGGCAATAAAAAATATAGTTTTTATATTCATTCATTATTGTTGAAAATTATTCATAACTTGGATAGCAAGTATTTAGATAAATTTCTCAAACCCTTGATATATTTTCCTACAGTTTGATATTTTTAAAACCTTTGCTAGCTTATTTTGAGGGTTGCAGTTTGAAGGGCCCATTGTGTTGTAAAGAAGGTATGTTTAAAAACCCGATTTACTTCCACTTGACTGTATTACAGTGAGAATATAGAATATTTTCTCAAGAAAGAGAGGAATATTTCAGGCTCTTCAGCTCTCTAAAGAGCAATATCTTCAATTAAGAATTAATCTCCCGCAATAAACTCTACCTCTTAAAAGGCCAGATGTGCCTTCTATCAAATTCATGACCTTATTTCAGCTTTAATGTTATCTTACACTATTCACCATCATGTAAATGTAAAATTTTGATGGTCTTCATTAAAAAAATTCCTCTCATGTCCAAGTGTTTGAAGCTCTTGTCACAAAAAATGCTTCATTTATTTTTTCGGGTTCATTTTCCCAGCTCTACCATACCTGTATAACTAATTTACATAAAGTTAGGTAATTTAAACAGTAATGTATCTTTCATGTCTCCAGGGATATCTGTAATTACTGTCTAGTAGGAGGAGACCATTAGAGACAAGTGAAAATACAAAATCATAACCCAAGTAGTTAACCCAGGCAATCCCTTAAAGTATTATGATTACAATGTTATTTTATTATGTTAGATTTTATTTGTAATTACAGACATTGTCAAGGCCAAATGGCAACTTCACAACTTTCCTGGTGTAGAATGACCACAGACACCCTAAGGTCCTGCATTATTTCAGGCACAAGTTTGTGAACAAATGACCTAACATATAGCTTAAAACAGTATATCATATTGATTTCACTTCGGGATTTGAACCTACAGCAGTAAGAAAGTGGACTCAAAGTGATAAATCGAACAAAAATACACAATGTTATAGTATCAAACTTGAACAAATATGGTAAAATTAAACCACAATCTCATTTCTTTTTGATGTTTCTGAAGAACAATCAAATTTGGCCTGACTATAACAAAAGAATGTATTTCCATACACACAAAAAAGTAAATTAATAAATTTTATTTTGACTGAGAAAATTGCTGCAATAGGATGCTCTTCTTCCAACTTTCATTCAATTACAAAATTAATGAGTTATTGATTAATACCCCAAAACAGCCTAAATTACAACTAAACCTCATTTAAAGTAATAAATGTGCCAAGTTTTGTAAGGAATAACAGTTTGAATTAGTAAAGATTTATTACTTAAAAACAACTGAACATTCATCAAAACAGAATTAAATCTCTAACTGCTAAAGAAATGTTTTTGTACGCCCACTTAATTAAAAAATCAAGTAAAAATTCTATCAATAATTTTAGATTGAACAGAACTTGTTTTTTTGTTTCATTCTAAACTGTACAAATGGTTACTTTTTTATAATCAAAGCATTTGTTATTGAATTGCATTTCCACAGAGAGCAATTTTTCATTTGTGATCTGGCAATTTAAACGAACATTGAATGTGAACCAAAAATAACATTATTTTGCAAGAAATTTCATACCGGTATATTCCCCCCCCCCCACGCCACCCACCCCAAAAAAATAAATAAAATAAATAAAAAAACAATTTGAAAATTAATATTCTTCATGATTCAGTCAGTTTTATGCTGAAAATATTGCTCCAGGTAGATCTACTTACCAGTATTTTTCTACTTCTATGCAAAAACTATTTAAAACCTGAGTGGTTAAAGAATGGCATTTTGAAAAAAATATGGTTTGTCAGCTTCATTGCTTTAACTCACCAAAAACATTAAAACACGTAACACACTCTCCAATCTAATAACTGAGCTGATTTCACAAGCAAATTCAAAGTTGACAAATCACTTGAAAGCCCTGAAAAAAACTCAGCCAATATAATTGTCCACCCCTTAATATTCCCCCCCACCCCTTAATTAAAACAATTTGCAATGCTCAATCATTAAAAAAAATCTAATGCTTCATGCAGCATATCATACCTCATTTATCATGTCAATATTTTTTTTATCTTGATTTTATGGTTTTTTTTATTGTTTTTTTTTTAAACTGTATCCTGCTTTTTCCCTTGCAAAAATCTCATAGTTGTAATCAAACACGATCTTACATTGTTAACCATTCCTATTCTTAGGGTTTTTGTTGTTGTTTTTTTAGGTTATTTTTTACATATGATGTTTTTTTTTTGTTCAAATATGCAGTTTTTTCCATGTTCATTATCAGATTGTAAAGAGAGTATTTGTCATCATTATGAGTGAATGATGATAATATTTTATGATTAACACTGATAAGAACATTGTTTGATGAAATATTCATCCTCAATATCTTATCTTGAAATATCTTCTTGAGAAAAAAAGTTCACACTAACAAATTTATAGCTCTTAGTCATAAATGCTATCTTTCATAATTTTGTATATCTCATTATTAACTGATGTTAATGTAGAAACAGCTCCGAGTGTACAGTATGTGAGGAAGTTATCCAGCAAGCTGTCAGAGATTACAGGGGTAAGATGGGGTAGGTATGAAATGGGTCTTCCCTTGGAAATTTGGATATGAAGGTGTAAATGGTACATTTTAGTGTGTTTATGTTGCATGCAAACCAGAAATACACAGTGTATACATGTATCACAGAGATTACACAGTGTGTGTCAGTCAGATGTACATGCACCCCAGAAATTACATGTGTGGTGCAAAGATAATAAAGTGTTTTTCACCAAAATAACACAATGTGTGTGTTACTGTAAGACTGTGTGTTGCAAATTACAAGTCACAGAGATTACACAGTGTGTGCCACAGATATTACACAATATATGCAACAAAGATATTACACAGTGTGTGTCACAGAGATTACACAGTGTGTGCCACAGATATTACACAGTGTGTGCCACAGATATTACACAGTGTGTGTCACAGAGATTACACAGTGTGTGCCACAGATATTACACAGTGTGTGTCACAGAGATTACACAGTGTGTGCCACAGATATCACACAGTGTGTGCCACAGAGATTACACAATGTGTGCCACAGAAATTACACAGTGTGTGCCACAGATATTACACAGTGTGTGCCACAGATATTACACAATGTGTGCCACTGAGATTACACAGTGTGTGCACAGTGTGTGCCACTGAGATTACAGAATGTGTGCCACAGAGATTACACAATGTGTGCCAAAAAGATATTACACAGTGTGTGCCACAGATATTACACAATGTGTGCCACTGAGATTACAGAATGTGTGCCACAGAGATTACACAGTGTGTGCCACAGATATTACACAGTGTGTGCCACAGAGATTACACAGTGTGTGCCACAGATATTACACAGTGTGTGCCACAGAGATTACACAATGTGTGCCACTGAGATTACAGAATGTGTGCCACAGAGATTACACAATATGTGCCACATGCATTACAGAATGTGTGCCACAGAGATTACACAATATGTGCCACATACATTACACAATGTGTTCCACAGAGATTACACAATGTGTGCCACAGAGATTACACAAATTGTGCCACATACATTACAGAATGTGTGCCACAGAGATTACAGAATGTGTGCAACAGAGATTACACAATGTGTGCCACAGAGATTACACACAATGTGTGCCACAGAGATTACATAATGTGTGCCACAGAGAGTATGCAATATGTGCCACAGACATTACAGAATGTGTGCCACAGAGATTACACAATGTGTGCCACAGAGATTACAGAATATGTGCCACAGAGATTACACAATATGTGCCACAGATATAACAGAATGTGTGCAATAGAGATTACAGAATGTGTGCAACAAAGATTACACAATGTGTGCCACAGAGATTACAGAATATGTGCCACAGAGATTACACAATGTGTGCCACAGATATTACACAGTGTGTGTCACAAAGATAACAATGTATCACATAATTAAGACTGTATGTTAATGATAATACTGTAAAACAAATATTGCACAAAGTGTCAGAGGTTTGTAAGTACATGTATATAAATTTGAAGATAACAGTAAAATTTGTAACTAAAAACAGAAAACAAGAACAATATCTTTAAGCATGAACAAAAATCCTATGCAATGCAAAAACTGAGTAAGTGAGGTAAAACATAAAACAAGAAATTTCTAAGCTAATTCATCTAAGTCGAAATGTTCTAAATTTTGTCTATGATGTTATAAATAACCCAGTATATAAATTATATCAAGAGAAGCGGGTGAAACTAATAAAATTTCTTCGTTATTAATTTCTATCACAAAGAGGAAATAGCTCAAATGGGAATTCTATTTGAGGCAGATTTATTACGTAAACAAAATTAATGTTTCTTTATGGTATATACAAAGTACCTGAAATATTAAAATTGATTACATAAAAAAGTTTCCAAATTAATGCTTTCTGAATGAGGGAAACAATCTAGTTATTTCTTACAGCACCATTCCTGAAATTCATGAGTAATTTCAGTTTCCTGAATAATTTGATAGAAATATTGATTTATTGCCATTATTTACTGGCATAAAATACATATACATTATCTTTTTTTTTTTAAATATTTCAACAGATGGATAGACATAACCAGTCCCACATTTCACACAAGTTTACACATTAAACATTTAGAAACCATTTATGATAAAATGTATCAACTGAAATCATTTTACATCCGTTACCCTGACATGTTGGTCCACAAAATAACGGGGGACAAGCTGAACTAGAGATTAGCGTCCCATTAACTTTTTGTCCAACCAGATGCATGCATCGCCATTTCGTAATGTTTATCGTTACATGTCAACGGGTATTTTTTGTACTTATAAAATGGAGAAAATAAAAGATATTTAAGCAACCTGGCATAAGATTTTAACAGCCCTTTTTGTACTTATATGACCTTAATACAATGTTATGAAAGTTTATCAATGTATTGATAATAATTATGATTATTGATCACTTATATAGGCTGGCAATTGGACGGCAGGATAAGACTGTGTATCTAGTCTGTAGATGAATGTCAGATTATAGATTTGTCCCAGCTTTAACACTTATTTTGTCTAAACAGTAAATTTGAATCATTTCATCACTATAAAATTAATGATGTTTACAATTTTATCATTTCTTAACAACAAATAATTCCTTATCTATTTCAAGTATATAATTATATAACATACTTTTCTTCACATTTAATTCAATTTAAGAACACTTCACAGCACTGTAAAAATAATTTTTCTTTATACCATTGTTAATGAAGTGCCTCAGAAAACAAAAGGCAATTAAAACAACAGACATGAATATTGTTGGCATGTCCGATGGAAGGGCAAGTTGTATGTAAACAGTTAAGATAATTGTATAATTTCTTTCTATGTTTTTTTTTTTTTTTTAAACGCAAAATGCACAAGAGTTCTTTAAAACATGAGGCAATGAAACTAAGTGCTGAGTACGCAAAACTAGAAATGATTTTTTCATAACACTCAGGCGACAAAAGTTTTTTTCCTTATCATATCAAGATGCAATTACAAAGTTAAGTTTTTATTGACATTTAAATTTAAGACTATAATTATCATAAAGTAAGTAAAAACTTACTTCAACTTTTAATTTTGAAATTGGTATGTTTTCAGATAACAAATTTAATCTTCTCTGAATTGTTTTTATTTAAACACAGAAAATTCCATTAAATGATGTGTTACTAGAATGTTTTACATGTTTTAATGATAAAACGTTTATTCTAACATGAAAAATGAATAATTAATTGACAATGTCATTAATCAAATGTAATCATTTTAGGATCCTATGACATTATTAGATGGAAACAAAAGATGTAATTAATCCTCCAAACATTTAAAAAAAAACAAAAAAAACAATACCCCCCCCCCCCCCCCAAAAAAAAAACGACAATAAAAACAACAACAAAACAACAATATACATAATATTAGCATTCCATGAGTCAAAGTGACACTTACTTAATAATTACATGTAGGTTTTTATGGACAATATGAATGTATTAACTATTTCCATCAGCATACCATATCACTAACACAGACGTTCAGCATTAATAGTCAAATTATCATAAAATAATCTTAATTATTTTGAATTGAATATCTTTGTAATGGATAATAACAATTAATATTAATTTGACTCATATAGCAAGTTACAACTCATTTCTCAACTATATATAAACTATGAAGAGTGCATGATTATTGCTTAAATTAAGAAAAAGTGATGTCTCTGCCCCACACTGCTGAGAATAACTGTGAATGGACTTACATCAATTAATGTGCAAATTAGGAAAATATGGCAGTTATAATGCATATATTTGGTAAACAAACCATACCCGGTAGGTCACTTCTGCAATGTAAAGGGACTCATAGATTTTCATTATTTCTGAGGATAATCGGTGTATTCTATTGTTAAGGTTGTTGAAGAAGTATGCTTACCAAACATGTCTTTTACTATTCTAATATATACACACTAGGTAATATCTCACTTATGTTTCACACATCATGGTGCATCACACTAACCTTTGACCTCAACCTGACTCTCTCACACACGAGAGGTATCCAGTTCCTACTCAATATTAATTTATATAAAAGGACACCAATCAATCGCTATAAGTAGAAGCCGTTGAGAGTTGAGCTAGCTGATAAACAATAGAAACTCAGGTTATCATCCGAGAAGTATTAAAGCAAATTAACCCAATACACGGTCGCTGTGACCTTTTACAGACCTTTGTTTTGATATCCTACTGACCATATATAATTAAATGCTTAATAGGGTATTCAGTGATGTAGTGTTTCAATATGAATACATCTATCTTATATTCTTATAGGGTAGAAAAATATAGAGGTTAGTTATGGTCAAAATGAGAATACTACTCAGTTTATTTCATTTCCTCAGGTGTTCATACAATTCTGGTGTAATGTATCAAGATTTGTACCATTAACTCACTACTGTCTATCACGTGGCAACCTTTTGAGACCTCGTGGTTTTGACCGTCAGCTTTTATCACCCCGCACAAAAAGCACCACTAGAGTTAAGGACAGTCTGCCTTCTATAAGACCAATGTCAGATCATAGTGAGAGTAATTTTATGAGTGCTTTGTAGGTGCAAATAAGAGTAACTTCAGTAATTTATCGATCGCTCTCCCCGTGGTGATAGACTCGAAGATGATAAATATACTCCGAGGACCTAGTAAAAACTTTATACAACGAGTCAACGTAAGACCATTTTGAACCTCATCTTCCGATATTACTATGACACCACACTATATATATTTTAATTATGTGCTGAGTCATATGATCCTCACATTTAAAGATCCTAATTTACACTCCTGAGTGAATAGTGATAGAGTATAGTATAGGAGAATGATTCTGTTAAAGTGTGTGGTGGCGAAAGAGGTATATCATTTGCTATGTTAATACGATTCTCCTCTCTTCTCACGGAGAGATGAACTTGAGAAGAAACATGTGATTCCAAGTATTAGCTCATGCTCACGAATGATGTATGAACCTTGACCCTCTTGAGAGCATACATGACCAACACACAATGAGAGTCATACCGAAATATTTACGGATCATCAGCTCTCTATCAAGACCAATTTCATCCTATGAAGTTTGAGGGCTGGCTAGGTCCCAAAAGGAACTCTTAGTTACATGCCACAGAGAGACTCCGTGAGAAAAAAATTGTGGGACAACTATCAAAGAATCACTTCTTAGTCACTGTACGCTGTGACCTTCTTGAGAGTTGATGAGCGCACAAAGAACAAGTAGGATCATCTGTCTCCGAGAGTAAGACGCGGTATATTCATCCTTATTTTATGAAGAGATTTTATAAGTAAGTAGCTCTCGTATTGGTGTCAAAGAACTCTACGCCTATTTTGTTCGCTCTTGGAACTACGTTCTCTTATCACGAATGGACGTTTTTCCAGCCCAGCAAGCTATCACACTAGATATAACTGAGGCACTCGGTGACATGACTGTAACTGTAACTGAGACGGACGGACGTAACTGACGGAATTATACGGCTATAATATATATATATCATAAGAGACACTGCGAACATAGAGGAACTAGTCGTTAGTGTTTGTTGAAATTAAAAAAAATCACATATTGTTCTCACACGCCACAAAGCTCGGTGGGTGGTGTGTTTCTCAATATATCTGAATCTTACTAGATATAAAGAGGTTAATATTCTAGTGGTGCATATGTATTATATATCAAATTACTCTCTTATAAATATTTAGTTTCATTAACAAATCCATTGTTCACAATCAGTCACTCACTCAGTACTTGATATATAATGCAAATGCTAATATTATAAATCTCCCAGTAACTATATACGATTAAATCAATATGGTATAAGAAATTATTTTTCATGATCAATCAAGTTTCGTTTGTTCAATCATACTGACTTTAAACGAATCTCTTTCGATTAACGGTCTTATAACTTTAAGCGAGCTCACACTCTAATGTACATGTGACTAGTAGAGCCGTAGGAAGAGACACAAATAGTCACTAGAAAAATATAGATTTCACAACGACTAACTTTTTGAACGATATTATTCAATATCTCACACATATTTAGACAGAGACGCACTCAAATTGTTTTGTACATCTCTCACTAGAGAAAAGATCCTAGGCATTTTCGTTGTCTCAGAGTGTCCGCAATGCTCTGTTTATCAAAATATACATCCATAGTAATAGAGGAGCAATCTCATCAATACTGTCCTTGAAATTATGTCTCACATAATATTTAAATAACTGAGGCTCATATGTGATAGAGAAATTTGAACGAGAGAATAGTGTGTAAGATTATAGATTTAATATATGGTGTATTTGCAAGAACGTCAGTCTGGATTTATAATTTTTGGTAAGAAGGATGGATATAAATAGAAGGTCGAGGAATATATTCCTTAAAGTTGCTTTTTTGTGTAACATATCATATCTCCCACTATCTTGCTGGCTCACCCTTGTCTCTAACATTAATTTCTAGCAAATGCCGCTCATCTGCATTAGAACCTTTAAATGATTTGAACTGAAACGATTTATACACAAGTTATCATTAGCTCCACACAAGAGCGTACTTAAATTCATTCTCTTGTCGTAAAACGAGTTATCTTGACACCAGATAATAATCGTTAGCCTGCGCTATACTGACTAATAAATGATAGAGCCGATCTTCCTGGTCTTATTACATTATTCGAAAGCAAGTATAACATATAGTAACAAGTTGTCATTGAGATTGTCCCTTGTTCAAACATGAGTGTGTATAGAGAGCTACACAGTTGCCAGCTCACAAAGATAGTGTAATGCGTATAGACTAACTCCACAACGTAATTATTTATAGATGAATCTGTCAAGACGCAAGAATATGGTATAATTACGATATTTTATGTGCTTGATATTATATGGTTATTCTATAAGGTTTCTTAATAGATGCGTGAGTAGTTATATCACATACTAATTTTATCAACGAATAGTTATATTTTTTCACACACTCACTCTCGTTCGTCGTATACACAAAATAAAATGATACAAACAAAATAAGTGTAAACAGCCAATACACAGTAAAATAAAATTGTCATATTATATGATAGTAATTATAGAAGATTATAGCTCAAATTAGACACAAATATAATATTAATTCAAATTGGTGTCACATTATACTGTACAGTGTGTTGTGATATTAAATCACTAATAAAGGAGTCTCTAAATTAACATTATTGTATATCGATATAAATCACATACAAAAGAAAATTAGCGCCTATTGAGAGTTCGTTTATATGGTAATCATTCTCGGGTATTTAATTAAATATCGATTGTGGTTTGTGGAAAAAATTCTATTTTAACTTACAGGTAATTTAAATGAGCTCAATTAACTTTTGATATATAACTGATCATTTAATATTCTAGGGTACCTTATCATAAAGTTATTAACACAATATAGAATGGTTCATATACCATCATTTAACAATTTGGCCGGCCCAATTTTATGACATAGAATTATATTAATCTGGAAATATAAAATATTTTGAGTACCAACCATCTTATTCTAAATTTGGAACATTCTAATATAACTCATATTAAAATGTTGGAAATTACAGAATCTGGTGATACCATATCAGTTTTATCTCATATTTTGGAATCTTACCATACAAGTAGTTATAATTCTAAATTTATCTTGTATTTTTTTATTGGTCTGTTTTGTAAGTAAATTCTTTGAAAACAGTTTGTAAGTGCACATATACTTTAATGTATAATTTATCTATAAATATTATACCTCTTCTTTACTATACTGTGAAGTTTATAATTCTTATTTCATTTAATGTTTGTTACTTTGATTTATTTCTATATTTTCAAATCTTATGTGTTCACATTTCTTATCGTGTTTAAAATGTGTCAAACTGTTAAATTAAACTAAGATTAAATCTACAGATTAAAATTGCAAAATTAAAATATATCCTGCTTAAAGGTAAATATAAGGGATTTTATGCCCTTAGGTAATAATTATGAGATCTGCCATCACATAATCTTTTTGAATATGTGAGTCATGTGGTTTTTTTCTACCATTCCCTTTTTAAATGTGTCAATTATCTTTCCTTGATTAAATCTTGCTTCACTTTTCTTTGTTTGTATTATATACTGGTTTCAGAAATTCTGTGAAGTTCATATTTCCATCTTGACGTCACAAATAAAAGAATTACATGTTTTTTCAAATTTTAAATTTCTTGCATTTTTATTTATCAGGTATGGTTGAGTTATTTATTTTTCTATAATATCCTTGCTGTTCTTCATTCAATGTTTTCACTGTAAGAAATATGTTTTTATTTTAATCTTAAGCTGGTTTTCTCTCAAATATGTTTTAATATATATTATTTTGTAGATTTCAAATACTTTGGCATAATTAAATAATCATTTGGTATTTTAAACCTAAATTAACTGAGATTGGGAATATTTCTTATTGTTAGAAGTTAAAGTAAAATGTCATTAGATAATGTATAAAGTTTAGTTTTGCTTTATAAGGAAATGTTAAATCTTAAGTTCTTTACTTAAATAAAGTAATTGTAAATTAAAATTACTATTATTTAGTTATTAATTAAATTGTTCCATAAGTAATAATTTTCATTAATTTATATTGAATTATAGTTGATTTATTCATTCATTTCCAGTTTATATATATATATATAAAAAGTTCGTTTTATAGTTATCGGTTTGGATAGTTTTTATCGATCGACTCACTCATACTTCTTGGAGATAAGTATCGTCTTTACATGTGCTCCACTCAAAGCGAAGGTCTATTGTTATTAATTCCCCTTATCATGTAATTGTTTAATTTAAATATTACATTACTATGATGAATCTTATATATCTTAATTATCTTTATATATGTATTGCTAATATATATTAATATCCATCTTGTTGACTAGATTCACAGAATAAAAGATTATGTTTTTTCAAAATTTATTAAATTTTATGGTAATTTTTTTTATTTATGTCAGTCCTTACTAGCATAACTCTCACAGTGGGGCGTTTTGAGCATTAGTGATCCGGATGTAGAGTTTTATTTTTAGCATAACTATAAACAAGTTAGGATTGACAATCGATAGAAAACATGGTAGGGTGGATACGATGTCAGATCAGGTCAACTCACATCTACTTATCCTTCGAATTTTGTGAGAATCATCCTTCATCTCTTCAGTTTGAGTCTCTCCAACCCAAACTTCTAATTGCTAAACCAATACAAAGTTTCCCTGTCGAGCTCCAGATCACAGTTGTCGGATACTCTCCGTGGCTCACTACTTCATTAATCGCTCTGAGTAAGATCTGCTCTTCAATGCACACAGGGGTCAAGTGGATCTCCATAAAAGCTTTCACCTTAAATTATTTAACTGATTGAAGCTAAATTCTCTTAGACTTATAAAAGTTCAAGACTGATATTCCTCAGTTATTAAAACATTTGAACTTTAAACTTAAAAATGTATATAAAATAAAAAACGATGAATCTTACTCCTAAGTAGATTTATTAGCCGGACTCTCGGAATTATAGAACCCGTGTCTCACACTCAAAATAGCAAAACAATTAAAGTATGGATAACTATGTCGTTCTTCAAAGGCGGATACCGATGAACAACTCCAAAAATGGACAGCTAACTTAATAAAGACCTGCAGAACATAGCGAGTAACCATGATAAATTCGAGGTACAATTTAAGAAACAAAAAAATGAGGAAAGATAAAAAAAATAGAATAACAAAAACAAGGACAAACAAAAAACTGCAAAGTAAATAATTATATAAATAGTATTCTAAATTATGTTTAATTGTCCTTATTCAGTTTGGTACACCCTACCACAGTTGTAAGTTCCGGAATTCCTTTTAAACCTAGTCATTTTGTTAGTGTACTTTTTATGTTACTTCTCAAAGCCAAACTTACTAAACAAATTTAACTATTGATCTGTCTAGTAGTGCTTATAGATGTATTGGCCTAACCATACTCTAAAACCTCGGCTGAAGCGTACATCCTAATAGTTGTTTGTATCTTGTCTGTGTCTGGTGTATTTTGTTTTTTACTTAATAGTAACTTATCTAGATCACAATTTTCTATATGTTTATAAAGAAATTGATCCCTCTTATAATTTTGTCGTCACATTGGAAATCTTGTGTGAATGAGTTCAAATATCTTTTTCACGACGCGGGGTTTTTCTAACTGCCGATGACATGTTCGGATAAGAATATTCGAACAAAGTCTGGAGTTTAGGAATAAAATACAAAACCAGTGTTTTGGTTTTTAGCTTTGTTTTGTATCACAGAACTAAATACAAAAATCAAGTTTCCTCTCTTATTACTTTTATGGCAATAGACTCAAAAACGTATCTTAGCCAGGGACTAATTTGCATTCTTGTTTTTCCAATTTAGAACTACGTATCCTAGTGTTACTTACTCTTGCCTAATTAGGTGATCTTACAACCACTGAGTTATCTCTGTACTAGTTTTCGCATAGTTCATTGGAGTTATTAATGTTAAATTTGTTTCTTAGATAACGTGATTGTTATTCATGTATAATAATATATGATGGAAAAATCCGCTACTTAATAATTTTTAAAAGAGATATTTAACAGCTTACTGATATATATATCATTTTTCAGTTTCTTTTGAATTCATGTAACTCTGTACACGTATTTCCTCAATATTAATCAAATTGCTTGGGGTAACCACCTATTACAGTCTTAAGGGGGACTGGTGCCAATTGATTTATAATCTAAATGTTCTTCTTGTATTTTTTTATAGTCTCTTGTATTTTGTAAGTTTCTTAACATCAGAGTTAATTTGCAACATACTATAACTTTAATGGTGGTATTAATTTAATCTATATGATATAAATTATTACCTCTCTTTCTTTCACTGAAGTTACTATTCTTATTCAATGTTAATTGTGTACTTTGATTTATTTTTATTTCAACTGATTTGTCACATTTCATATTAAAAATTGTGTTGGCAAACTTTATAAATTATAACTAAGATTAGAAAATTCTTACAGATTTAAAATGCAAAAATTAAAGTATCATCCTGCTTAAGGTAAAATATGAAGGAGATTTTTATGTCACACACTTGATATCGGTAATAATACTGAGATCTTTGACCAATCACATTATACTTTGGAAGTAAGTATATTATCTCAGGTGTGGGTTATTTTTCCTTTCCTTTTTATGTGTCAAACTATCTTCCTATTATGATTAATCTTGCATTCACTTTTCTTGTTTATGTACTACTTATTAATACTTTGGCTCAGAAATTCTGGTGAAGTTTCATATTATCCATACTTACATGTTCACAGAATAAGATCATTTTAATGTTTTTCCAAAAATTTACAATCTGATTGTTAATAATTATCAGGTATGTTGATGCATTTATTTATTTTTCTATATATCTGCTGTTCTTTCATTCAAATGTTCACTGTAAGAAGATATGTTTTATTTTTATTCTTAAGCTGTTTCTCTCAATATGTTTTTAATTATATATATTTTTGTAGATCTCTATCAAACTTGCATATTAAATTTATCATTGTATTTTTAATAACTCTAAATAACTGGAGATCTTTGGATATTATTTTCGTATAAACTGTAGAAGTGAAATAAGTAATATGTCTTTAAGATATAATGTGCTTATAAAGTATTTAGATATTAGCTTTAATGGAAGAATGTTAATGCTAAGTGTGCTCGTGTTACTAATTATAATCAAGTTAATTTGTAAGAATGAATAAGCAATGACATAAATTACATTATTTTAGTTATTATAAAAATTGTTCCTATAAGTAAATTATTTCACTTAATTAATTTTATATGTATTCTAGATATGTTTTTCTATTCAAATGCACTGCCAGTCTTCCATTTCAAAGCTTTACATGTGATATAAATGTTGCATTTTAATAAGTTAGTCGCTTGTTAAGGAATTTTTTATCAGTTTTTTCAGGGACCAACGATCTCGAGTATACGTCTCGAGCATGCGAATGGCGGTATGTTATTTTTATTGTTATCAATATTTCCTCCTGCATATCAGTAGTATTTTTAATGTGAAATAAAGTTACAAATACTGAAATGATATCTATAAATTATTTTATTTATGTATTGATAATCGATATCACTATATATTTCCATCTTGACTGTCACAAACTAGCAGAACAATTAATGTTTTCAAAATTTAAATCTTGGATTGTATTTATTCATCCTCTAGCAATAAATAACACGCCAAAGGATGGGACCTGCCAGTTGCATTCGATCCTCGTGGTTTATAGCCTATATCATTAAAGCAATATTTAAATTGGAAATACAGTATAGAACCATGTGTGCAAGGTAGCCTGGTACTATTCATCTTAACATTGAAGTGAGCATTAACTTGGACATTAACAGAAACTGTGTTATTACTTATCATTTAACATTGGGAACATAGCATTAAACTTGGAATTAACCAGAATGGTACATACATCAATAAACATTTGGAATACAATTAACATTTTAAACTATTTGAACTAAACTCAAACACTGGATTATTATACCATCATTAAAAACAATTGGAAGATAGATATTAAGCTTGGAAATACAAAACTGGTTTATTATCAGTAAACATTGGGAACATAGCAATTAACACTTTGGAAATACACAGAAACCTGGATATCATTATCATGGGTAAAACCATTGGGAAACATAAGATACTTTATAGGTATTAAATTGGAAAATTACAAGAAACTGGGCTATTACCATCACTCTTAACATTGGGAACATGAGTATTTTAACCTCAGAAAATACGGAAATGGAAATCGCATATACTATCATTTAATATTGGGGATAATAGAATTAAGCTTGGAAAATACATAACTTGGGTGATTAAATACGTGAGTGGCATATATAAACATTGAGAGAATCATAAGATTAATAATACTCTTGAAAATACAGAGACTAGGTATTTACTATAAATTTAAACATTGGGAAAAATAGCATTTAAGACGTGTGAATAATTACAGAAAGCTGGGATATTACTATATACATAATACTTGGTCGACAAGTAGAACTTAATACTTGGAATGATTATAACAGAAATTGTATACCAATACAGCTTGTAACATTGGGGTAACACTATGTCATTCTAACAACTTGGAAATACAGAACTGGTTTGTTTTCCTCTCCTGTTGTTTAATTGTCTTGTTTTTTTTTGTTATATACTATTATCTAGTTAAACATTTGAAACATAGTGTGCTCATTTAAACTTATGAGATAATATACAGAAAACTGGGGATATCTTGTCTATAAGTTGTTAAATACATATGGAGACAATAGAATTATACTATCGGAGAACTACATGACACTTTCTGTTAGTAACCATCATTCAATTTTATACGTTACTTGGGACACATAGCATTCGAGAACACTTCGGAAAATACTAGAACGTCGGTATCCCTATCAGATTAATCAAATCTGGTGGATTACAAAAATAGCGATTGAACTTCTGGAAATACAGAAACTGAGGTTACTATTGCAATTGATACTCTGAGAAATACCAGAACTTGGTTATAACCATATCAGTTAACATTCGTGTGGAAACTCATCGCAATATGATAAACTTGTCGAAATACAGAACTGCGGTAAACTAATATTACATATCATCATTTAAACAAACTTTTGGCGGACTTACGGAACTTATTAAGTATGGAAATACGAACCTGTATTACCATATTCATCTTTAACATTGGGAACAATGCATTAAACTTGGGAAATACAGATACTAGGTTGGATATAACCATTCATATTAACAATTGTGTTGAGAATAAGAATTAAAATTTGGATAATTACAAAAACATGGTAATACCATATTCAATGACTCATATCTACTAGTCTTACATTTCGTACTTTGGGTAATCATAGGCATTAAAACTTGCGAAAATTAACCACTCACAGAACTTCTCTCTATCCGCTATATATCATTTAACATTGTGAACATAGCATTAAAACTTGGGAAAATATAACAGAATCTTGGAGTACAATAAAATACACATTATCATTAACAATGTGACATAGAATTAAACTTGGAAATACAGAATTATACCATATTTCATTTAATATTGTCGGAAAAACATAGCCATAAGCATCTTTTCGAAATTACAGAACTGGGGGCTATACCATATCAGTTAAACATGGGAACATATGCATTCAAGACTTGGAAATTACAGACCTGGCTCTTTTACTATGCATTAAACATTGGTGTACAAGAGAATTAGTCATTAACACTGGAAATTACAGAAATAAAAAACCCTTTCTCTCAAGGTATACCATATTCATTTTATTATTTGGGAACAATAGCACATCTATAACTTTGGAAAATATAGAACTAGATATATTACCATTGATCTCATTTACATTTTGGAGAAAATAGCATGTCTCTCACCACTTTGAGAAATAAATTAGAATTGTACTATTTATAACCATTATTCATTCTTACATTTGAAAAATATGCATATATTATAAAACTCTCTAGGACAAATAAGATAAACAGGCGTTATTACCACTAATCATCTTTAATCATGGGTAACACATAGCACTTATACTTTTGAAAATACCACGTTAGATGGATCATTACTATCAATTTAACATATTGGTAGCACAGATTAGTTCATTAAGCTGGAAATATTCAGAACTACGAATTATACCATAATGCATTTTACATTGGAAAATATTTCATTTTAACTTTTGGAAATTATTAAAACTGATATACATGTACCTCAATACTTAAATATACTGTATCATATCCATTTTTCAAAACCTTAGAGTTTAAATAGAACATTACTATGATTGACTCAATTATAAATCTTTTCATGACAAGATAATTAGTAAACTTTAGTTTAAATTATTCTTTACTAATCTCTTATATCAAAAACTTCTAACATTAAAACATAAATGTATTTAGCTTACATTAGTAAATAGTAAGTTTCTTTCGAACAATCAGTTCGTAAATGTTAGCCCATACCTAAAGCTCTGTGAAGTGATCATTATCTATGTTTCATGTTTTTCTCTATTTCATATTAACATAACTAACTAAAGAGCGATTCACCTGTATTATTATCTAAACATGAATGTTTCCGGCCGTCATATGGCCAATATTCGATGTTGGCGGACACTGTTGTGTGACAGGACGGACAGATCAGTTTATCAATGACTTATGTTGGCACACAACCTAGATCTATGTGATCATTTTATTCTATTTCCTTGTATGAGGTATTGAGATTTTAAAGAAATCCATCCCTTAGATTGGATTTAATGAGGAGCTATTCAATGTTCCGGTGAACCAAGCTTTTTTGACGGTATATCATGGACAACTAGAGCACTGAACTAGCTCAAATCACCCCCATTTTTATCAAATAAGATCCATGAACTCGTCCAAAAAATCATGTTCACACTCCATGACCATATACACTCCCGTGCAATAGCGCAAGGACCTTGGAGCTTACAGGATTCAACTGTCAAAGATATTTCATTAGTTAGAATTGCTTTATTAGTTTAAGGTATTATACGATGATGAGAGTCAGAGTCCGGACAACACTTTAAAATTATTAAAGGGCCATAACTCTGGACAAGATCAAATCAATTGAATGGTCGGAGAATGCCGGATCAAGTGTTATGGCACAACTAGACTTGGTACTGATTCATTTTCGCTGTTAAGTTTGGTATGAATATTAACAACATGCACCTCAGTATTTTTATGAGGGATTATATACACGGACAAGCTATTTTAGTGGCCATCTTCATAACACACAGAGAAAAAAAACACCGTTTGTTATCATATTAGGGCCATAACTCGGGGCCAAAATCATTCAACGCGAAATCAAACAACAGAACCGGATGCAAATATGTTTTTTTTGAGCGACAAGGGACCTTTAGGCTAACAGAAATCAATTCTGTAAACGTATTCCATTGAAATTGCGTTGGAACACATATATATAGATATATAGAAGGAAGTAAGTCCGGACCAACTTTAAAATTAAAAAAATTATCTTAGTAAGGGCCATAACTCTTGACAAAATATAATACATTGAATAATAATCCACGGAAATTATGGCGTGACCAATATGCTCTACCAACGGACTTGGGTACTGTATCATTCCTGGGTTATAAGTTTGGATGAAATATACTGCACAACCAGTAGTTTACGAGAATGAGTAGGAAACCGGACAAGTTAATATGTTGACGGACCAACGGATCAGACAAGGAGCGGCGACGAGTACGGTGAAGTGTTCCCTATATGTAACTTATCTCTCGGTCCAAGAAAGGAGGCGGACAGATTCACAAAAAATTAGACATATTATCCACCCAGTTATGGAGGGAGAGTAGAAAAGAGTGTGAATTTTTTTATCCCTACTTCATTCAATAATATAAACAAAGATAATTAGAAACCAAGTCAGATTTGGGTGTTTTATATAAACATTTTCATCGCGCACTCAAATAGTATACACTAGTGGCGACAGGTGTGTTCTATCACAACTGACATTTCAAAATTAAGTGGGTGTGGGTAATCAGTTTGAACACACATATCTTACTAATTCCAAGGAGAGGATTTACTTTATTGTTAGTTTGCATAGTATTAAATTGTTTTCCCAGGTGAATTGTCCAAATAATGATTTTTTATTTTGCTTTTTGGAAAGGAAGTTGTGTTTTGTGTTTTTTCTGTTTTATAGGGGGCGATGGTGTGTTAGTTTTTTAAAAAAATAAAACAGCAACACATAAATTTGTTTTTATAAATATGGACTGCTTAATTTGTTATGATCAGCAGAGTTTATTACTAATTAAGAGCAGATGGCAAGTTAAAAGCAGCAATTTGTTTTATATATCACGTCTACAATATTCTCTCACCACTGAGAATTTTTTCATTAGTAAGGTGTAATATCGGTGGCACTCTCGAGAGGGGAAAATTGTGTTGGGAGGTAAAAATGGGCACAAAGTTGTTATAATGAATATAGACAAAATCAAAATCTTTCTCATTACACTAGTTGATATAATCTATTGTGTATTTCGCAATAAATTTGATTCTTTCTACCTGTCCACCTTTAATTGGGATAAAAGAATTAGATGATTTCTCTCCTAAAATAAAAATTACTTTAATTTTATTACTTTTATTTTTTTTACTTTGGAGAGGGGATTTATTTCAGAAACAGGGTGAAAATATATACTTTCTGTAATTTCAGCCTTATATTAGCCCTAAAAGAAATCACAGATGCCATACCAAAATAAAGATAATTAAATTTGATGTTTCTGTTTCTCTTTTTATGTTTATCTTTGTATGACCTTTAACCCGCTGAATTACTAAAATGGACCTGTCCAGCTACAATTTTTGGAAATTTTTGTATTATCAGCATTGGGAAAATTGGGATGAAAATTTGAAGTTACTTGAAGTATTAATGCAAGGCATTATGCAGCATGACCAATTCTTGAAATATTACTGTTTTATGATGGTTTTCTATTTTCTCTAGTTTTGTTGGCTTTCTTGATCTCTGATTAATATAATAATGTATAAGGAAGTGCAAAACAACTAGAGAACAATCATAATGTCCAACAACAACAACAATTTGCAAAGTGCATGACCAAAAAGTCTGTAACTCTCTCTCCTCATAAACACATTGTATTATATCTTGGTTTTACTCAGTAATCATAAAGATAAGACCTGAATATCATTATATAACGAAAAATCCTTAATTGTATAAAGAGGATATTTTCCCTCAATAATTATGCATATAAAAAATTTTGTTTTTTTATTAACAATTTCTTCTCTGCCATTAAAAATGGAGTACCTCATTCTATTGATCACACAACCCAAAAAGTTGTTTGTGCCTCTCAAATACAAAACTTGCCATTAAATTGCATTTTACAAATTTGATTTACACCAAAATTTTTTTCAAAAATCAGATTTACATTATCGTCTATAGAATTATCCATTTCGAATTCCCCGTGCAAAATCCATTTTTCCTGTTATCTCACTTAATTGCATTAACGACATATCAAAATCTAAAATTATGATAAATACATGGCTTTAACATGCATTATCTGACAAATCCTATCCATATAAGCAAGAATCAAAATTCTTTTGTTAAGTAACTTCAAGGAAGGAAAAAACATTCTTAAAAAATGTATTTTTTATGACTGTTTCTTTAGGCATTTTTGAAAAAGGAGACAGTTCAGCACAAAAAATTTTACTGTTGATAAAATATCATGTTTTAGGTTTTGAAAATTAAGAGGGGAAATATTAAAATTAATAATTAAAAAACTGAACCCTCAAATCATTACTTTGTATATCTCACGGCTAGAATATAATGCCAGGATCAAGCGTTAATATCCCTTATAGCAGACATAAATCCAAAAACACTTTATTGATTCCACCACAACTCTCAAAGGGCTCCGCTGAAAGAAAACTAATTATATACCCCTTTCAAAATGACATGCAGAAAACACCAAGAGTTGAATCATATTCAACACTCAGATAGATTAGTAAAGGACTTATTCAGCCAGTCTAGCGAAACCAGAGTCCTGAATTGTAAACTGAGCTTTTCTTTACTGGCGTAGGACGAACTTCATTCATACCAAGTCAAACTACTTCCTGTGCGGTGTACAGAAAACTTCCAGTACACTGTGCTCAGAACGGCAGACTTTGTTGTGGTTGGGGCAGCTGCTATTAATTGATAGAACACTTACTATTCACTAAAAGATCAACCTCTACAAATAATTTCTATTATATATCCATATTTACTCCGATAATTACAGAGAGAGTGGGGATGAGTTCTACTTAATTCCATGAAAATGTCACTGTAGTAATATAATTTTATTTCACCTATAAGACGACAACTTCTTACTTCCATGGCTTGATATCAGAACTATAATCCATATGTATGACAAAACTAACAGGCATCTGATCGTTATAAACTACCTCACGTTAACTCGAGTCATAACTATGTGGGTCAAACTTTGTTTTCCTAGATCAATTAACTATCGGAAAGAAAATTTAAGTACGTGCCAGCATTAATCAAACGAAGTCACAATCAAATTTATTAATTTGCACAACTTGATAGTTATTTTCATCACATGTATCAATTAATGGTTTTCGTCGAACAGAAATTCACTAAATCTTATACGTTGTGTAGTATAAAAATCCCACACAAGAATCGTAATATAGTCTGTTTGTAAATTGTTTTTAATATTTTCCTAGTGTCAGCAAAGTATGTAATCATAGCTCCTGGCAAAAGATTCATAAAACTTTCATTCATGTTACCTAATAAACTTTCCCTCCGCTATTTCTGTAAACACATAGTTAATCTGTATACTCTCAGTTCATTTAAACATCCAGAAACGATTAACCATACAATAACCAAATCCTTCAGAAAAAATCCCTGGCGTTTAATTAATAAACATTTACATGCCACTTTCAAATACTACCTTGGTAAAGATGTCAAATTTCATGACCTACAATGGTTTATTGTATAAACTGTTCAGGGTTTTCAATAAACTTTGCCTTCTCTGATACTTGTACAGTTCATTATAACCTCACATTATAACAGCCCTCTACAATATACAAGCTATAAATCCAAGTTAAGATAAACTTATTAAACTGTCTCCTTCAGAATCTAATTACTATAGTACTTAATTCATATCACACAAATTCCTTTTTTGTTGCATGATTGTCTGAGATGTCTTCATCAATGTTTTTATCATTGAATTCTCTTGTGCATGTTTGTGCCACATTAAATTTTAATCTTAATAATAAGATCTAGGATATATATGACCTTATTATGTCAAACTGTGTAAAATCTAACTCACTCCAAGGTCCGTCACTAAACAAACTGTTGGCCTCGGTGAATGAGATGGCCTCATTCATATTATCCTTCTAACTTCCCTTTCATTTCAGCAAAGAGATTACTGATTACTTAATTTTATTGAATAACAGTAACACTCATGACCTTTAAACTCACATGTAGAACATGAGTTACTGTTGCGTGAGAGATCATATGACCTTAAAACACCGCCTCAATCCCAATGGCTACTACACTAGATAAAGTATTAAGGAATGCAAAGAAATCGAGCAAATATTTCTTTGAATTTTCTTGGAAATATTTGGTAAAGTGTTACAACATTCCACTAGGCAGAGGAAACAAGTTTAGATGGGCGATAATAGGAGAATTATTTTTGTATCAAAACTTAAAAGTTGTATGGCTTTGACAAATAGCTGTGTGACAAGGTTCATTGAAAAATTGCCTTTTTTTTTAATTAATAATTTTGCTCTAAAAAGTGATGATAGACTAAAATTAGCTATACTAGTTAATAAGCACAATATAGGAACACCATTACACAATTACAAACCATATTCTGTTTATTACCAAATGACATTTATCAGATAATACTATAGACTTATATATTATCATTGATGTTCTATTATTGTTTTGTTGCATGACATTTGTCTTTGGAATTGTCACGAACATAAGTTTAACTGATGTAGCCTGTAAAATGGATATTACTTAAAAATGTAATGTCAAATTTTGCCATTAAGCTTTTGCATTTTCAGAAACAGTCTTCAAAAATTAATTAAGCGGATTTCAATAGTGCCGTTCCTAGAAATTATAAAGTTTAGATGAACATTGTTACCTAACACTAAGTTATTATTCGCGAGTTTAATCCAAGGACTCACAGGGAGATTCTCCACGAGTTTAGTAAGTACTATTTCCACAAGTATGCTGTTCTTCCTTATATACATATAAAATCATAATCCCCCAAGAGGCCATCGTAAGTACCCAATATGTGGCACCTTATTTCAGGAACAATTCTAGACTGATTTGTCCTAGAAGTAATGTTAGTTTGATTATATATAATTCTATGGAATCATAACCATACATGCTAGCAATATTGACAGAATAGAGAATCTATAACTTAAAGATGAAAGCAGATTCAGATGTGTTGTTATGGTTTTCTGGTCTTCTGGAATCATTGGTTCCAATACTTTAAGGATTTTATTCACACTGGAGATGCTAAGTAAGAGAGAGTATGGTATTTTTCATTGCCTCTCAACAACAGACTTTCTTTTCTAATAAAAACATTTTAAATTTCCTAATGGACAAATAAATGGGGCTACTAAAATGACCCTATTATTAAGTCTAAGAAAGTATTGTTAAACCCTACAAAAAATAAAGCCTAGGGTAATGGATTACCTTAATTTATTTTCTCCACACAATAATACTTCTCCTGTCTATATTGTGGCTAAAAGAAATAAATAATAGAGCTATACAATACACAAAAACTTCTGTTTGAAGATTAAATCAATACACTTATTTATAATTTTACTTTGACCAGAAAATTAATTTTTATCAAGTATTTTATAACCTTACAAAGCTGTGATAATTTTGACCTCAACATACGAGGGGTTATCCAAAAATTCGTGGACTTTTTAAATATCTCTTGAATCTCAACGTGTATTGTAATAAAATTTTATCAGCATACCATATAGAATATAATCAACTCATTTTGAAAGGAACAGTTAACTGAGTCAATAAATAATGATTTTATATTGCTTTTAAATAAGCACATTCACGGCACCCAGCGCACGGTAGAAAAGCGCAGTTACGAAGTCATTGTATATTTCTTGCTAAAAAAAACTAAAAATTTAACGTAGAGAATCCGCTTAACATCGTATCATTCTTCTATGACGTCATTTTAGTAATTCTTTAAAATAATAGATGTCATTTCCATCATTTTTTGTTGATATTGCCAGAAAAGCCAGAGGCCGATATTATTTACAACAGGAAAATGACCCACAGAAATTAGAAAATCGCGTGATTATAAAATGATCATAAAATTATGTTGTAATTTGGGAAAGACACCTACAAAAACATTTGATAAAAATCAGCAGACAAACAGAGAAAATGAAATATAATGATTATTAGTGTTTAAGTTGCATAAAAAAATTAGTGATGGTCATCACTTTGAGAAACAGTAACTGTCATTGACTGCAATAATAATGTTGAAGCACAAGTTGTACGTTATTATGACCTTGACATCAATAACTTTTTGGAGTGCGCCGCTGTCGTTGACATGTGTTTATGTAAAATTAAATATTATTGTAATATAAGAAGCTACAAACATGAATTTTTTAAAATTCTTCTACACAGTGTAAGAATTTCAAATTAATATCTCAAATGTATTTTACGCAACAAAGAAAGTCCACCAATTTTTGGAAAACCCCTCGTACATGATTTTGCATAGAAAACTGTGTGCAGACATTTTACAATTCCTTACACATCCTTACCATTTTTTTTCATAGGTTGGGTTTTGAGTTACATCATTTTTTTTCAAAGGTCATATAGAAGCTGTGCTGCTATATTTGTGAGGAAACGCCTCAGATTCCTCCCTGTATATATTGTCCACAAAAGACACTTAACATTCCTGTAGGTGTTTGAACCCTAAATGCCGATGCCAAGACACATATTTTCATTTTGTTTTCCTTTTTGTTTGTGTTCTGAGTCTTTCCAGCTTAAAATTTACTACCTGCAACTATGATAATACCTGCTGATGGGACATTAAAGGGGGCCATGCATGTATTACTAAGGCAGCTGATATATATGGACAGTGCACTCACTTACATATGCTTGAGTTAAGCTGGAGAATATCATAAAATGAAAAATTCTGTTTTCTAAAAAAAGTTCTTGCTGGGATCATAACCAAAGCAGTGAAACGGTAGAGTGATTTCTAGTCAGTGAGTAATTCAATTTCATTCACTGGGGCTCTTAGATCTTATATTATTTTCTGAAAACTGTTCTAAAACAATTAATACAGCAAATTCGGGAGGCTCACAGTTGTGAGCTGAGGAGTTCCCATAATTATAAGTCAGGGGGGAGTGATTCACTCATCCATTGAGATGCTGCAGAATAGTCTTGTTATTGGATTTACAATTTTATATCTTATTTCTTTTCTATTATAAAACAATTCAGATAAAATTCTTTTTGAAGAAAAAAAACCCAGCTATAATCTCTATAGCCTATGATAAGCAGAAGCTTAAAACATTAAGATTTTCCCCTCAATACTACAGAGAGGATAATTATTGAACATGTCTTTAACAACCAGGCAATAATTTTTTCCCTGCACTGGAGCCGCAAGACAGTAGAAAACATGAAATAAACTCCATATTTCTATAATTTTTAGCTTATTAATGATATAAAGGCTTTGATTACTGCAAGAATGCATGAAATGATGTAATTCAATTATCTTGTTCATTAATTAATGTTATAATGGTGCCAAATAAACGCTATAAGCACATGTTTTACAACAATAAAAAGGAATATTTTCATGCATTGTCAAGTGCAAAGACAATTAATAGTGTATAAAATGTTCACACAATATCTCCAAGATACATAGATTAATGTGCTGAAAGTACTTGTAAAAAGAAATACAGAATGAAAAACAACCTTTAACCTTGGAAAGCTATAATAGAGCAAAAATGGTATTATTTCATGAAAACTAGATGTTTTTTTCAAGTTTTTCTTATTAGTTCTTATATTAACAATACTTGAAGGGGGTCAGTGGCCTAGTGGTGAAGGTATCTGCCTCTCAACCCAGGGATCATGAGTTTGAGCCCTTATTAGGTCACGTCCATGTTTCTAGGTATCAATTATGACACCTGTAATGATTGGTTCCAGGAAGCCAACTCGAAAGTGATTAATATAAGTTTCAAGAACTTGTTCAGCAATGGAGCATAAATAAATATGTTTTAACTAAATAAAAAATGTTTCAGTCATCTATTGAAAGAATTCCCTTCTGCAAGTATCTTCTGCATATAAATAGGAATTCCCTATTTCTGTAGCAGCACTATTTATCTTTGCGACAAGTACATTTTATAACAATTGTGTACAGATGAAACATCATTTTAAATTTATTATCAAACATTACAGATGTTCTGATTGAATTCTGGGGTTAATATGTAAAGACTTAACGAACATTCTTCGAATTATGCCAAATTGTCATGCCAAAATAAACTATGCTGTTCCAAGTTTTATAAAATGTCCTTCATAAATTACATCATTTCTTAAGAAGACACCAGATAGTTTAAGTGATACATCTTATTACGTTCAAAATTCTAGAATGCCTTGATAAATTTTGCTTCATGCTACATACTTAAAAACTTTTATTTAATTCAGTTTATGCAAATTCTTTTTAGTTTGATTGTAATGGCAACTATAAGCTTATTGAAACATTCTTGAATCCATTCCTGGAACTAACCAGCAATGAGTTTTAAGTTTCTTGCTCAAGGAAACAACAGCTTGTCCCTGACAGGGTTTGAACCCATACTGTCAGAAATCTTTAGATAACTTATTTTATTTACAGAAATTATGCTACATAAAATTCTGACTAAAGTTGATCCAATCAAAGCTTAACTAGAACTATCACTAAATGTGATGAATACCCCCACAAGAAAAATGAGGATGTTACTAGTAACAGAATACCTTGTAAAAGAATTGAAATATAGAGTTATGGTCGTGCGCAATTAAAGATAGTTGTGGTTCTTGTATGTTGCATTTCCTTTCAATGTGGTTGGCCATTGATGAAGTTTAATTGAATTACTCTGTAATAAGTCCAGAAAGACAAAGAAAAGGAACAAAGGGCAATAACTCTATAAATACTGAAGATAGAGTATAGTTAATGTATAGAGAAAATGCAACAGACGTCTGGACCGACAGACTGACCGACCGACCACTGGGTGACTCCTACATATCCCCCCAAACTTCGTTTTTGGGGGTATAATTACAAAGGCAATATTCTTAGGTTCTGTTAGCTAGCTGCTGATATCAATTATTTCCCAGTATAGACCAAGACCAGCCCCTACACCCATGCCATCTGTGCATGGTCTGTACTAACTTAACTTGACAGTCAGTACATATTTAGGAATTTCCACAAAACAGATGAATGGTTTTGCCCAGACTAAAAGATAGACCAGTCCACTAAAGATATTTAGCATGGTAAGGTGTAACTTACCCAGATACCTGCTTGCATTTCAGCTTTCCCTCTCTCTTGAAAATATGATATGTATCAACTTTTTCAGGTGTATAAAATACAGACTTTAATGACAGTTTCACTTTCCCATCAAAAATTATAAAAAAACATCACTTTATACATCAATTAAAGTATTCTTCTCACAAATAAGTTACTTTTAATTCAAAGAATTACTTTCCCATCAGTTTAACATTTCCTTGAGTGATGAAACGATAATCAAACATAAATTGTAAATGGCGTCTATATATAAATTATATCAAAATAATGTTCCCCATCCGTTTAATGAAATATTGTTAAATTGTTATGGTTCCAGCCAGCGTTTCACAATAACTGCATCAAGGGAAATTTGCTTCCTGGCATTGCACTGACATTGCAAACACATTATAGGGCAAACATATTGACTATTGTATCAATTATCCTATAAGAAGAAATGTTTGTAAATCTATAATATAATACACCCCCTCCCACCACCCAATCTGTCTGGACACTCACAGAGTAGTTGATGGACTGTGGGAGTAGACAGCCGACTTGACCAAATGATAGATCTTAAAAAAATGTAGGAATTCAACATCTTCAGAAAGCATGCATTAAATTTGGATCTAAAAATAGTTAATAGTTTATTCTAATGTTGGAAGCTATAAGCTAATATTCAAACACTCTTGAATCCGTTCCTGGAACCAATTAGTACTAAGTTTACTCATTGAAACAAGTTGCATTGCTCCTGATGTGGTTTCTTCTAAAAATGACCCTAAATAAAATCAGGACCACCATGCAAAACAATCATGTCCTTGCATATTAAAAAGTACAAAGTTTCTAGACTTCAGTCTAGACTGTTTACATAATTATATATAATGCAACTGAATTAGACAGTCACTGGCATAATATCAGTCTGTTAAATTTCATGACCTTCAACTTGTAATATTGAAATCATTATCATTGTAAGTAAACTCATTTTCTTGTGTACATTTCAAGCAATAGGCATGCTCATCAATTCATCAATGTTAATCAACAGCTCTATTCATGGTCAATGGACTATTAATAACAATTTATGAATCACCCTGGGGGGTCTTTCACTTTGCATAATGGCAGTCAAATATTATGGTACCCATGAATTAATTATAACCATCCTCATAGCTTTACCCATTTACATGTTAACCAGGGTAGATTTCTTTCTTGTGGAAATAAACTCATTGAGGGCTTGAATTTCAGACCTCAATATACAAAAGTGTATGATAAAGCACTCAGGTTAACAATCCCTGTGAATTTTGAAACATATTAATCCAGACGTTAGTAAAATTGTTGTGAAATAAATGGTTATAAAATACATCTTAAAGCTGCATGCCACCAGATGAGCCAAAATATTTCAAGAAAAGCAAACTAGTGAAAAATATACTAAGATTTTAAGAAAAGTATTCAAGATTCAAGAAAAAATGTGCAATCATGTTATGTGCAATAAATGACTGATTTTGCAATATTTATCACCATCTTATATTTTGACCTCTTTGGGTAATTTATGTGGATTGTAAGTGCTGCTTGCAATGTCTAAATTACTTTCTTTGTTCACTTCACAATATTTTACTTTTAACTGCATTTTCAAAATTTTCATGAAAATTAGCATGAATCTTGAGATATCTGCAATGTAACAAGATATTTCATATGTTGCTTAAAAGCCTTATATGTATATAGGTAAGTCCAGTCTTATAAGAATTATGTAACTCTAATATATTTCTTGAATGTATTTCTACAGTATAAGACTTACAACTAAAGAAAAATGTTTGGAAAATTGAATGTGCATGTTTTAACAACTTGTCAACTTCAATTATGTTACTATAATTTTATTTTGCTAGAATAAAAAAGTCTTTGAAATACAGTAATCATAACTTCTGACGGATTTCTAATTCTTGATTGATCAATAGCCAATTTTAGAGGAAATATGATACTGTTTCTGAACTTTCTTTAAACTACAAACAACAATATAAATATAGTTTCAAAGCACAATTATAATATTTTTGAAGTAACAAATCAGTTCCAAATCTCACTCAATCACTTCAAATGACTTTTTTTGTAATACCATCATTTTCTCTAAAATGGATGCCCTCCATCCAAAACAAGTACTCTCCCACCCCTTCAGATCTCACTGTGTTGTCAATAAATTGTGTATAATTATAATCACACAATTTACAGGTATAACATCCTCATACTGATCACTAAAGGTAAATATGCTGATTGATCTTTGATTGATTGATTGATTGATTGATGTAACCCTTGATCTGTACAGATGCAAAACTTAACCTTATTTGTTCTGACAAATAATAAATTTACTTTAATGTGATAAATCATGGTAACTATGATGTTTAAAGAAAATAAAATTCAATCAACGCATTAAATGGTTGTAAAACTTTAGATACACTGTAATTTTTCCTATTTAATGGCAGTTAATTAACAATTTAGAGAACTCAAATATCAAAGAACTGATAATTTATTTCACCTGTACTTTTCTGTAGAATTGTCATTATATAGATACGAAAGATATTGATGTTTTTCTGCCACTCTGTTATTAACATAGATTATTAAGAAAAAAAGGGAAAAACCTTTTTGACCGGTTTTACTCTACATGTATAGCAACTTACTGTTTACAGAGTTTCTTTTTTCTTTTATCAAATAATCACACAAGAACCATAAATGGTAGCCTGCATTGTTCTTTGATATTCTGCAGAAATATTATTTATACATGGTTATGAGATAGCACACATATTATTTGTCCCCATGGATAACCTGTCCCCATGTATTACCTGCCCTGTACCCATGTATTACCTGCCCTGTCCCTATAGATTTCCTGCCCTGCCCCCATGGATTTGCCCTGTCCCCATGGATTTCCTGCCCTGCCCCCATGGATTACCTGTCCTGTCCTCATGGATGTCCTGTCACCATTGATGACCTGTCCATATGGATAACCTGTCCCCATGGATAACCTGCCCTGTCCCCATGGATTACCTGCCCTGTCCCCATGGATTTCCTGCCCTATCCCCATGGATTACCTGTACTGTCCCCATGGATGTCCTGTCCCCATAGATAACCTGTCCCCATGAATTAATTTCATGGCTTGTCCCCATGTTTTACCTGCCCTGTCAACATGGATTACCTGTCCAGTCCTAAATGGATGTCCTGTCCACATAGATTACCTGCCCCCATGGATTAACTGTCCCCATGGATTACCTGTCCTGAGTTAAAACTATGCAGGAATAGGATAGCAGATAGCCTGTAAATTTACCATCATTCAAGTTAAAGACAAACAACCAAAATAGTACCAATCTTATTGTCAAAATATTTGCTTTGATTGGTATATCGTGTAAAATTTGTGTGAGACTGAATGCAGTATAACGTTGAAGACCTCTTTGTTGACGGCAGTGATACATAGGGTCATTTGAAACTATTTGACAGTTAATTAGGTTATATTTATAGATATTATCAAATAATAATTATAATACTATACATTTGAATGGCAATTAATACAGTCTATTAAAGTCACATTATGCCTAAAAAATATTAAATCTTTCATTTATATAGGACGAAACTGGAGTTTTTTTTAGCATTTAAATAATTGATTTAGAGCATTTTAATTTAGATGCTCATCATCTGAAGAAAGTAGTGCTAAATGTGAAATTATTTGTCATAAAAGTAATAAAATGTAAACAAAGTAGTATTTTGACTTTCATTCAAATACTAAGTCACTATACATGTACTAAATACTAAAAAGCAACAGAAGCAAAAGACTGTTCAGGTTACTGGCCAATGAGTAAATTTTTGGCAATTATAACACTTGGACACCAGAAATAAAATTTAAAGAATTATAAATTAAAGCATTTCTTGGGTATAATGGGCCTTTAATAAACATTTTGACAAAAAAGAAGATTATACCTTAATGTAATTATTGAATATATTTTTCATTAAATAAGTTCAACTGCATGTCTTTGTTAATTGTTAAATCTCATTTCTAGTTAACAAAGTTACAATTAAGATGTACTCAAATTTTTTTGAACTTTTCAAATAATCTTGTCAATAATAGCAAAATACATGAATTATTATTTTAGTACCATCTAAAACCTTCATCAATTTAAAAATACAGGAAACAATTTCACTGGCTGACAGACATTACTCCTTTGAAAAAAATAAAATATCTGAGAAACAGGAAAATTAAGGAGGCTGCGTGCATTAAATGTGCATTTTGAATAGAATAAAATCTCGGAAACATAACTGGAGTCACACATTCTCACTGAAATATCTCTACCATTAAACTTCTCTTCAGGCCATTTGTTTGCAAATTTTAGATAATCTGTCTCAATTTTGCAAATAAGGTGAACAATAACTGACAATCAATGTGAACAGGGAAATAACCTATTTTTTATGTAATCATGACAGAAGCCTAATGGATACATTTATCAGTGAAATGATTCTTACAGACTGATTGGTTGATTAATTGATGTTTTACTTATTGTTTGTGTGTGTGTGCGTGTGTGTTTGTTTGTTTCTATGTTTGTTAGTTTGTAAAAGTGAAGTATACCATAAAGCTGTTCATGTGTCTTCTATTCTGTAAGAGTTACAACCCTTGTTTCTTAGTAAAAATCAACTTCATTCTTTTCAAAAATAAAAAAGAAAAACATTTTCTGGAGCTTTAATTAATATTTTGTTCTTAAAACTATAAGCAATCAAAACAATTAATGAATCTAAGCTTTAATAATTAAGTTGACAATTGCACAAGAAAATTGCATGACTTTTGGTATGTCAAGAAAGATAACTCTGAAGTGTCAATTTTGTAGGTTATCAAAGTTTGGTGAATAACTATGAAATTGCTAGCAATGCTTATTTGATTCAGAAAAGACAACTTCAATGTCAAAAAGGCAATAAAATGCTGTTGTTTGTTCATGTTCATTCCATTTTAATAAATCAAGAGCGATAACTCTAAAAAAACTGTTTGTAGAACGCAGATAGATATAGTGATCTGATACAGCAAATTATACAGCTAAGTTTATCAAAGTTTATAAACTGGCATATCAAAATCAATAATAAAACATTTAAAGATATAAGAATAATCACATCCATAAAAGTCTTATGTTGAAACAAAAACAAACCCAGCAAAACATAATATGCCTTAACAAGACATAACTTAAATATGTATCATTACAAAAAGTCATTAGAAATGATATGAATTTTGATGCTATTCAAATGTCTGCACAAGGGAGCCACGAGTGATTTAGTGAAGTTTTACAATGCATTTCAATGAGCTATTAAAAATAAACAGACTTTTAAATGACAAAAAGAAGCTCAGCAGGATTGCCACTGGTAAACTGTTTAATGTAATGTTTTAACTTATCAGTCTGTAACACTGAAAATTGCTGGGAAATCACATCATGTGTTCAATTTCATTTATTTCTAGATTTAATCTAAGATACACTAATGATTTGCCTTAAAAGCATCCCAAGCAATTTTGCTATTATCCAAAATGAAGATTAATTGCTTACAACTTGCAAATGTGTTCCCTAAACACAAATAACAAGAAATACTGTCAAATTTAGGAAGCACACTTTCCCTTTAACACTTTCCCTTTAAAAGAGAGACAAGTTTGGTTGTTCTCTTTAACATTCTATAGCTTAATCAATAAAAACACAGTTAAGATTACGTTTTAAAGAATTAAAGTACCACAAGTCTGTCAATCTTATAAAAAATTTAGATGGTTATTCCATCTTTTTTCCATTTCAAACTGCTCAATGTTATTGTAAGAAATTTTAAAACTTTGACACTAAAAGGTTACAATCTATTTAAGGAAGTGCAGATTACAATGTTTTTTTTTTTTTGCTTTCTTTTCAGGAGTCATAAGCCAGACTCTATACTCGTGACATATGCTTGGCTCTAAACTGGTGACATAAGACTGGTACTATATTGGTGATATAAACCTGGCACTAAAATGATGACATAATCAGAGCGCTATATCGGTGCCATAAGCCTGGCACTAAAATGATGACATAAGCCTGGTACTAAAATGATGACATTAACCTGGCACTAAAATGATCACATAAGCCTGGTACTAAAATGGTCACATAAGCCTGGTACTAAAATGATGACATTAACCTGGTACTAAAATGATGACATTAACCTGGCACTTAAATGATGACATAAGCGTGGCACTAAAATGATGACATTAACCTGGCACTTAAATGATGACATAAGCGTGGCACTAAAATGATGACATTAACCTGGCACTAAAATGATGACATTAACCTGACACTTAAATGATGACATAAGCCTGGTACTAAAATGATGACATTAACCTGGCACTAAAACGATCACATAAGCCTGGTACTAAAATGATGACATTAACCTGGCACTAAAATCATGACATTAACCTGGCACTAAAATGATGACATAAGCCTGGTACTACAAGAACCGGTTGAACCGGGTGATGCTCCCCGAGAAGGTTCTGGACACAGGAAAGTATAAAAAAAATGAACAAAGGGCAAAAACTCCAAAATTAGGCAAAGCGGAGTTATGTTTTTTTGCACTGCACTTCTATTCAATGAGATCTATCTATCTATAAAGTTTCCTGATGATATCAGAATTATGTCCCAGGTAAAAGTCAAAGTGTAAAAATGAACAAAGGGCAATAACTCCAAAATTAGACCAGGCTTTGTTTAGGTTCTTTAAGCATTGCAATTCTATTCAATTATATCTAGCTACCTACAAAGTTTCATGTTGATATCTCTAATAGTATTAAAGTATTGTCCAGGACAAAGTCAAAAAGTAAAAATAAACAAAGGGCAATTACTTCAAAATAAGGCAAGGCAGAGTTACGGTTCTTGTGCACTGCACTTCCACCCAATGAGACCTATCTATCTACAAAGTTTCATGTTGATATCTCTTATAATTTTAGAGTAATGTCCCAGACAAAGTCAAAGTGTCAAAATGAACAAAGGGCAATAACTCCAAAAGTAGGCAAGGCAGAGTTACCGTTCTTGTGCACTGCACATCTACTCAATGAGATCTATCTACCTACAAAGTTTCATGTTGATACCTCTTATACTTTTAGAGTTATGTCCCGGACAAAGATCAAAGTGTAAAATAAACAAAGGGGGATAATTCAAAAAATAAGACAAGGCAGAGTTACCGTTCTTGTGCACTGCACACCTACTCACTGAGATCTATCTACCTACAAAGTTTCATGTTGATACCTCTTATACTTTTAGAGTTATGTCCCGGACAAATTTCAAAGTGTAAAATAAACAAAGGGGGGTAATTCAAAAATAAGGCAAGGCAGAGTTACGGTTCTTGTGCACTGCACACCTACTCAATGAGATCTATCTACCTACAAAGTTTCATGTTGATACCTCTTATACTTTTAGAGTTATGTCCCGGACAAAGTTCAAAGTGTAAAATAAACAAAGGGGATAATTCAAAAATTAGGCAAGGCAGAGTTATGGTTCTTGTGCACTGCACACCTACTCAATGAGATCTATCTACCTACAAAGTTTCATGTTGATACCTCTTATACCTTTAGAGTTATGTCCCGGACAAAGTTCAAAGTGTAAAAATAAACAAAGGGGAATAATTCAAAAATTAGGCAAGGCAGAGTTACGGTTCTTGTGCACTGCACACCTACTCAATGAGATCTATCTACCTACAAAGTTTCATGTTGATACCTCTTGTTGTTTCAAAGTTATGTCCCGGACAAGAAAAGGGGACGGACGGACGGACGGACGGACAAGGCGGCGACTATATGCTCCCCCGAAATTTTTTCGGGGAGCATAAAAATGATCACATAAGCCTGGTACTAAAATGATGACATTAACCTGTTACTAAAATGATGACATTAATCTGACACTTAAATGGTGACATAAGCCTGGCACTATATTGGTGACATAAACCTGGAACTAAAAATTGATGACATAAGACTGGCACTATATTGGTGACATAAACCTGGAAATAAAATGATGCCATAAGCCTGGCACTATATTTGTGACATCAGCCGAGCACTATATTGGTGACATAAGCCTGGCACTATATTGGTGACATCAGCCGAGCACTAAAATGATGCCATAAGCCTGGCCCTATATTGGTGACATCAGCCGAGCACTAAAATGATGCCATAAGCCTGGCACTATATTGGTGACATCAGCCGAGCACTATATTGGCGACATAAGCCTGGCACTATATTGATGACATAAACCTGGCACTATATTGGTGACATCAGCCGAGCACTAAAATGATGCCATAAGCCTGGCACTATATTGGTGACATCAGCCGAGCACTATATTTGTGACATAAGCCTGGCACTAAAATGATGACATAAGCTTGGCACTTTATTGGTGACATAAGACTGGCACTAAAATGATGACATAAGCCTGGCACTATATTGGTGACATAAGCCTGGCACAATATTGGTGACATCAGCCGAGCACTTAAATGATGCCATAAGCCTGGCACTATATTGGTGACATCAGCAGAGCACTATATTGGTGACATAAGCCTGGCACTATATTGATGACATAAACCTGGCACTAAAATGATGACATAAGCCTGGCACTATATTGGTGACATCAGCCGAGCACTTAAATGATGCCATAAGCCTGGCACTATATTGGTGACATCAGCAGAGCACTATATTGGTGACATAAGCCTGGCACTATATTGATGACATAAACCTGGCACTATATTGGTGACATAAGCCTGGCACTCAAATGATGCCATAAGCCTGGCACTATATTGATGACATAAACCTAGCACTATATTGGTGACATAAGCCTGGCACTAGAATGATGCAATAAGACCTGGCACTATATTGGTGACATAAAGCCTGGCACTATATTGGTGACATAAGCCTGGCACTATATTGGTGACATAAGCCTGGCACTAAAATGATGCAATAAGACTGGCACTATATTGGTGACATAAGCCTGGCACTATATTGGTGACATAAGCCTGGCACTATATTGGTGACATAAGCCTGGCAACTAAAATGATGACATAAGCCTGGCACTATATTGGTGACATAAGCCTGGCAGCACTATATTTGGTGACATAAGCCTGGCTATGATATAATGGTGACATAAGCCTGGCACTATATTGGTGACATAAGCCTGGCACTAAAATGATGACATAAGCCTGGCACTATATTGGTAACATAAACGTGGCACTAAAATGATGACATAAGCCTGGCACTATATTGGTGACATAAGACTGGCACTATATTGGTGACATAAGCCTGGCACTATATTGGTGACATAAGACTGGCACTATATTGGTGACATAAGCCTGGCACTATATTGGTGACATAAGCCTGGCACTAAAATGATGCCATAAGCCTGGCACTATATTGGTGACATCAGCCTGAGCACTAAAATGATGCCATAAGCCTGGCACTATATTGGTGACATCAGCTGAGCACTATATTGGTGACATAAGCCTGGCACTATATTGATGACATAAACCTGGCACTATATTGGTGACATAAGCCTGGCACTATATTGGTGACATAAGCCTGGCACTATATTGGTGACTTAAACATGGAACTAAAATGATGACATAAGCCTGGCACTATATTGATGACATAAACCTGGCACTATATTGGTGACAAAAGCCTGGCACTATATTGATGACATAAACCTGGCACTATTTTAGTGACATAAACATGGAACTAAAATGATGACATAAGCCTGGCACTATATTGGTGACATAAGCCTGGCACTTAAATGATGCCATAAGCCTGGCACTATATTGGTGACATAAAACTGGAACTAAAATGATGACATAAGACTGGCACTATATTGGAAACATAAGACTGGCACTATGTTGGTGACATAAGCCTGGCACTATATTGGTGACATAAGCCTGGTACTATATTGGTGACATAAGCCTAGCACTATATTGGTGACATCAGCCGAGCACTAAAATGATGCCATAAGCCTGGCACTATATTGGTGACATCAGCCGAGCACTAAAATGATGCCATAAGCCTGGCACTATATTGGTGACATCAGCCGAGCACTATATTGGTGACATAAGCCTGGCACTATATTGATGACATAAACCTGGCACTATATTGGTGACATAAGCCTGGCACTATATTGGTGACATAAGCCTGGCACTATATTGGTGACTTAAACATGGAACTAAAACGATGACATAAGCCTGGCACTATATTGATGACATAAACTTGGCACTATATTGGTGACATAAGCCTGGCACTATATTGATGACATAAACCTGGCACTATATTAGTGACATAAACATGGAACTAAAATGATGACATAAGCCTGGCACTATATTGGTGACATAAGCCTGGCACTTAAATGATGCCATAAGCCTGGCACTGTATTGGTGACATAAACCTGGAACTAAAATGATGACATAAGACTGGCACTATATTGGAAACATAAGACTGGCACTATGTTGGTGACATAAGCCTGGCACTATATTGGTGACATAAGCCTGGCACTATATTGGTGACATAAGCCTGGCACTATATTGATGACATAAACCTGGCACTATATTGGTGACATCAGCCGAGCACTATATTGGTGACATAAGCCTGGCACTATATTGATGACATAAACCTGGCACTATATTGGTGACATAAGCCTGGCACTATATTGGCGACATAAGCCTGGCACTATATTGGTGACTTAAACATGAAACTAAAATGATGCCATAAGCCTGGCACTATATTGGTGACATAAACCTGGAACTAAAATGATGACATAAGACTGACACTATATTGGAAACATAAGCCTGGCACTATGTTGGTGACATAAGCCTGGCACTATATTGGTGACATAAGCCTGGCACTATATTGGTGACATAAGCCTGGCACTATATTGATGACATAAACCTGGCACTATATTGGTGACATCAGCCGAGCACTATATTGGTGACATAAGCCTGGCACTATATTGATGACATAAACCTGGCACTATATTGGTGACATAAGCCTGGCACTATATTGGTGACATAAGCCTGGCACTATATTGGTGACTTAAACATGGAACTAAAATGATGACATAAGCCTGGCACTATATTGATGCCATAAGCCTGGCACTATATTGGTGACATAAACCTGGAACTAAAATGATGACATAAGACTGGCACTATATTGGAAACATAAGACTGGCACTATGTTGGTGACATAAGCCTGGCACTATATTGGTGACATAAGCCTGGCACTATATTGGTGACATAAAGCCTGGCACTATATTGATGACATAAACCTGGCACTATATTGGTGACATCAGCCGAGCACTAAAATGATGCCATAAGCCTGGCGCTATATTGGTGACATAAGACTGGCACTATGTTGGTGACATAAGCCTGGCACTATATTGGTGACATAAGCCTGGCACTATATTGGTGACATAAGCCTGGCACTATATTGGTGACATAAACATGGAACTAAAATGATGACATAAGACTGGCACTAAAATGATGACATAAGACTGGCACTATATTGGTGACATAAACCTGGAACTAAAATGATGACATAAGCCTGGCACTATATTGGTGACATAAGACTGGCACTATATTGGTGACATAAACCTGGCACTATATTGGTGACATAAGCCTGGAACTATATTGGTGACATAAACCTCGAACTAAAATGATGACATAAGCCTGGCACTATATTGGTGACATAAGCCTGGCACTAAAATGATGACATAAGACTGGCACTATATTGGTGACATAAGACTGGCACTATGTTGGTGACATAAGCCTGGCACTAAAATGATGACATAAGACTGGCACTATATTGGTGACATAAGACTGGCACTATGTTGGTGACATAAGCCTGGCACTAAATGATGACATAAGCCTGGCACTATATTGGTAACATAAACGTGGCACTAAAATGATGACAAAAGACTGGCACTATATTGGTGACATAAGACTGGCACTATATTGGTGACATAAGCCTGGCACTATATTGGTGACATAAGACTGGCACTATATTGGTGACATAAGCCTGGCACTATATTGGTGACATAAGCCTGGCACTAAAATGATGACATAAGACTGGCACTATATTGGTGACATAAACCTGGCACTAAAATGATGACATAAGACTGGCACTATATTGGTGACATAAACCTGGAACTAAAATGATGACATAAGCCTGGCACTATATTGGTGACATAAGACTGGCACTATATTGGTGACATAAGCATGGCACTATATTGGTGACATAAGCCTGGCACTATATTGGTGACATAAGACTGGCACTATGCTGGTGACATAAGCCTGGCACTATATTGGTGACATAAACCTGGCACTATATTGGTGACATTAGCCAAGCACTACATTGGTGACATAAGACTGGCACCAAAATGATGACATAAGCCTGACACTATATTGGTGACATAAATCTGGCACTAAAATGATGACATAATCCAGGCGCTATATTGGTGACATAAGACTGGCACTAAAATGATGCCATAAGCCTGGCGCTATATTGGTGACATAAACCTGGTTCTAAAATGATCACATAAGCAGAGCACTATATTGGTGACATAAGCCTGGCACTATATTGAAGACATAAGCCGAGCACTAAAATGATGACATAAGCAGAGCACTATTCAGGTGACATTAGTCTGGCACTATTCTGTTGGCATATGTCTGACTTTAAACTGGCAACATAAGCCTGGCTTAACAATCCTGGTGCAACAACTTGACATTATTGCAGCTTAGTGTTCAAAATGTTAATTTTTTATCATCTAGGTGTCTCTATATATAAAGAAGTAATCAATCTTACTAAAAGTCTTATAAATATTGTGCTATTTGTGAACTCTCTTCTTTTGTAGTTCCTGCCCTATATGGTAAGCATAAACAAACAAAATTATCTAAGTATTTAATATGTTCTCTTACCTTTACACATTTCTGTCTTTTTCTCAATATCTTCTTGTCTGTAAACATGATAAAAAAAAGAAATATAGAATTGGTTGAGCAAAGATTTTTTTCTCAGGCGACTGTGTATTAAATACCATGCATGGAAGTGAAGGATAAATAAGTGAAGAGTAAATAATAATTCATAGATTTAAAAAAAAATTCTGAGAATTGGCCCTTGCAAATACCAAGTACAGTCCATGTGAATACTAGAAAGTCATCCAAAGATTTGTAAGTCATGTGATGATCCCTCTATAGGTTAATTAATATAGAAGTTCATTAAGGTTTTCTATACTTTGATTAGGCTGTCATGACTAGTGGCTCATAAGAAAGGTGAACTGATTCTGTACAGTGCTATCATTTTTATTACAGTCTCTTAAAAAAAACAATTTATTCTTACTGTTTTCTGACTGACCTTTGATTTTATTGCCAACATAAAACTAAGTTTGAAAAAGAAAAGTCAATACACAATTTATTTTCCACAATTCCATCTTTTTGGCGCAGGGGGGGGGTACACAACTGATACTATTGGGATAATGTAGGAGAAGTTCTTCATACAAAAGACACCCTATAATCACTAACAGATCATTGAAACTTAAAGTGGCAAAGCAGATTGATAAAGAACTGTGAGCTAAAACAAAAGTAAAAACTCTAAATCAAGGAATCAAAGGTTATAATCAATTAGAGACTTCATTTAAAGTCAATATAATTACAGTGACAAAACTCACATATACTGTTGATGTCAGAATGTCTCAGATCTTGCATCCCAAAGAAAATTTATTCACTAACACAGTGCCATGTCTGTTTATGGTTGTGTTCTTTACCAAACTTTGAAATCATTTATCAAAGCACACAGGTGTGTTTAAGCAAATGTCACACATTTGCCAACTTACCAACACAAACTGTTCAAATAGTAAATTTTACTTAAGTTGTCTTAAAGCTGCCAACCTAATAAAAAAAAAAACTATTAAAGCAGACGACACAAAATAATAAGAAACAAGCTGCAGACGAAACAATGACAACCTTTTCTATCTCATCTGTATCATAGAGTAATCTATTCCAGTAAAACTCTTTCTTTTTTTCTGGACTTGAATTACATATAGGGGGATATAAATTAAGTCTATAATACTCAAGATATATGAATAATGTCTGTATTTATTATACACATAAACTAATATTGAAAATTGTACTTGTTTTTCAGACACAAATCATTTTAATATTCATTACTGTATAATTTTACAAATGTAAATGGTTGGATTAAGTTTGAATAATTTATTCAAAACAATAGGTCCATGTATTGATCACCTTAACTTTTATACCAGCATATCAAAATGCCTAACTTGAATTTAAATTAACAAAATGCTTAATATTTCATTTTAATACTCTGGACTAAATCAATTTAAGGGGAAAATTTCAATTAACCATTGACTAAAACAGCAAACAGTGCAGAACATAATTTATCTGACAGCATGGATGTGTACGATGATCTTGGTCAGCACAGGTTGCATGGTTAGACTGTGCGGCCACAGACCACAGGCAAACTAATGATTCAGACAGTGTTTGGGAAAGGAATATCCAATATGTTAGTTATATTATCTTAGTTGGATTGGGTAACAATCTATTACATACTCCCCATATCATTCATATCTAGAAGCAACCATTACCAAGCAATGTAAAGTTTCTTGCTCTAGGAAACAACAGCTTGCCACTTACAGGGTTTGAACCCACAAAGCTAGCTATCCTTGCCATATTGCCAATATTAGATGTTTGTCCAAGAAGTGTAAGGGTTTTAATTTTTATAATAATGGGCTTATAAAGGAACCCCACTGAGGTATTTTGACATGTCAGGACTGCAAATATTTTTCTGAGATTTCTATCCCAATTGATGTAGGTGCGGACAAATAACTTGTGTGAAATTTTCAGGTAATTCTCTCACCCTACTTTTCCAGGATAATCATTTTTAGCTCGACTATTCAATAAGAATAAGTAGAGCTATTGTAGTCTGTGACCCTAGCGTCGGCCTCGGTTTCAGCATAACCACTTATGTTAAAGTTTTTGTAATACCTCATATATTTTCAAAGTCCATATTGACATATAGCTTTGAAACTGTGCACACTTGTTCACCATCATGACCCCAACCTGTAGACAGGAATAGGTATCTGTATCAAGCATTTTGACAGAATTATGTCCCTTTTTCGACTTAGAATTTACGTTAAAGTTTGCATAACACCTCAGACATCTGGCTTTGAAACAAGTTGAAATTTTATACTTTTCTTTGAGAGCATAATTATAGAACTCTCTTCAAGGCCTATAACTTTAACATGGATTTAAAATTTTTTGCTCTTTTGTAAATTTAGAAAATTTTACATTATAAAGGCTTTTTAATTATTAAGCACTAAGAATAGTCGAGCGTTGCTGTCCTACCGACTGCTCTTGTTATTGTGTAAACTGACCCAAAAACGAAAAGTATTTCACAAATGCTTTTTACTCAAATATGGCTAAGAATTGCACAATAACAGGATGGTGCTCCTTTAAGAGTGGCCAAAAACATTGCTCCTTTAAGAGTGACTAAAAAAGTTTTTCCAAAAAACTGGAGAGATCACTCTAAATGAAGTATGCTTTTAGACATGTTTGCATAATAATTAACAATCTATTATACCAGATGTTAAAGTTCTCAAAATATATTTCTATTCTCGGTTCTGACAGCTTCTAAAAGAGGCCAATTTAGAACACAGTATTTCTGAAAGTTTAATAAATAATCATCCAAGAAATTATATACCATTTTAGTTTGGTGAGGGTCAGCCTATTCAAAAGTTTAAGAGAAGTATTATTCAGAAAATCTTTTCTCTCAAATAAATTGCTTTTTCTATGTAATTTTGAAGGTGAAAAGAGTAATTTTAAACAAAATCAGACCAAGTTACCATCTATGGTGACTATATATTGATGGCAAAGGCTTGTCACTTTTGAAGACTGACATTTGAATGTAATTATTCATGGATGCTTGTATTATAAGAGTGTAAGATGATCATCATAATAACAACAACAAATATTTTAGCCTAAGCCAGTACAGTTCTCAAAGATATGACCAGCTCTATGCCACGTACCAAACCAAATTTCCCTACATAAGCATCAACTTTCTACCAGTATTTTATCTTAATCATAATGCCAAACATGCTATTTGATTCCATGTATTTGGATATTTATCTAGATAATGAATTTGTGTATTCAATATTTATAAATAATATGTCTCTGCAAACAGACATGAAAATTAGCAATATAAATGTGGAAATTTGATTGCTGAGGTTTTACATGATTAGATTCAATTATAATTGAGATATTTCGGCTCTATTTTCACAAGAATTTCATTACCTTTTAAGTTTTATGTCTGTATTAAAACTGCATGTAATTATGACATTTATATTTCTTGTCATGAATTATTTCCTATGTAGTGCAAATTTCCTAATAAATAAATACATGCCATTATACAATAAACGGAATCCTTTCATGCAAATAATAAATATACAAAGGAAAATAGTGTAAAATAAATGATGTTGATGCATGGAATAACAACATTCTCATTTAATGTGTAGATGGTAATAAACTGCACGATTCTACTGCCAATATAAATGTGATGTGAATGGCAAAATTTTAGGTACCAAGTTTGATGTAAATATCTATTTTTCCTTTGCAAGTAAGAAAATCATTACATATATTACATTTCCAAAGCATTTTTTTAAGAAAAACTTTCCTTTAAGAGAAACTATAATGTTAACATTAGAGAATAACAATGATATATCCAACTGTCATCTCTTCACATGATACATCACAAATTCTTCAAACAAATTAAAATGAGTGCTGTATTATGTTAGCAAGAGAGTCTTGATTGGCCTAAGATCACTCACCTCAGTAAATTCAATTGCATGGGACATAAGGCAGAGCTATTTTGGACCCAAATTGCATAATTTATATATTTATATATATTTTTTTAAACTATGACAATACTGCAGGCTAAATATCTAATCTGTAGGTGATGTAACTTTAACAAAAATAGATTTTAATGTGTCTTTTTTTAAACAAGTATAAGTAAACTAAGGGCAGGATCAATTTTTATTCTAAGGGCATGATTTATATAACATAAGTAGAGAACCATATGGTCATGCTCTATGTAAGTAGAGAACCATATGGTCATGCTCTATGTAAAACATGTACACTCTAAGCATTTTCTTTTTCAATGAGAATAATTATTAATAGAACAGCCCTATAAATGTCTCATTCTTTAACATTATTCTTACTTTGCCGGTACTTTCCATAAAGAAGTTATGAAAATGTCACTTTTTCATTTAAAAAAAAAAAGAAAAAAAAAAGTTTAATTATTAATATATTGATATGATGTTTTAATGTACATATTTATGTTGTTTAAATGTTGATTTTGATTGTTTTTTATGTTGTTTTGTATATACTGGGGCCCGCATGAAAGATCGCGAAACTGAATATGTTAGCCTCATTAAATGAAGTCGTTACTTACTTACTTGCTTACATACATTACGTTACGTACATTATGTATGTACGTACACTTACTTACCTTACTTTACTTTACTTACTTTACTTACCTTACTTTACTTTACTTTACTTTACTTTACTTTACTTACTTTACTTTACTTTACTTACCTTACTTTACTTACCTTACTTTACTTACCTTACTTTACTTTATTTACTTTACTTACTTTACTTTACTTTACTTACTTTATTTATACTTTACTTACTTTACTTTCCTTATTTACTTTACTTACTTTACTTTACTTACTATTTTACTTTACTTTATTTATACTTTACTTACTTTACTTTCCTTATTTACTTACTTACTTATTTACTACTAGAATATTTTTTAATGTCACTTTCATAAACAAGTCAATGCATGAAAAACAATACAAGGGCAGGACGAATTTTAACCAAACTGCTTTGAGAAAACATTATGCACAGGTGAGCTAAAAGGTTCAAAGGAATACTGCAATGAGAAGGATCCTCAAATTGTTACAATTCTTAAAATTATGCTATTTATTCATAATTTTCTGCCATGTTTACACAATTTAAGACCATTACACGTTCATGTTTTATTTTACTAACCCCCAATATGTTAAAGCAAAAAACAACAAATCTAAATCATACAAACCAGGCATGGGATAAATAAAAACTGGCACAACTATTGAATTATCCATGATGGCCATAATGCTATATATAATTCAATTCCTATAGTAACGAAAATATTTCCCCTTGGTCCACATATAACATTGTTTGACTTAGATGGTTCCAGCCAGTTTCACAGTAACTGCACCCTGGGAAATCAAGCTGACTGCACTAAAATCACAAGCATATCATAATGCCATTGTCTGCCACAACTTTCTTCTCTCTTACAATATCTGTTATACAATTATATTGATACAATATGGTTATTGCAAACAATTTTGGGTTTAGTTCGATCACATTGTTGAAGTCAATTTCTTTAATCAGCCTGCCTTCATATTCATGTTGTTTTTTTATTGAACTCAAAACCCTATTAAATTTGTATAATGAATTTAAGGGATTTCAACATCGAAATACAAAAATTGGAGCAACAACTGAGTGAATATGGAGCAGACAGCGTGGCCTCATTAAATGTTTTGAAATAATTTCACTTTCCTTATTAATATTATTTGCCTTCCAATTCTAATTTGTGATCTTTTTACTTCTTATATAATAGCTTCTTTCATCAATTTTTGTCCCAGGAAGAAGATTCAGTTCAGAGAACAAACAGAAATTTGCATTTATCAGAACAATATGTCCAAACTGTCAAAACTTATTATGTGTAACAACCTTACACAGAATATTTCAATTATTTAAAAACAAATGAAATCTTTGAAATTTGGCTCAGACTCAAAACGGCATGGTAAGCATTTCTTTGATACTGGAAGAAACATCTAAAATTTCCATTAAATTTAAAGATATTAGTTCAGCTGTGGACCTGTGAACAAATTAATGTTACATTTATCATTTTATACCTGAATCTGAAAATAAATTCAATTTGAATTAATCAGTTGAGAACAAATTAATCATACTTGAATAAATCATTTGAGATGTGAATCTGTGAACAAATAATAAATTTAACTAATAAGTAAAGAACTGATGTGAACCTGTGAACAAATTAAATTTGAATATAAGAAGATGAGTTATGAATCTGTGAACAAATAATAAATCAGTATCTGCTGGAATCAAGGTTATTCTACAGACTTTTAAGTCCAACAATATTTGGACTTATACTCTGCCTATGAAGGAAAGACTTAAAGTAACATATACAATATATATATTTTAATCACTTTTTATAGAGAATGACAGAAGTATCTTAACGTCCCTTTTCATTAAACCAATAAATGACAAGTTAGATAAATTAAAGCAGGTTTAACACTGAGTTCAGAAATTACACAAAAAGCGCACTTAAAATGAAATAACATAAATTTTGACAACATGAAACATTATACCTTCAGAGGTAATAATTAACTACTTCTAGTAAGCAGATGTTAATGTCAGAATAGAAAAGGCTTATTAAATGTAATGTTACATTTAAGTAATAGTTAGACTATAATAAGAAATTAATTAAAAGATTTAACAGGCTCAAATACAGCCATATTGAAGCAACTGTAGCTGTTTAATATGTTTTATTATTTTCTTATTTAAGCATTTTACTAACTAAGTAGTTGCCCTTTTTTGGTTTGCGCGCATAGTGTTTTTCCAGATAGATGCAACTTTTAAATAAATGATTACATTGAAGACAGTTTTAGCCAAATAGACTGTCAAAAGTTTCCAAATTTAGGCCTTTTCAAATTACTCTGCAAGCAACTGACTATTTATCCTACATGATTCCTGAATCAGTGGCGAGAGACAAATGACCATTTGACTCAATGTCCGAGATCGTGACAGAAAAAATAGGCTTCGACCAAGAAACCAATCAGTGACCCCTGAAATACTTGAACTATTGCATACATTTAACTTGTACCTGTGCACCAATTTTCAAAGTTATTATATAAACTAGAAATGTGTCCATAGGACATGGGTGTCCCCACCGCGCCACTGTTCTGTCAATCTTATGACTCTAGGTCAAATATTTTTTGAAAACTAAAAATCTTTTACTAAGTAAAGAGCAAGAACTTTACAAATACTGAATAAATCCACAAGCAAACCCCAAGGTGCATAAGTACACATGCTGACCAACATTCTTGTAAACTTTCAGGCCTACAAGTGAAATACTTTTGAGCTATGCATGAACAAGTTGAAAATTGCAAATTTATTCTACTGTAAGTCAAGGGCAATAACTCTAACAAAACTGAAAAAATCCACATGCAAAGTCCCAGGTGCATAGCTTCACAGTGATGTGAATCATTATTCCTGTTATTTAGTGATGATGATCATTATTCCTGTAAAGTTGGTCGATTCTAACTCAGCACTCAAGGAACAAATAACAACATAATGAAACCGTTTTTACTAAGTCAAGGTAAATAACTCTACAAATACTGGATAAATCCACAAGCGAAACCCCAGGTGCAATACTAAATATGCTGAGCAACCTTCCCGTAAGGTTTAATGACTCTATGCCAAATCCTTTTTGAGTTAGATGCTACACAAGTTGAAAATTGCAAAAATTTTCTAAGTCAAGGGCAATAACTCTAAAAATACTAAATGAATCCAGACGAAAATACCCAGGTGCACAACTACACATGCTGATCAACATTCCTGTAAAGTTTCATGACTCTAGGTCAAACACTTTTTGAGTTACATGCGACACAAGTTGAAAATTGCAAAATTTTACTAAGTCAAGGGCAATAACTCTAAAAATACTCAAAATATCCAGAAGAAAATACCCAGGTGCATAACTACACATGCTGATCAACAATCCTGTTAAGTTTCATGACACTAGGTCAAATACTTTTCGAGTTACATGCGACACAAGTTGAAAATTGCAAAATTTTACTAAGTCAAGGGCAATAACTCTAAAAATACTCAAAATATCCAGAAGAAAATACCCAGGTGCATAACTACACATGCTGATCAACAATCCTGTAAAGTTTCATGACACTAGGTCAAATACTTTTCGAGTTACATGCGACACAAGTTGAAAATTGCAAAATTTTACTAAGTCAAGGGCAATAACTCTAAAAATACTCAAAATATCCAGACAAAAATACCTAGGTGCACAACTACAACAGCTGATCAACATTCCTGTAAAGTTTCATGACTGTAGGTCAAATACTTTTTAAGTTACATGCGACACAAGTTGAAAAATGCAAAATTTTACTAAGTCAAGGGCAATAACTCAAAAAATACTAAAAATATCCAGACAAAAATACCCAGGTGCACAACTACACATGCTGATCAACATTCCTGTAAAGTTTCATGACTAGGTCAAATACTTTTTGAGTTATGTGCGACACAAGTTGAAAATTGTAAATATTTACTAAGTCAAGGGCAATAACTCTGAAAATACTAAAAATATCCAGACGAAAATACCCAGGTGCACAACTACACATGCTGATCAACATTCCTGTAAAGTTTCATGACTAGGTCAAATACTTTTTGAGTTATGTGCGACACAAAAGAGAACGGACGGACGGAAGGACAAGGGTAAATCTAAATAACCGCCACTAAAGTGGGGGCACAAAAAACATTTTACATAAATATTTCAAATAAATCAAATAATGAAAATAAACTGATATGTTTTCTGCCAATATATAATTAGATTCAATAACATTTTATTTTCAAGGTTTACTATATATGCCATCATAGCAATACTGTAGTTGAAGGCCAAATCAAACCACAAATATTAATTCTGATTGATTAATTAATCATAAGAGCATGGAAAAACAGTCAATTACAAAATTCCATTTAATATACATGTATACCACACTGATTCAAACATTTCATACTGTACATGGTTTAGGTTATCAGAGCATGCCACTTGAATCAGGTTTTAAATCACTTACCACAAACAATATATTATTTACCACAATATTTCTTTGCACTTTAAATCACTAACAATTTTTTGTTCAACAAATATTTGACAGTTAAAATGAACAATTGAAACAAATGTGCATGTAGTTTCATTAAAAATTCTGGTAATCTAAAAACTAAACCAAACATTTATAAAGACCTATCAAGAAAATCTCAATGATCACAGATTAAATCAACATCACATTTATCATTGTTAACTTTTATCCACTTATACAGGACAATAAGATGAGTTTTATTTCAGGGAAAAATGATACTTAATTGGATCCTATTTACTTCACAAAAATGATTAAATATACATCTATCTTTATACAGGCAATCATTTAATAACACTTTCACATTAACCATTATAAAGAAAATTCACTATGTCAACATAAACCAATTGTGTGAACCAGAACCAATTTTAATGCTTGCATGGTCAATGCCCTGTATGAAAGATAGAGAAGATCCAACAAATAGAAGAGTTTCTTCATGAAGTTTCAGCAATCCAGCCTACAAGACCATGAGGCAATATTAGGAAGATGTTGTACAGAAGATAGAGAAGATTCAACAAATTACTGAAGTTTAAAGAAAAGTTTCTTCATGAAGTTTACAAGAGCATGAGGCAATATTAGGAAGATGTTGTACAGAAGATAGAGAAGATTCAACAAATTACTGAAGTTTAAAGAAAAGTTTCTTCATGAAGTTTACAAGAGCATGAGCAATATTAGGAAGATGCTGTACAGATTAGATAGAGAAGATTCAACAAATTACTGAAGTTTAAAGAAGAGTTTCTTCATGAAGTTTCAGCAATCCAGCCTACAAGAGCATGAGGCAATATTAGGAAGATGCTCAAACCATTTCTTTGTTAATGTTAGCTCCTGACTAGAATCAGTCCTGACTAGTTACATGTACTAGAACAATACTTAATATCTGGACATGGGGCATACACCAAGTATAATGAAGTTATTTTTGTCAAATGTTCAGAAGGCACAATTTAAGCCCTTAACCTGCTTAAACCAAAAGTGATTTCCCTAAACCACCAGTTAACAGCCACATATCAGTAAATACAACATGTCTGTTTTGTCAAATGTGTTCTTTTGTCCCAGTGTAAATAAATAACAAAGATATGACAAGCAAATTTTAATAATTTGACCTTCACTTTCAAGGTCAATTTAAGGTCAATGTCATTTAAAATTATTCAACATGTCAGTTTGTTGTAAGGGTTCTTTTTGTCAAAGTATAAATCAAATCCTTATATAAATTACAAAGTTATGGCAATTTAAGCTAAGGCCAAGGTCATTGATGAGTCATAATCAATTGATTCTGCAAAAAAGGTCTTGTCCTATGGATTATTATGTCCAAGTCTGAAGACAATCCATTCATAAATAACAGAGTTATAGCCAATCATAGCTAAAATCAAGCACAATTTAATCATTTGACCTTGAAGGTCAAGGTCATATATGAGTGAATGTCAAGTTCAGTCTGGTCACCTTGATGGCCTTGTCCAAAGGGTTGTTGTGTCCAAGTATGGAGGCAATCCAATGTGAATAAAATATGACCAATGTAACAGTTTTCGGACAGCAATGGCATTGGCAACTGCAATGGCAACAAAAAAATGACTGTAGCAATTGCTCTTTTTTCTTTGAAAAATTCGAGATACTACACCTACAGTTTACAATAAAATACTAATTTAGATGATAAAAAGTATTGAGATATATAAATGTGTCTGGAAGTAAGACAAAGAGTCTAGACAAACCATCAATCTGACTTTTTCAACTACAGCCAGTCTGTTTTAAGACTGAGGCAAAACAACCAGCAAACTTAAAATTATACTGCTGTAAAAAAACAGAGCCCATTGTGAAAGCCGAGTTAAAGTTCAATGTCAGTAAATGTATGTAACTTTTGGTTGAAATCAGCTACAGAATCTAACTATGCGACAAGTGCAGATCATGTTCAGATGGCACATCTAGCAGTGTCTGATCAGTGATCATGGTCTTTAAATATTTTGAAATTTGCCCTAAAAATGACAGATGGACAAGAACATTTACATTTTTTGTCAAATAAGCATATGCCATCTTAATCCACTTCTATTTTAATATTATGTGATCTTAGAATATTTCTATTTAAAATAACTATATATTATGTAAATACAGATCAATCACTTAACCATATCTAAAAAAGAAGGCATTCCAGTTGTTTAGAAAAAAATCAAATACAGCATTTCTTGAACACTTTCCAAGGTTAAAATCTAAATATAAACTAACTAATGATATTTTGATACTTTCTAAAATCTCAGAAGTCTTCAGGAGCCACTTGTTATAAAATACAGGAAATAATTTCACTTAATGACAGACATCTCTCAATGGGAAAGAAAAAATCTTCCAGAGTGGGAAGTCATTAAATGTAGATTTCTTAAAAAATCAGATTTTAACTTTTAATTGCTGTCTTGTTCATATAATATTATAAAACTCTTGAACACATTCCTTAAAATTTCATTAACTATTTTCCTAAATTTATACTTTAGCACACTGCAAAACAATAAAAAGCCTCTTCAGATCGAATACATTCTTACAAATTGTGATCTGCTGTCCACATACAAATATAAACCTTGGACAAATTGAATCAATAGAATATTCAAATGCCCACAAACAAACCAACATTGAACAAATAGAATATTCTATTGCCCACATACAAATTAACCTTGAACAAATAGAATATTCTGCTGACAACATACAAATTAACCTTAAACAAATAGAATATTCTGCTAACCACACACATGTACAAATATTAACCTTGAACAAATAGAATATTCTGCTGACCAAATACAAATGTAAACCTTGAACAAAAAGAATATTCTACTGCCCACAAACAAATGAAACATTGAGCATATTGAACAAATAGACTATTCTGCTGCCCACAAACAAACCAACATTGAACAAATAGACTATTCTACTGCCAACAAACAAACCAACATTGAACAAATAGAATATTCTATTGCCCACAAACAAACCAACATTGAACAAATAGAATATTCTACTGCCCACAAACAAACCAACATTGAACAAATAGAATATTCTACTGCCCACAAACAAACCAACATTGAACAAATAGAATATTCCATTGCCCATATGCAAACCAACATTGAACAAATAGAATATTCTACTGTCCACAAACAAACCAACATTGAACAAATAGAATATTCTACAGCCCATATGCAAACCAACATTGAACAAATAGACTATTCTGCTGCCAACATACAAACCAACATTGAACAAATAGAATATTCTACTGCCCACAAACAAACCAACATTGAACAAATGGAATATTATGCTGCCAACATACAAACAAACCTTGATCAAATAGAATATTCTGTTCCCTTGATATAAAAATGTTAGAAAAAAAATAGTGTTCTGTCTCCGAGATACAACAAAACTTACACAAACAGCCTTCTTGATTTAATTGTTTTTGCACGTGCTGTTTTGTGCTACATTGTGACGTCATGTAAAAAAACACTTTAAAAGTCTGTACAGCGTTAACGACTGAATTAAAGATATTGGTGTTCGGATTCATTTTCTTAGACCATTTTCTTTTATTCTAGATAGTTTTAACAACAAAATTCAACAAAAAATTGTTTTTTATTTATCACATTTTACAAACAAAATTGCGCCTTTAATGTGTCGGTTTGAAAATACACAGGGAGGTAATAAGAATGATGAGTGCATTGTTGTAGAATAATGCACGCTTCCGACCTTCTTTGTTTATATAGAAAAATTTCCATAGTGTTAGAATTTAACTACACAAAACGCTTCTTGATTGATTTTTTTGCACGTTTCTGTTTGAGCAAATTGTGACGTGATGTAATCAATACTCTAATGACCGTAGAATTCTTCTAACAATCCTAAAATCATCATCATATTCATCACAGAACTTGTTTTTTCCACTCCCATATAGTACAAATGTCTGAAACCATTGGATCATTTCATGATTATAATATTCTTCCAAACCAACAATTTTCATACTTACCATGCAAAGATAAACTACCCACTAGCATTCATGTATGCCATCTAATACTTTTGATAGGATCCAAATTATGAAGAATTACTATAACAAAAATGTCTTTCCATTAGCCAAATTACTAATGTAGTCTTCAGGCATCATCAGTAGTCAAAAAACATAAACTATTTACATATATACCAATTTTGCAGCAATTTTATACCAAAAATGGCACAGCATTTACATTTTGATACTGTGTGTTGTGATATAAGCTGAGATGGAAATACAATTAGTGTACTTCAAACTATAAAGATGTGTCTGTAACATAGGGAAAATATCTAATCAAATTTTTATAAAAAAGTTAGAAAAGCTAAAGGAATTTCAGTTTCAAAGACAAAATTTAACTTAATTTTACAATTTATTGAATCAAATATAAGAATTTAAGTAGGGGAAAAAAGATATAGTGAAACTGCAAAATGAAGCCCCTAGGCAGAAGATATTATTACATGATTTCACAGCATATTTTGTACTAAGAACCATTTGCACTGAACATAAGTTTGGACTAAAGATATTAACGGCATTGAAATTATTTCGGGGCAATTGTTTCCTCTCACACTTTATTACTGCACAGACCTTGGACAGCTCAAATTTTGTAGTAAGAATTCTTTGCACTGCTTAGCATAATTACTGTGCAAGCAAAAAACCATTATTTTGATCAGAGCATTTTTTTTTGTACTCAGAGCATATGTTTTTTTACTAAGCATAGCATTGTACTTTGTACTTAGCATATCTATGTACTGAGTATGTTTTTGTAGCATTGTACAGTGCACATTTTGGCACTGAGCATATTTTTTTTATACGAATCATAATTATTTTTGTACTACAAAGTTTTGTACTGAGCAAATTCTTTACTGAGCATATAATTTGCATTATATTATAGAGATTTGTGAAATTGAGAAATGTTCTTAAAATAAAAGTGACCTTGACAAAGTTCTTTTGATAACAAACATATAACTTTATAGGGTATGTATGTAGTTCTTAGGGTAATACTTGATTTTAAACTGCAGACTAACATTCACAATTAACTGAGATATTATGATTCACTGAGAGTTTTCACAATTCACTTAAATATGATTCATTAAAATATCACAATTCTCTATAATATAATGGAAATTATATGCTCAGTAAAGAATTTGCTCAGTACAAAACTTTTGTAGTACAAAAATATGCTCTGTAAAAAAATATGCTCAGTGCCAAAATGTGCACTGTACAATGCTACATTAGAATTTCAATATTTTTCAATGATGAAAATAATATCAAATGTTAAGAATCGTGAAAAATTGAAAAATAATTAAAGACAGTACACTCATAATACTGAAGGAAAATTTCTCACAGTAAGGAAGTCCATTTTTTCCCCAAACATTTGTAAAATATTATCTGGGCATACAACCCTCCACATGAATATCATTTCTCTTACTTTGAAGAAAACTTTTAACTGCTTTTATAAATCATCAAAGTATTATGTTTTCCAAGCATTTGTTTCTTTAGGGTTAAGTGCCATTTAAATACATTTCAGTCATTTTAGAGTTTGTCTATGAGTGCATGTTTCTACCAGTACTAACCTCATACTCCACATGTAACTGTCAACTTCTCCACACATATCAGTGGAAACAGTATCATTGAGTATATTTAGTCACATTAGATTTCCCTGATTGTGCACTCAGACCAGGTTTACATGTTGGCTTATTTGATTTTTTCATCTTGATATCCCTACAAATGTAAATAGACAATTCCAAAAATGGAAGCTGGACAAGACCATGTTTAAGGTTAGAGTACACCATAAATTGTCATGAAAAAAAGGTTTGCTTCATCCTGAACTCCAACTTACTTTTGTTCAAGTGCTGCCATTTACAGTATACATACCTGGGCATAGATTACGAAAAAATTTATAAACAAAGTATAGGGTTTTGTCTATATTTTAATTCCATGTGTTCAAAAACATTTGGCTTTGCAGGAACTGAACTAGGCTGGCATTGTAATGACTGACCTTATGTCTGCTGGCAGGAAATAATTCAACTAATAAAACTAGTGCAGACCAGCATCAGTCAGCACTGTCTACTATTCTGTCAGTACATAATTTAAATATCTTATCCCTGATATTGAAGAATTGTTTGTCCAAATTGAAAGATGGACAAGTCCAATTAAGATATATAGTGGGGTAAGGATTCAGAAAAACATGATCAAGATATAGATTTTATGTCTGTCTCATTAATAATTCATCTAGCTTGACTTTTGTTCATTGGTTACATGGAATTACCTACAACTTCTGTACATATAAATTGTCTGACATTATAAATATTTAAATTTCACCAGACTTCATTATATATTCTGTGTGAAATCTTAAATTGCTTTGATGCCAAGAAATTTAAGAAGACAAATATAGTTCTATAAGATATGTTTAAAGATCAAAAGCAATCACAATTTTTACAAGCATTTTGAGAGCTTTCTATAATAGCTTCTTCACCATTCAAGCTTCTTCCTTTTTTGTAAATACAAACATTTTGTACATTTTAACACATTAGGACTTTTTCTCTCAATACTTCAATGTCAAAAATTTTGTACAGAGGAGATGACTTAGAGCAAATTGAAAATATAATAATAATGAAGTGAAGCAGCTTTTATGAAAATTAAATCATGATGCAAGATGGCATTGTATTGTGAGCTACATAAATAGTAACTTGACTATCATAACACTCATAAACATCAATAACAGTGTCTGAACATCACTGCCATCATCGTCATCATCAAAACATTATCATTATTATCATCATCATCATTATCATCATCATCAACATCATCATCACCAACATCATCAAAACATTATCATTATTATCATCATCATCATCAACATCATCAAAACATTATCATCATCATCATCATCATTATCATCAAAACATTATCAATGTCATATTATCATCATCATTATCATCAGAACCATCATCATTATCGTCATAACATCATCATCATCATTATAATCATCACAATATCATCATCATTTTTTTTAAAATCATCACCATCATTATAATTATCATAACAAGATCATCATCATCATCATCAAAACATAATCATCATTATAACATCATCAGCACCATCAACTGCATTGTAACTTAGATATCATAACAAGCATCACAACTATGGCATACAGGCATTTTGAAATAATATCTTATATAGTACAAGTATAATTTTCATAAACTGAAAATTGCAATAAACAGACTTAGTATTTGAGCAAGTCAACATAAAAATGTGATTTCTCTTTTTATTAGATATGATATAGTTGAACCGTTGGACAAATTAAAGCAGACATAATACATTATTTTCCGACAGATGTTTTGTGATGAAAACCAATTTATTCCAAATTTGTCTATAGATTCTTGGGCTATTATAGAAATTAGAGGAAAGGCCGGCCTCTATAAATGTGTTTCTACTTTTAACTATAGTAGATATTATTGTAAATAAATGATTTTCCGATAAATTAATTGGAAAAAGTATAGTCTTCAAATGAAGAAAGTCACCCACGAGACTTCACCATGATTAATTATTTTGAAAGAAGAATTTTTTTATGCAATAAACAAAAACAATTCCCTCTTACACTGACATTAGAATCAATTTTCTTACATTTTGCCAAGAAATAAGAAAGAGGAAAGAAAACCGCACACGTTTTATTGTAAAAGCATTTTTTTAATACATTTTTGGAGAATAAAATTTTCCAAAAGAACCATTTTCCCTAGGACACAGATGCTACCTCATTCCATTGTTTTCTCTCAATACCCGGTATGCAGGTGGATAGCAAATGGTGTATTGAGCACAAGTTGTATTTTGGCAGACAAGGACTCAAAAAGAATTCCTGGATTATTTAGAACTAAGCATGTTTTTGCTATTTCTATGCAACAGCCATTTGTAATCTTGGCTCCTCTCATCCCCAGAGGTGTGAGGAAAATACAGGAGAAATAGCCCTTGCTTTTTATCTTCCAGCTGCCCCCATGCTGTTTTTGTCAATGCAAAGGTTCATGTTTTGTACCAAAATCAGCCAAAAGGATATGGTCTGAACTGCAATGTTCAGGGAAACTGGTGGAATTTTAGCAGCTGATTGTTCTCTGCCAGGAAGAAAATTTACACAAGCTGTGCTGTTCCCAACTATTCTCTGTGAGTGGGTGGAGTCTAGGATTACCATCAATAGGTTCATAACTACCAGAACTGTGCTAATCCCCACTGTTCTCTGAGAGTGGGCGGAGTCTAGGGTTACCATCAATAGGTTCATAACTACCCCAGATGTGCTAATCCCCATTGTTCGCTTAGAGTGGGCGAAGTCTAGGGTTACCAACAATATGTTCATAACTACCCCAGCTGTGCTAATCCCCACTGTTCTCTGAGAGTGGGCGGAGTCTAGGGTTACCATCAATAGGTTCAATAATTAACTACCCAAGCTGTGCTAATCCCCACTGTTTTCTAGAGTGGGTGAAGTCTAGGGTTACCAACAATAGGTTCATTACTACCCCAGATGTGCTAATCCCCACTGTTCTCTGAGAGTGGGTGGAGTCTAGGGTTACCATCAATATGTTCATAACTACCCCAGCTGTGCTAATCCCCACTGTTCTCTGAGAGTGGGCGGAGTCTAGGGTTACCAACAATATGTTCATAACTACCCAAGCTGTGCTAATCCCCACTGTTCTCTGAGAGTGGGCGGAGTCTAGGATTACCAACAATATGTTCATAACTACCCGAGCTATTCTGGACTTAAATGCAAGGTACTAACTGTTCTGTTAAAGTGGTTAGTCTGGGTTCATAACTGGTAACCTATTTGAAACAGCACAGGGGTTTTCATTATCTAAATTATGTGAAAACAATAGATATTATCTGTGAGAGGTCCATTGCACACCAACAGACACAGAAAATTAGAACTGATCACCAACAGTTTTTTCACCACTAAAGGAATTTGACACAAACTAAATTTCTATTTTTATCACTGGTGACCTCCGCCTAAAAGTCCAAGATACTTCTTCGCATAATGTTCCTATTTTACACTAGCTGTTAGTAAATTTAAGCTATTGAGCTGAAACCAATCCAAGAAACTTCTATAGATCATGCATACATTGTTAGTGGACCAGCAGAACTTAACAAATTTTAGAGAGAAAAAAATCTAGCAAATAGAAATGTTGAATATTCTATGCTTTTACACCAGTTTCAAATGACCTTGCAAAGAAATAGCTCATAAAATGAGCATTTTAATTCTGACAGTGAATTAAAATAAATAACATCCGCAACCTAAAGTCATTTCTGAAAACTGTTTTCATCTGGGTTTTTGTGTGCTTTTGAAAAAGAAAAGAACAGGCAATTACTGAATGATTAGCCTTTGCCACCAGCATAGAGCCTAAGACTAAGGCAGCCCAGGAACTTTCATTTAACTATGAAATCATTGCATAGTAGGTTAATATCTTCAACAGAAAGCATCCAGAAAGCGAGGGACATACCTTTCGATCAAGTGATCACCAGCTGGAATCTTAACAAGAGGGCCATGATGGCCCTAATATCGCTCACCTGAATATGAATATTCTCCATGACAAGGAACAAGTAATATTGTTAACTATAAATAAAAGCAGATATAAAATCTAAACCTAACTGATATCACAAAGTTCATATTTGCATCATTCTGAAATAGTGCATGTGTATTAAATTAAACGATTGCTACTGCTATGAGAAAACAACAGTTCCATAAGATGTCACTGTTTGCTATACAAATAAATTCTTGGAAGTCAGTGCCTGCTATGAAATTCAATGGTAGGTTCACTCATTGCTATGGAAAGTTAATGTTTGCTATGGAAGTCACTGGTTGCAATGAAAATTTACAGTTTGCTATGAAAAGTCAATGGCTGCTATGAAGTCACTGGTTGCTATGGAAACTAAGCTTTACTTATTGTAGATTAAGAGAAGAATTTTTCTTTTAATTTTTACTATACTGAATACATATCAGGTAAATCTATGTTCCCAAGGGGCGCTGCAATTTTGACCCAAGAGCTATAATATGAACAATTATTGTAGAGGTCCACGAGACAAAGTTTCATTTCAAATATCTAAGCTAAAGCCTCTATAGTATAACAGAAGAATTGTTTTGTTTGTTTTGCCTATATACATATAAGGAAAATCACCACTCCCCCCTGGGGCAGGGCCAATTTAGACTCCAGGGCTTTAATTTCAACAAACTTGGTAGAGACCCAATGCTAAATATCTAAGCTCTAGCTCTTTGGGTTTTTTAAATGAAGATTTTTAAAGATTTTTCTTTCAATTGCCATGGCGACCAGAATTCTGAATGGAATTTAGTTCTTTGAAAAAATTTTAAAGCTGACCTGATCCAAGGAACATTCCTGTAAAGTTTGGATGAAATTGGCTTAGCATTTTATGAGGAGTTGTTGTTTAAAATAAAAGTTTACAGACAGATGGACAGACAGACAAATATTGAGTATTGAGCCAGGCCTGAGCCAGTACGAATTTTCAGTATGACCAGGTTCTAATGATACTCCTGGTAGCTCAAATTCAATGTACTTTGTTAAAATTCAATTTGGACTTTTCCAAATTTTAAGCACAGCAAATCCATGTCACAAATTCAGAGATTAAGGGTTAATGATAAAATAATCTCTTTGTTTAAATTCTTTTGTAAGATTGTGTGAGAAAAAAAAACTATAATGATTTGTTATTTTCAATTCTTAGAAAAAAAGATGCAAAGATAAAATATTTGGATTAGAAGAGATCTGTTAATAGAAATTCTTTTTCTGTTTATTTTTTATTCCTGGAAAATTTTGTTTACATTTTGACTTGCTTTTAATAATCTAACACCAAAGTTTAGAAACTGAGACAATTACTCTCCACATTCTCAACAAATTAAAAAAAAAAGTTTACTTATGACTTATTTCAGCAAATTATCTATAAGCAGTAAGGAGACAAAAATATTAAATGCTAAGAGTCTCCATATTACATATAATAAGCTTTTCAACCTTGTTTATGCTGTGGAACCAGAGGTTTTGTCTGAGATCAAGCAGTTTTTTTCTTAGTCTTCAATTTTTAGCAATTCAACTTTTTCTTAGCCTTTACTTTCAATTAGCCTTCAAACAGCTCTTACCTACTTTTTCTTAACCTTTAAGCATCTCTAAATTAACACTTGCTTAGCCTACAAGAAGTCCAGAAATTTTCTTAACCTTGAGGCAGATATAAATTTTTAATTTCTAACTTTGTCTATTTGGATTCAAGCAGTAAAAGATTTTATTTAGCCTTCAAGCAATTTTAATTTTTATCTAGGCTTCAAGAAAATATAACCACTTCATCTTTTAGCAATTTTATATTTTTGATTCAGCCTTCAAGAAATTATAACTTTCATTTAGCTTTTAGGAAATTTTCATTTTCATTTAGCATTTCAGAAATAATATTTTTATTTAGCTTTCAAGTAATTATGATTTCTATTTATCCTTCAAGTACTCATTATTTTCATTTACCCTTCAATAAATTACATTTTCTATTTTGCCTTCAAGATATTATAAATTTAATATAGCCTTCAAGAATGTTTATTTTTATTTAGCCTTCAAGAAATTTTAATTATTATCAAACCTTCAAGAAATCATATTTTTCATTTAGTTTCATGAAATCTAATTTTTATTGATCAACCTTAAAGAATTTTTTTTTATTTCACTTTCAATGAATTTAAATTTATATGTAGCCTTCAAGAAAATTAATTTCTATTTAGCCTTCAAAGAAATTATAACTGTTATTTTACCTTCCAACTATATACCCTTGGAACTTTCTTTCTTATTATTTAAGCGTTTCCTACTTATACTAACATCTTTAATTAAAATTTGAAGCAAAGCATATGATTATTTGAAAACACATTTGAATCTTATTGTGGGAAAAAAATCTTATAATTTCACTCAAATTGTGATGCAAAGCAGACACTTATATAAACAAATTTACTACATTTTTGTGCCAAAAGATATCTGTATAATTCCAAAGTTAGGAATAAACTGCAGAGGAAATTCTCAGATGATCCTGGAATGAACACAGATGGCAGCCACTGTATAAATTTCAAACTGACATTTTTGAAGAGAGTACACAGAATTGATGTAAAATTTTGGACTGACCTTTTTTCAATTTTGCTGCGTTCCAAACAAGATGTTGACCTTAAACCTGCAAGTGGATGCTTGATAGAAAACAGCTAGGTGAGCATTTCTATCAAATCCAATGACTGGTTATAAAGAAATAATTATAGCTCTAGCTGATGAATAAAGTAACAAAAAATAGAATAAATATATCAACATATAGAAAATTGTATGTAATGTTCTTAGGGTTTCAGCTACTAATTTCAGTTGGAACTTGAAATTTCCTGAATTTCATTAAAAGTGAAGGATTTGTAAATTTCATTAAAATTATGAGATTCCGTATTGAATCACAAACAAAGCAGTTACAAACAATAAATTGCCTAAGACAAAATTTCTTTTTAATACAGAAATGTAATAACTGCTTCAGAATAATTTGGCTTTTTAAGTACATTCAGATTTTGTCAGAAAATAATGCAAGAACATTAATATCACAGCTTGTCATAACAAAACATAGAGAGAATAGTTGTTGCTATTACTGTCTGAGCCTTCAGGAGTCAAATATTATTGTTTTAATGATAAAAGCAGAGTGTGATAAGTAAGGTTGAAAAGTAAAAAAAAATGTATGGAGGGTAATACATGCATATGCCAGTAAGTCAATGGACAATATGAGGACCTTTTGGCTTCTTTGCCATGAGATGGGTTAAAATCATATACAATCTGATGACTTTTTGGTCATCTTTGCCATATTGGTTAAAATTATAGACAACCTTAGGACCTTTTGGTTTCTTTGCCATGAGATGGTTTAAAATCATAGACAATCTGAGAACATTTTGGTTTCTTTGCCATGAGATGGTTTAAAATCATAGACGATCTGAGAACATTTTGGTTTCTTTGCCATGAGGTGGGTTAAAATTATAGACAATATGAGGACATGATGATTTATTTGCCATGAGATGGGTTAAAATTATAGACCATCTGAGGAAATTTTGATTTCTTTGCCATGAGATAGGTTAAAATTATAGACATTTTGATTTCTATGCCATAAGGAGGGTTAAAATTATAGACAATTTGAAGACATTTTGGTTTCTTTGCCATGAGATGGGTTAAAAATTATAGACAATCTGAGGACATTTCGGTTTCTCTACCTTGAGATGGGTTAAAATAATAGACACTATGACGACCTTTTTGGTTTCTTTGCCTTGAGATAAGCTAAATAATATAGACAAATATTAATTATCCCCAAATTCCAGGATTCAGTTAAATTTTATATAATGTACCAGTGAAGACAATATAGAAATGCTTTTACCCAGCAAATTGTCTCTGTAAAAATGACATTCATAATCTAGATGTCTGCTGAACAATGTGACATAGCTGACCAATTATCGTTTAGAAAAAAGACAATATAATCACTTCTGTACAAAATTATTTTTTGATGTCATGAATAACAGCTGAAATTTTTTGTCTAAAAGTTTTAGAACTCAATTCTTTATCATTTGTATTAGAATATTATACTAAGTTATTAAAGATGCAAGTATAATTATTCATAGGCTTAATTAACATAATTGGTAGATAACATTTCAAATTCTTTAAATAAATCAAGAATATACAAGCCTTTAACATTTGTCTTCTCATCTGTTACTTTTTCTATAGCTAATAACTCTAAAGTATGTTGTATTTTCAATATTCTAATACATTGTATATACATGTCTTGCATACATTAATTTTCATAATTATCACAGATGTAGCAAAATAAAACTAGAACTATCACTAAATGTGATTAATACCCCCCCCCCCCCCCCCCCGCAAGACTGCTTCGGAAATGAGGATGTTACTAGTAACAGAATACCTTGTAAAGAATTAAAACAGAGTTATTGTTGTGGGCAATTAAAGATAGTTGTGGTTCTTGTATGTTGCATTTCCTTTCAATGTGGTTGGCCATTGATGAAGTTTTATTGGATTACTCTGTAAGAAGTCCAGAAAGACAAGGAAAAGGAACGAAGGGCAATAACTCTATAAATACTGAAGATTGAGCTATGGCTATTGTACACTGCACTTCCTTTCATTGCGCTTGACTATTGTATGAAGTTGTATTGAATTCCAACTACTAGTTTTCAAGTTATGCACTGGACAAAAAAGAAACAAAAGCAATAACTGTAATTAGTCCAAATAGAGTTATTGTTCTTGTGCACTGCACTTCATCTCACTGCCCTTGACCATTGTATAAAGTTTCATTGAATTCCAACCATTAATTTTCAAGTTATGCACTGGACAATAAAAAGTAACAAAGGGCAAAAACTTTTAAATTAGTTAAAAAAGAGTTATGCTTTCTGTGCACTGCACTTCCTCTCAATATACTTGACCATAGTATGAAATAGTTTTGAATTCAGACTAGTAGTTTTCAAGTTATGCTCTGGACAAGAAAAAAGCAATGGAAAAGTAACAAAGGGCAATTACTCTATAATTACTCTGAACAGAGTTATAGTTCTTGTGCTTGACCATTGTATGAAGTTATTTTGAATTCCAACCAGTAGTTTTCAAGTTATGCTCCAGACAAGGAAAAGTAACAGAGGGCAGTAACTCTGTAATTAGTCAAAATGGAGTTATGGTTCTTGTGCACTGCACTTCCTCTTATTGTGCTTGACCATTGTATGTAGTTGTTTTAATTTCCAACCAGTATATTTTAAGTTATGCTCCAGACAAGGAAAAGTATCAAAGGGCAATAACTCTGTAATTTGTCAAAATGGAGTTATAATTCTTGTGCACTGCATTTCCTCTTAATGTGCTCGACAACTGCATGAAGTTGTATTGAATTCCAACCGGTATTTTTAAAGTTATGCTCCAGACAAGGAAAAGTAACAAAGGGCAATAACTCTGTCATTAGTCAAGATGGAGTTATGGTTCTCATGCACTGCACTTCCTCTCAATGTGCTTGACCATTGTATGAAGTTATATTGAATTCCAACTAGTAGTCTTCAAGTTATGCTCCGGACAAAAAAAAGCAATCGAAAAGTAACAAAGGGCAATAACTCTGTAATTAGTCAAAATGGAGTTATGGTTCTTGTGCATGGCACTTCCCCTTATTGTGCTTAGCCATTGTATGAAGTTGTTTTGAAATCCAACCAGTAGTTTTCAAGTTATGCTCCGGACAAGGAAAAGTAACAAAGGGCAGTAACTCTGTAATTACTTTAGATAGAGTTATGGTTCTTGTGCACTGCACTTCCCCTTATTGTGCTTGACAATTGTATGAAGTTGTTTCGAGTTTCAACCAGTAGTTTTCAAGTTATGCTCCGGACAAGGAAAAGTAACAAAGGGCAGTAACTCTGTAATTAGTCCAGATGGAGTTATGGTTCTTGTACACTGCACTTCCTCTCAATGTGCTTGACCAATGTATGAAGTTATTTTGAATTCCAACCAGTAGTTTTCAAGTTATGCTCCGGACAAGGAAAAGTAACAAAGGGCAATAACTCTGTAATTAGTCAAGATGGAGTTATGGTTCTTGTGCACTGCACTTCCTCTTATTGTGCTTGACCATTGTATGAAGTTGTTTTGAATTTCAACCAGTACTTTACAAGTTATGCTCCGGACAAGGAAAAGTATCAAAGGGCAATAACTCTGTAATTTGTCAAAATAGTGTTATTGTTCTTGTGCACTGCATTTCCTCTTAATGTGCTTGAAGATGTCATGAAGTTGTATTGAATTCCAACTAGTAGTTTTTAAGTTATACTCCTGACAAGGAAAAGTGACTCCTATATACCCCCCCAAACTTCGTTTTTGGGGGTATAATAAAAGAGATGAATGTTCAATGTACTTTCCTAGATTTTAAGATTAAGATTTAATTTGGCTTCTTCATTAATAACATAATTAAGAAAACTCTCAATTCTGCCACTCAAATCTGCTTTACACGGAGTGCAAACTTTATCCTGAAGGCCCATATATTGCCAGAATATTATTTTATTCCAAATATTCTTAAATCAAATTGATACATTTCTTTAAATTTAAGACTATAAAAAACCTCAATACAGTTTTTTTATTTGTCTTATTTCTACTATATGAAGGAGCCAAAATACTTTGGAAGCACAGAGTTAACACATAGGACCAAAAAAAACAACAACAAATGTTGTTAACTCATTGTGACAAATATTTCAAGTCCTTGTAATGAAATAAAGATGTGTATTACGTACCACAGACTGTTGGGTGATCTACATACAAAAACTTTGTCCGATACTGCTACAGCTTTTTCTGAAAATAGAAACAAATGGGCTATATTGTCAATTTATAAAGTAAAACAATCAGAAAGAATAGGTTCATTTTGTTGTCTAACTTGTTTTTAAATGGTTACTTTTGTTGTTAATCTTCTTCTGTTGCCAAACTAAACTATCTGTGGGAGGAAGGAAAATGCTGAATGCTTCATCCTGTCTCAGTCTTGATCTATCTAATACAATGTACATTAAATTTCATTGTTGTTTTGGTTTTAGCCACACAGATCTGGGGATAAGCTTTTCTGTTGAGTGACTCTCTGTACATTTAATTTAGGCAAGAATACATAGCATATGTTAAGACTTAAACCCACAGCATTGAGCCAGTGGCTGAAAGTCAGAGCCAGTGGTTGAAAGTCAGATACAGTGGTTGAAAGTCAGACCTAGTGGCTGAAAGTCAGAGACAGTAGTTGAAAGTCAGAGCCAGTGGCTGGAAGTCAGAGCCAGCGATTTAAAGTCAAAGCAAGTGGTTGAAAGTCAGAGCCAGTTATTGAAAGTATGAGCCAGTTGCTGAAAGTCAGAGCTAGTGGTTAAAAGTTAGAGCCAGTGGCTGAAAGTCAAAGCCAGTGGTTGAAAGTCAGAGCAAGTTATTAAAAGTCAGAGCTGGTGGCTGAAAACCAGAGCCAGTGGTTGAAAGTCAGAGACAGTGGTTGAAAGTCAGACCCAGTGGCTGAAAGTCAGAACCAGTTATTGAAAGTCAGAGCTGGTGGCTAAAAACCAGAGCCAGTGGTTGAAAGTCAAATACAGTGGATGAAAGTCAGACCAAGTGGCTGAAAGTCAGAGACAGTAGCTGAAAGTCAGAGACAGTGGTTTAAAGTCAGACCCAGTAGCTGAAATTCAGATTCAGCGATTGAAAGTCAGAGCAAGTGATTGAAAGCCAGAGCTGGTGGCTAAAAGTTAGAGCCAGTGATTGGAAGTCAGAGAATGTGCTGAAAATCAGAGCCAGTGGTTGGAAGTCAGAGACAGTGGTTGAAAGTCAGAGCCAGTGGTTGAAAGTCAGAGCCAGTTATTGAAAGTCAGAGCCAGTTGCTGAAAGTCAGAGCTAGTGGTTGAAAGTTAGTGCCAGTCAGAGCTGGTGGCTGAAAACCAGAGCCAGTGGTTGAAAGTCAGATACAGTGGTTGAAAGTCAGACCCAGTGGCTGAAAGTCAGAGACAGTGGTTGAAAGTCAGATCCTGTGGTTGAAAGCCAGAGCCAGTGGCTGAAAGCCAGAGACAGTGGTTGAAAGTCAGAGTTGGTGGTTGAAAGTCAGAGACAGTGGTTGAAAGTCAGAGCAATTAGTGGTTGAAAGTCAGAGCCAGTAGCTGAAAGTCAGAGACAGTGGTTGAAAGTCAGACCCTGTAAATGATCTTAGTCATGGTCGCCCCATTGAATTTCCTTGTATAATGACAATATACCAGACTCAACACTTGCTATTGATAACTCACTCATATATGTGTAATTATTTTGTAATACATAAATATATTGAAAGAGAACTGAAATTTAATTATTGAGGATAAAGATGCCCATAAACCACTCAACAGAATAATATTATATTCATCTAACAAAACGTGGAAAAAACGACTTCCAGACTGCCAGGAAGAAGTGACACTTTAAATAGCAACCAATTGTATTTTGATAAAAAAAAATTATTCTAACAATTTTGGTGGAGGGTTACTTCTGAGAATTAATATCAAAATGAGACTAACAGTTTTTGACATGGAGATTATAAAAATATTTTCATATTGGTTGCTATGGCAAAAGAAACAACAACAAGAGTTCTGGATAGAATAAAATTCTTTAAACAACACTGAAAGAAAATCACCAAAAGAAAAAATTTAAGAAGTTATTGATTATATTCAAGGACAGTAAAGATGGATGAGATGGGATGGGGTTTGGGATTGAAGATTTGGATGGGATGGATGGCACAATAACTAAATTTCTGCAACTTGTGTCCTAGTGAGACCTTTCATTTTGCTTTGTTTAGAGTAAATTAACTCTATAAAACTGTATTCAGATATTCATCAAGTTTCAACCTAGTGATGCTTTATTTTTCTTTTTTATTTTGTTTTTGATATAATTTATTTATATATATTATCTGATTCTAGGAATTACTGTATATTGTGTTAACAAGGCTTTCTATAGGTAGATCTCTCTCTGACAGATAATTGATTATATCATTATTGATGCAATCTGCTACATTTTTTGTCTAATTATAAATTGATTTCATCTACAATGTTATTGATACAAAGTAAACAGTTTGGCAGCTTATTAAAGTAAAGACAATTAAGTATACAAGTTTAACTCTCTACATACATAACATAATCTTTATTTCTCCCAATACATGTAAGCATGCAAATATTTTCATTGAAAAATAATTATAAGGACATCATTTTTTTGATGATTTGGTTGACTTAAATATGTTTAAAGCTGCATGTCCCAACTTTGTGATGATGCACTAAGATTTAAAGAAAAGTAAAAATATTCAGATACTTATTTTCATGGAGTATTTTTCAACTAGTTTTCTTACTGCATGACTAATGAAGGACAGACTATTTTTTCATATTTTGACATCTTTTTGGTAATAAACATGGATTATAAGTGTCCTTTGCAATGTAAAAATTACTTACTTTATTCACTCTGCAATATTTACTTTTAAATACATTTTTAAAATTTTCCTGAAAATAAGCATGGATCTGAAGGCATGCTGCTTTAATACCAAATGATTTCACCAATGTTTCATCTGATGCATGTGAGGGAACTTGTGTAGAAAACAGGTAAGTATAAAACAGAAAAACTATAATCAAAGGTCAAGAAATAAAAAGTACTTTTTTTCTTTATCTTTAAAAAAAACAACAACAAAAAACATTTTATTTCAGCAATTTGATACTATATATAGTGTACCGTATGTATCAGAATTATCTTACCATATTTTAAAAACATTACATTGAACTACATTTTGATTTTAATGTTAATTGTGAATCTTGTCTTACTCTCTTTAACTGATTGCCCTCAATATTGAAATCCTGATGTTGTCCATTTAAATGTTACATAAGATAGTATCGACATCTTAATATTAATGCATCATGAAAACCATGGAAACACTGAGTTTTATCAAATTAGAAAGCATAACATTTTATCAACATGAATAAGCTTGGCATAATCAATTGTCAGTATCTTAAACTTTGGCATTTCCAATCTTGAATTTATCATAATGGACAAACATTCATAAAACATTGGAATTCAAACACCATCTCTTATTCTTATCAATATGTTCATGGAGCCAAATGTTTTAGCTTTGGTTTAAAGTCACACCAACATTAACAAGAGCAGTCACAGGAGACAGCGAAGCCTGACTAATAAAATACTGGACGCAGTAAGGAAGACAAAACTATGAAGAAAAATCAATGAAGTATAATTATGTATTAAGTTATAGTAAAAAAATAACATTTGTTAACATAAATTCCAAGTTCAAGGGGGAATAATTCTGGAAATAGTCACGCTAGAGGTATGAACCTTGTCACACAACATGTGTGTAAAGATAAGAAATATATATTTTAAGTTTGAAGTAGTTTGAAGTAAAGAAGTTATAATATATTTCTTAAAGAAAATCCTAAGTTCAAAGATGAATCTGAAACTATAGCTTCAAGAGTTTTGAACCTAAGTAATGTCACATAGGATGTAATTGATGATAAGGAATAAGTATTTGAAGTTTGAGGTAGAAGAAGTTGTAGTAAAAAATAACATTTTTCAAGTAAAACTAGAAATGTGTCCATAGGTGCCCCCACACTCCGCTGTTTAGTCAATCTTATGACTTTAGGTCAAAAATTTTTTACATGTGCCACAAGTTGAAAACTAAAATTCTTTTACTAAGTCAAGGGCAAGAACTTTACAAATACTGAATAAATCCACAAGCAAATCCCAAGAGTGCAAGTTTACTTTTAAGTTAAAGATCCTGTATGTTGTGAGGTTCTTACCACACTTAAGTGTATATAATTATGCTTCAAAAACAATTTTCAAACACAGAAGAATATGTAAAATATTTAACAAATTTCTAATTACCTCCCTTTATTAACATGAAATGTAAATTAAGTAATATCTTTACAAATAATGCTATTTGGAACTTACAATATTGATAAATCTTCATTTGAGCATTATACGAGGGATGATCAAAAATTAACCGGACTTTGTAAATGATTCTTAACTTGTTAAATGAATTTACATAACAATGCACGGAAAATAAATCGTAATCTATCCCCTAAATGATACAAAAAATACCAACAAGAAATATTAACAAAGAAAAAAGTTATGCTGTTATTGGCATGCACATGTAAAGCAATGCGGCGCACGGTATAACTTTAAAATTGACGTAAAGACGTCGCAAGCGTATTGTCCTTAACAGAGCAGATTTTTACCCATTCACGGAGTAGGCCAATATGTGGTACAGTCATGTTATTGATGCGGCGGATCCCCTGCCTATATATATTTCTGTTCAAGTGGGTATCATATTGTATTGTAATAGAATGAATGGTGATAAAGAGCTCCTGTAATGACGCAAACTTCCGTTATTTCCTTCTGTAACTTGATGTTGAAAAAATCGTCCATGAAATTTACTATATTATGTAATACAAATAATGTAAAATAATGAGCTGAATGATAATGTATCATTCATACGAAAAAAATAACAGAATAATACAACTATGTATGATCAAAATTGTCATTATTTAAAAATAAATAAAACGCATAGCCAATTTGAACAGTGGCTGTTAAATTGTTGACACAATTTCTCCATAAAACTACTGCGTAAAATAAGAAAATAATTGATACAATTGTAAACTAAGAATACAATACATGTAATTAATGCATTAACTATTATCATTTTTAGATCCTCAGAGTTGACTGCACCGTTCCGTAGTTACTGTCGAACATCGTTGACAATGTCCGCGGTCAATCGACTGTCATTTTTCAACGTCTTTGGCGATTGACGTCACCAACGTCCTTGAAAATGTCTTTTTTCTGTCTCCCCCTTTCTTGTTTCTATTTCTCTATTATCCTATCTTAATCTTTTAAGCTAATCAAAAAAATATGCGGTGGCTTTCTGGAACTTTTCCCTTGATAGCCATAATCTTTTTCTACGTTTTAAACAGTTTCTCGTCTTACATTTGACAAATATTTCCTATTGATCGATTTTCGAGACATTCCAACGACATAGTTTTAACGCGAGTATTTCATTAACATGTGACGTTTGAATTGTGATTGTAAATATAAATATGGTTTAAATGAAGTCATTTTACTGACAACGTCAAAGATATGGTACATTACGTTTTGGCGTATTTTGAAATCTAAATGTGCCATATTGTAAAATACACGCAGCATAAAACGCCTCATGTAAAGGCGAATTTACGCACTGCGCCGGGTGTGCGTTACCATGGTTTTTTAATTCGCTGTTACGGACAAGCTATTTGCGTTATCAGATTAGATATAGTATCAGTTTACAGGTATTGTTTTCCGATTAAGTTTGATATATAACAATAAGTGATAGGATGAAAATTCTTCAATTGCCAGTCACAGTCCGGTTTATTTTTGATCATCCCTCGTATTTATGATATAAAACCATAAAACATTGAGTTATAGGATCTTTAAATTTGACAGTTTCATTGTAATTCTGAGATACTTGATGACTCACAACCAATGCTTTGTCCAATTAGGCCTTTATGGGCTGGTCAGAACTTCGGTCCAAGAAACCTTTTTTAGCCCATCTCCTCTACACATTTCTCTAAATAGCTTACTTGAATCTTTGATCAAGCTTTAAAAACAATTACATAATTACCTAATCTAGCATAGTTCAATGAAATATTTTATCTTTACAAGACCTATCAATCATTCAAGACAATAAGGCAAACAAAAATTCAATTCCAACAAAACATCAATTTTATCCTTAATTGAATATGACATTAGAAAGAAGGAAAGGAAGAGTTTGTATTAGGAGGAATATTATATCTTGTATTGCTTTGAGTATTACCATGAAGTTTAGTCAACTAATTTGTCCATGAATGTAAATGGGTTCTAAGAATAACATTCTCTTATAACAGACATCAAATTACATTACAGATACATGAAGATCAGATCATGGGCTACAATAGTCTGATAATTACAACAACTGCTTTATAACTTGGACAAACATTGCAAAATCTTATCTTTTACACGTTATATTCACTTATAAACTTTCAGCAAACCATGAATCATAAGAATATAGGCATAAAGTTATCATCCAAATATAAGCTGGACCTGGCTAAATAATCAAATACATGTATATACTTTTATAATATTTACAGTTTTATTCCATTACCAAAATTGTGTTTTGGATAATGTGACATACAAAAGATGTCAAGCAGGTCATCTGGCAAAAACTGAAAAAAAAACAGATATTTTTACCAGTGCTTTCCTATGAACGCAGACCTCTGTTTATTCCTTATCCTGCTGATTTTATATAATGTATTTACTAGAGTAGTCAATGAAATATGTTAAATGATTTCAGTATTTATCTATAAATAATTGAGATATTGACAGAATAGTTCATAGACTGTATGGATGTGCAAACTGGCCTGACTTTTACTGGTGGTAAAGCCTAGTAGAGGTAAGACAGTGACAGTTCCGGCAAATCAAAGCATATTTTACACCTGGTCACTGTCATATAATGAGCTGAATGACAAACTCCTAGATCCTACTAGTAACAAAAATTCTGTATATTATGTTAACAATAGACATATACAATTGTTATAGAATCAGGATGACCTCAGACGTTTTTTTTAAAAAGAACGATATCTTTATTTTAGTCCACAATTGTACTGTTGGTGGTAGTTTTTGGCATTAACCACAAATTGACAATCCTTCAGATAGGTCTACTTTCTATACTACATACAAACTCGCCCATCAGACTGAAAATTGATGATTGATAATGCATAATACTTTTATTAACCAAGAGATCAGCAATTGTAACAACAGTACATCATTTCTTATCAAATTTGCAGTCTAGCAGGTACCTGTTTCAGACACTGGTACTTCAACCACAGTTTACTGATGCACATACAGTAATTTGTTTCTTCAGAAATTAGCACAAGTTATAACTATATATCATTAGAAGCTGCACATGATTGCTAGTTTATATTCCATTTATGCAATGTTAATATTATACCAGAAATGCTGAGTAGGCAATGTTTGCTCATACATATTACTGACTGTATACAAGAGACCTTTCAAATTTGAGGAAAAGTACAGATTCTGAAAAGAAGAATCAGAAAAATTCATTTTAAACATTAATTTATCAATAAACACTTTATTATTAATTCCGAGAAGAAAAATTTTGCAATCAAACAAAACTAGAACTATCACTAAATGTGATTAATACCCCCACAAAACTGCTTCAGAAATGAGGAAGTTACTAGTAACAGAATACCTTGCAAAAAAAATGAAATAGAGTTATGGTTGTGGGCAATTAAAGATAGTTGTGGTTCTTGTATGTTGCATTACCTTTCAATGTGGTTGACCATTGATGATGATGGAAGTTTTAATGAATTACTCTGTAATAAGTCTGAAAAGAGTTACACTTCTTGAGCACTGCACTTCCTTTCATTGTGCTTGACCATTGAATGAAGTTTCATTGAATTCTAAACATTAGTTTTTAAGTTATGCACCTGACAAGAAAAAGGAACAAGCAAATTCGTTGAATTTATATCCCCCGCCGAGTACTGGTTATTATTTACACAACAACTGAAGACATAAGGCTTTATCTATATACTAATCATGGCATAAATAGTAATATTCTTTGAACTTGATAAATATTCAGGGCAATAACAGAGCCATAACTTTGTGTTAAATAGTAAAATCTGGAAATGCCATTGAGATGTATGCATACTACATAACTAATCAAGGGCCATAAATCTGTGTTATAAGTATCTGACTGGAACAAGGCGACTATATGCACATCTCCTCTTAGTATCCCATAAAGTTTCATTGAATTCCAGCCAGTAGTAGCAGAGAAGTAGCGAGGAAACAAATATTTTTCTATATGGATACTGCATAACTAATCAAGGGCCATAACTCTAAGTTAAAGTGTCTGACCGGAACAAGCCGACGATATGCGCATCTCCTCTTGGTATTTAAGGTTCCCATAAAGTTTCGTTGAATTCCAGCCAGTAGTTGCAGAGAAGTAGTGCGGAAATGATTTTTACTCTATATGCATACTGTATTACTAATCAAGGGCCATAACTCTGAGTTAAAGGGTCTGACCGGAACAAGCCGACGATATGCGCATCTCCCATTTATATTGATGATTCCCATAAAGTTTCCTTGAATTCCAGCCAGAAGTTGCAGAGAACTACTCCGGAAACGATTTTTACTCCATATGCATACTGCATAAATAATCAAGGGCCATAACTCTGAGTTAAAGTGTCTGACCCGAACAAGCCGACGATATGGGCATCTCCTCTTGGTATTGAAGGTTCCCATAAAGTTTCGTTGAATTCCAGCCAGTAGTTGCAGAGAAGTAGCGCGGAAACGATTTTTACTCCATATGCATACTGCATAACTAATCAAGGGCCATAACTCTGAGTTAAAGTGTCTGACCGGAACAAGCCGACGATATGCCCATCTCCTCTTGATATTGATGATTCCCATAAAGTTTCGTTGAATTCCAGCAAGTAGTTGCAGAGAACTACTCCGGAAACGATTTTTACTCTATATGCATACTACATAACTAATCAAGGGCCATAACTCTGAGTTAAAGGGTCGGACCGGAACAAGCCGACGATATGCGCATCTCCTCTTGATATTGATGATTCCCATAAAGTTTCGTTGAATTCCAGCCAGTAGTTGCAGAGAACTACTCCAGAAACGAAATTCGGACAGACGGACGGATGGACGGAAGGACGGACAGACGGGCAACGCCAAAACTATATCCCCCTCCCGATTCCATCGGCGGGGGATAACAAAGGGCAATAACTCCACAAATACTGAAGATGGAATTATGGTTATTGAACACTGCACTTCCTCTTATTGCACTTGACCATTGTATGAAGTTGTATTGAATTCCAAATACTAGTTTTCAAGTTATGCACTGGACAAAAAAGTAACAAAGGGCAATAACTGTAATTAGTCCAAATAGAGTTATGGTTCTTCTGCACTGCACTTCATCTCACTGCCCTTGACCATTGTATGAAGTTTCTTTGAATTCCAACCATTAATTTTCAAGTTATGCACTGGACAATAAAAAATAACAAAAGGCAAAAACTATTAAATGAGTCAAGAAAGAGTTATGGTTTCTGTGCACTGCGCTTTCTCTTAATATACTTGACCATTGTATAAAATTGTATTGAATTCCAACTGGTAGTTTTCAAGTTATGCTCTGGGCAAGAAAAAAGCAATGGAAAAGTAACAAAGGGCAATAACTCTATAATTACTCTGAACAGAGTTATGGTTCTTGTGCACTGCACTTCCTCTTATTGTGCTTGACCATTGTATGAAGTTGTTTTGAATTTCAACCAGTACTTTACAAGTTATGCTCCGGACAAGGAAAAGTATCAAAGGGCAATAACTCTGTAATTTGTCAAAATAGTGTTATTGTTCTTGTGCACTGCAATTCCTCTTAATGTGCTTGAAGATTTCATGAAGTTGTATTGAATTCCAACTAGTAGTTTTTAAGTTATACTCCTGACAAGGAAAAGTAACAAAGGGCAATAACTCTGTAATTAGTCAATATGGAGTTATTGTTCTTGTGCACTGCACTTCCTCTCAATGTCCTTGATCATTGTTTGAAGTTGTATTGAATTCCAAACATTAGTCTTCAAGTTATTCTCCAGACAAAAAAAAGCAATGGAAAAATAACAAAGGGCAATAACTCTGTAATTACTTTAGAAAGAGTTATGGTTCTTGTGCACTGCACTTTCTCTTATTGTGCTTGACCATTGTATGTAGTTGTTTTGAATTCCAACCAGTAGTTTTCAAGTTATTTCCGGACAAGGAAAAGAAACAAAGGGCAATAACTCTGTAAATAGTGAAGACAGAGTTATGGTTCTTGTGCACTGCACTTTCTCTCAATGTGCTAGACCGTTGTATGAAGTTATATTGAATTCCAACCATTAGTCTTCAAGTTACGGTTCGGACAAATAAAAAAAAATTGGAAAAGTAACAAAGGGCAATAACTCTGTAATAACTTTAGATAGAGTTATGGTTCTTGTGCACTGCACTTCCCCTTATTGTGTTTGACCAGTGTATGAAGTTGTTTTGAATTCCAACAAGTAGTTTTCAAGTTATGCTCTGGACAAGGAAAGTAACAAAGGGCAATCACTCTGTAATTAGTGAAGATAGAGTTATGGTTCTTGTGCACTGCACTTCCTCTCAATGTGCTTGACAATTGTATGAAGTTGTATTGAATTCCAACTATTAGTCTTCAAGTTATGCTCCGGACAAGGAAAATGCAATGGACGGCTGGACCGACCGACTGACCAACCAACCACCGAGTGACTCCTATATACCCCCCAAACTTCATATCGGGGGTATAATAATTATTCATAAAGGTCATCCTGCCACCAAAAGAATTCTCCCCTGCAAACTGTCATTAGATAAGTTCAAAATTGTTTAAGGACCATAACTTAAAAATTCAAAAGCAGGTCTCTGGGTCAAGTTCAAGGACATCAAATATCAAAAGTTTTCTACATACATTACTGTACATGTGACATAAATCTAAAAGCAACAGGTTGAAAATACCAAAGGGGCCATTGGATCCAAATAACCTGAGGACAGGATAACCTTTGACCTACTGACCTCAAAATATATAGAGGTCATCTACTAGTTATGACTATCCTCCACAACAAATTTCAGGACTGTTCCCATGATGTTAAAGAGGAGAAAAGTATTTATTTATTTATCAGGGGAAATAAATGGGATGGGGTCAATTTGACATTGAACAATAATTTGAACAATCTTGGTACAGGTCAGCTCAGTAAAATATCTAAGCTTAAGTGTTTGGGCTTTGAGAGAATATTTTTTGAAGCTTTTACGGTCTACTTGTATAAAATGAAAACATTAAAAAAAACCAGGACATGGCAAATTTTGAATCAAGGGACATAATTTAAACACATGTGGTTTTCAGAGAATGTATTTTCAAAGGTTTTACTATATGAACAATTTTGAGTTTCATTTTAAGAAATTTATGACATTGTGCTCAGATGAGCTAATAATAGATCACTTAAGGTTACTCAAGGTCACTCAAGATGATAGTTCATTGACAAACACAAAATATATCTGCAATGCATGAATACTGCTTTTAAGGAAAGCACCATTTTCTAAATCAAGTGTATACTCATCTGCAAAAAAAAAGATTTGTAAAGTGTTCCAAAATTTTTTACTTTATGGCTTTTACACCAAAACTTTCCCCAATTCAAAGACATATGTAAGTTGATACAAAAAAACACACCAAAAAAACCGAATCACTGATCCAAGTGTAATAATCTTCAATAAAGAGCATCTGATCTATCTAAATTGGATTATGTGATGGTATCAATATTAGGCAAGGTCAACTAATTTGTCTGTATCCTTAGCACTGAGGAACGTCTGCTAACGTAGATGGACTCTAAAGGGTACAATACAGACATCAAATTACGTTATTAAGATGTCATTATTTCATTTGAGACAAGAAAAAGATGAAGGCTGCTTCTTTAATGATTATTAAATTCTGGCGAAATTCTCTCTCCACAGAAGCAGGGCTCTGAAGATATCCGGACATGTTATTCCCAACTGACTTAATGACATTTCTCTGGAAAATCAACTTCTTGAGACATAATGTCAAATGTTGTTTGAACATTTTATGGCATTAACTTTAAGTTGCCCACTCTTTTCATATTTTTACATTTTCATATTCTCAAATAATCTTTTACGAGTTATTTACTGAAAAATAATGCCTGTAACAGATGTCTTCATACAACACAGAGCCTAAAGCTTCCCATAAGAAATATGTATATGAAAAAAAGACCCACCCTAGAATAATATAAATAAGAAAACTGTTATATTTAACAGACATAATACAGATGCTAGTCTGGACTTTAAGATCAGTTAGTAGCCAGCTCATAAATGCCACAGTAAAGAATCAGTAAATAATCCAGCTAATATTAATGCTGCTGTAATATTTCATACATCTTTTAAAATCTTCATAGCCATACAAGTACTTTCAAATGTTACATCAAACTTATTTTTGAGCTAGTTTTAACAGACATTTGACAACACCATACACATTTTCAATCTTGCCGTTTTGAGCATTCTTTAAGGTTTTCATTATCTCTATTTTATTTTACTGTACATTGAAGAGTTTGTAAGATAAGACTTATCAATGAAATGCTCCAATTTGATACTTAATTATGTTCTTCTAATTCTATGTTGATATACTTTCATATTACTATCCATTTCTTAAATTGCATGTCTATTACTTTTCAATTCAAAAATATAATAAAACATCATCAATAAATTCATGATGTGGGTGTCAAATACACAAGATCTGCAGAAATGTACAGAGAAAATGAGAATGCTCAGCATGAATTTATTTTTCCCTCAGCAGATAACAGTGCATGAGTCATTCAAAACAAAATAAGTAGTAACAGATGCAGTTTTAAGTTTTATCCTGTGACTTTCACATTGAAAGAAAATAAATGAAAAACTTTTAAAGAATAAAACAAATCAGAAAATAAGATAATTATGTGTCTAACATTATATTATTTACATAGACAATTTAACAATTATTTTTAAATATCTGATTAAATAATGTTAATAAAATAAGGACTTATTTTTTTTTTCCTTATCAATACATTTATTTTATTTCTCAAAAACATTCTTTTTTGGTGTCTGGTTATATTTTCCAAAACATCACTCATAGACAAATTACACGAACAATATTTTACTTTTGTTGCTTTTTGGCAATTGGTACAGTTATGGTGATTAGCTACTTACAGCAAAAATCAAGCAAAAATTCAGACATTTGACCTTAAAGGTCAATGTCATAATAAATGAAGGTCAAGGTAAGTCTGAGTTACTTGAAGGTCTTGTCCAAAGGGTTGTTGTGGACAAGTATGAAGACAATACACCAAAAAATCAAAAAAAGGTTAATGATCAATGATAAAGTTTTCAAATGGCAATGTGCAAGGCAATGTGCAAGGCAACAGCAACGAGCGAGGCAATGCGTGTAACAATAACTCTTTTTTTTCTTCGAAATAAGTCAAGCTAACAAAATCATCATGTAAAGTAAGATTCAATAGGGCAATATTGGCCTAGAAGATAATTTGTTTTAGCAATCCAAAATGATCTTTCAACAAGCATGCGACCAAGGCACATTTCCCTTATAATTTTCTTTTGTTTAATAGAGGACCCATGGGCCTCTCCTCTTTTGCTACAGAATGAACTGTATAGTTCTCTTTTGTTCTGTTTACAATGAGATGTCCCACTATATCTTTCCAGTGGTGCAGATGGACTGATATGTGGACTACCAAATTTATGTAACAAATTTATTTCGGGCTCATAAAACCAGGAGATGCCTTCCTCATGTTATGTAACAAAAACAAGACCTGTAAATAGTCATATAAAGATTCAGCAAACATAAACTGCATAATAAATATACAAAAAGTGAATTACCTATAACTGACATCAATGCTAATGATTAAAGAAGACAACGAATATGTCGACAGAAAATATGTAAGGTACATTAATAACACAACTTGTCATAACATTGCATTGCAGGAATAACTGTTGCTTTTGTTTGACATAACAGTATGAAATCATGAGTCAAATATTATGCATTCCAATGATCGAAGCAGTAACTATAAAGAACCTCTCTCAAACCTTAAGTTTATATTGTGAAATTCTATATAGAGCTAACATAAAAGTGATAAAACATATTAAGGGCTATTTAATTGACTTTGTTTCCATTGCCAGAAATGTCATGTATTCTGAGAAATTGTTCAAGGTAATTTTACCTTTACATTAGTTTATTAATTTTTGTTGTCATTTGTCACAAGGGCCATTATAACTTTAAGTACACTAAATACCATGCATTGGTTACAGCTGACTGAAATTTTCAAAATGATTTCAAACCACTTGCCCCTCACTATTGTTTGTTATAATACCGCCAGGGACTTCTGATTCTTCATGTGAGAGAGCTATCCAGCTAGCTTACAGAACTTACTTAACTTTGGTGAACAACCATCATTGTGTACCATGGGTAACCTACATAATGTAGTCTGTACAGAATATATACTGTGGGTAAGCTATATAGAATATAAACCATGGGTAACCAACGATGATGAACAACTAGATGTACGGTAACTGGAATACATTTTATCTACAGAATCTTATAAATAGCTTTCTGAGCCATATAATCTAAGTCTAACATCTTTTCACATCCAATTTAATCTGAAATTTCTAAGCATTCACTTTATTCCCACTGATTTACATAGAGTTTGAGTTAAATAAATTCAGACAGATCTATCAATGTCTATACCTTTTAAAGACAAATCTATCTCTTTTTAGTGCCTCTTCCCTAGGATTACATCTAGATATATTTATAAACAATTTTGTCAATCTTTTAAATTGTTTGTCTAAAAACTTAGTAATAAAATGTCCTCTTTTATAAAATATCAAGAAGTCATAGTTTACAGAAATAAAATGTGAGTCTCTTCAACAATTTTCAAACATTTTATGGAAATATAAAAAAGTTAAAAAAAGGGGCATAACTGTGAATTAATAAAATTCAGGTTTTAACCTGCCCTTTTGAAAAGTGTTAACTTTTTGAAAGAGTACAAGAATGAAGTAAATTAAAAGAGAAATCTTTGACATTTTTAAGGAATGTGCCTAGACAATTTTAAAAAGAAAAGAAAGCATAACTTTACATAGATAAATTTCAGGTTTACTTTCCCATTTTGATATTTAACAAGTATTCAAAGTTTGAAGGGAATAATTATCTTTTAAGATTTTCAGAAATGGACCTGAATAAAAAGTTATAAAAATTAGAGTCACAGTACCTGTGCTCAACCAGCCCAGTGCTCAACCAATACTTCTAATTGTGTACGATTTATGCATTAAAGTGGAAAAACCCTGGGAGTTTGTGTGTGCTATTTGTATCTGACCTGTAACCTCTACACCATGTACAAGTACTCCAAGTTTGGTAGAAGATTGGCCATTTTGCAGACAATATTAAACAGTACAAAAATACAATTCTATAATAAAAGTAAAAACTATTTAAAACACTGAAATAATGATACTTTAGGGCAAATGTGGACAATACTTTGTTAAATTGCCTTTACTCTTATGCTCCCAATTGATTTCCATAGGAAAGGTGCCCAAAAATCATCAAAACCCTGCTTTCCATAAAAGGCAGGGGCTATGAACATGTAAACAAATATGGCAGCTGTACGGAAACAAATCGGGAACACACCACTAAAAGCGTAGACCATTTGTATATTACACCAAGTATCACACTCAACTATGTTTGCAGAGTGATTTTAGTAAAAAAAAATATGAGAATAAGTAATCTCAAACACCCCAGTATATGTAAATTCCAAAACTCTTATAAACACTTTATTTGTCAATGTATAGCATTTCCTTCGTATCATATTTGCTCTCATATTTACATCTATAGACACTAAAACATAAATGTTTCAAAATATTTTTGAAATAGAATTGTTGAACATAAAAAGTCATATCTGTTTTTAAAAAATAGAAGTTCTGATAGAGATAAAACCATCTGGTCAAGCACTGGTTTGGTTGCCTGAAAAATATAGTGGTTTTCCTATATACAACTCTGTGGTAAATTGTATCCTGATCTGTGTCGTTAAAACCGTTTAGCTTATTGTTAGTTTGAAAGGGCCAGCTTTGTAACAAAATAAGTTTCCCAGCAAACTTTTTGTTCTAAAAGAGTTTTTATGTGATTTTGTGAAAAACTAGTTGAGCACTGGTACAGTGACTCTATAACTTAAGAGCTGACATTAAAAAGTTGGACATGACAATACTTTAATATATTTTCTCAGAAAAGTGAAGTTGTAAGAACGTTTTTTTTATTTCACACTGCAATGTTTTCATTCACATGGCACAAGTTGATGAAGACAAATTTTAACAGATCTTATCACCATACTGTAGCCTAATTCCTGTTAAAACATATGTTAAAACAAAATGATACTTTAATCAACAACAAGACAAATTTCACAACTAATAAATCAAATTGTATCATTCACATCAAAAACCATTAGATATTAATTTTGGACATTTACAAAAGTTGCTACTTCAAATATATGACACAGCCATTCTGTAATAAGCTCAATAACATTTCTAGGATAATGTCTGATTTAATGTACTTTTATATGAAATGATATTGAATGTAAGATTCTTTGATCTTGTGTCATATGCTACTGTTCACTTAAATGACTTAAGTAGCCAAGTAACTTAGTTGGTAGAACTGCAGAATGGTGTTTGTAGGTCCCAGCTTAGAGTCAAAGTCTGGCTACATTAAGTTCTACCACTGACAAATTAACCCCAAGTAAGTACAAAAATCATAGATAAAAATGGTTTTTCCCATTTTTTTTAAAAAGTTGACACATCTTAAAGCTTAACTGAAGTTTAATTAAAGGTGTATAATACAGAACAATATAGATTGATTGCAGATATTGATGGATTGAATATCTGGCATGATCTCCATGCAAAATCTATTTGAAAAGCTGCTGCTTGTCAATATTTTTGTTAAAGTGACATTATGCCCATTTAAGGGTATAAAGTGAGTGAACTGGTGAAAGTCAAAATAAGTTTTCATTTTGCCATAATTCCTTTAAATTTAATAATTAAGTTCGAATAAACAATAAATAACTTGCAGATCCAAACAAAATTTCTGTAAATATCCATTTAAATTTACCTTATAATGCTTAGTTTATAAAAAGAGTGAGGCAGTCTTTTTTTAATTTTAGACAGATATATAATTTTATCCTAAACATTTTCAAGTATCAACTGTTAGTCAAACACCATTTTGACAGTCAATCTTTTGAAATATAAAGTTAATTCAGCTCAACTTGACCATGAAAATATGAGCATAACGTCACTGAAACCAAAGTCAAATTGATGCATATTAAGCATCTAACACATCTTGCCAGAAATTGTTTCTCTTAATTCTGTGAAATGTTCTTAAAATTCAACAATGAAGAACCCATGTCACTCACTACAATGCTCTTTCAATTGTAAATGTGTTATTTGCTTTGACTGACTTTCAAACAGACTGGACAAATTTAACCTTAAAATAGACGATATGATGCTTTTATAATGTTATGATGCAATAAAACATATGAAATCATCTAATTGGAAGGGGGGTGGGGAAGCAAGAATGAAATTTATATCATAGTTGAGGATACAATGTATGATGAGGTATAACATATTTGCCATTTTATTAATAAATTTGGTCTCGTTAAATTCTTAAATGATTACAAATATACTGTTTTCAGTAATCTCCTTACACTCAAAGTAAAACTTCCCAATATCAAGATGGCATAGCCAATACAATTTGAATGCTTTGGACTTCTAGGTGAAGGTTAATATTGTCACATCTCAGTGAGTTTCAGCAAATATATTTCTGTCTTTTCATGCAACAGAAGGATAATGCTCTGAAAGTTACATAATATGTACTTTTAGATAAATATATTATTACTGCATATATACATACCCCAGATATGATCTGTATATAGAAAGACCCATCTTTTACTGCTGTAACAGCCTGAAAACAGATATAAAATAGGAACCTGTAGGTTACAAAAAATAATATTAAACGTTCTATAAGTCTAGACAGTCTTCAACAAGAACAGTCTTATGATTGCTTTTATGTTTTATGAATCAGATCACAATGTGCAGCCATGTTATACGAAAGTTTGCATGTGGATAGCAGATTCACAATGCAGTAATGATAAAATGTCACAAAGCACACATTACTTCTCCTATCAAAGCGGTACTTTTAATCAAACTTTCTCATATAGTGTCTCAAAACACACATTAGTTTTGATAAAGCAAAACAATTGTTATTATGTTTGAAAATTTTGTATAATCTGGCTCGTATATAACAGAATGAAGAAACATTTCTACGAAAATTTTAGCTAAATTCAGCGTAAGAAATGACAAAATAACAGAATATGAGGTTAAAGGTCAGGACACTGTCATACAAAGGAACATAAATTTGTTCATGCCTTCCTAAACTCCAAAAGTCTGCAAACATAAATGGCCACTTAAGGATGTAATACAGACATGAAATTACATTATAAGATGTGATTATTACATTTAAGATCAGGAAAAGCAGAAGACTGCTGCTATAATAGTCCAATAAACTAAGCATTATATTCTAAAATTATTCTAGCTTCTGATATATTTTGCACAGCTCCTTGTTGAAGCCATAAATATTGCATTAATTTTGCAGTTTATGTTCTCACTTTTTTTTCCGTGTTGATGGTGACATCTGTATAAATAGTAAATGTCCCTAAAGTTCCAAGTTACTTAATGCCACTGAGTGCATTCATTTTTACTATCAAATTATGACCTTATAATTGAAAGAAGACAGAGATTCATCTGTCTACTTTAAAGTACTAGTATAATTATGTTAAATCACTGTGTTTTCAACCTTTGGTCACTTGACCCGTAAGGCAACTGTACCATTGTCCTTTAGTCACTGTATCTTTGACCTAAGGCAACTGTGCCATTGTCCTTTAGTCACTGTGTCTTTGACCTATGGCAACTGTACCATTGTCCTTTAGTCACTGTGTTTTTGACCTAAGGCAACTGTACCATTGTCCTTTAGTCACTGTGTTTTTGACCTAAGGCAACTGTACCATTGTCCTTTAGTCACTGTGTTTTTGACCTAAGGCAACTGTACCATTGTCCTTTAGTCACTGTGTTTTTGACCTAAGGCAACTGTACCATTGTCCTTTAGTCACTGTATCTTTGACCTAAGGCAACTGTACCATTGTCCTTTAGTCACTGTGTCTTTGACCTAAGGCAACTGTACCATTGTCCTTTAGTCACTGTGTTTTTGACCTAAGGCAACTGTACCATTGTCCTTTAGTCACTGTATCTTTGCCCTAAGGCAACTGTGCCATTATCCTTTAGTCACTGTGTCTTTGACCTAAGGCAACTGTACCATTGTCCTTTAGTCACTGTGTCTTTGCCCTAAGGCAACTGTACCATTGTCCTTTAGTCACATTGTCTTTGATGTAAGGCAACTGTACCATTGTCCTTTAGTCACTGTGTCTTTGACCTTAAGGCAACTGTACCATTGTCCTTTAGTCACTGTGTTTTTGACCTAAGGCAACTGTACCATTGTCCTTTAGTCACTGTATCTTTGACCTAAGGCAACTGTACCATTGTCCTTTAGTCACTGTGTCTTTGACCTAAGGCAACTGTACCATTGTCCTTTAGTCACTGTGTTTTTGACCTTAGGCAACTGTACCATTGTCCTTTAGTCACTATGTTTTTAACCTAAGGCAACTGTACCATTGTCCTTTAGTCACTGTGTCTTTGACCTTAGGCAACTGTACCATTGTCCTTTAGTCACTCTGTTTTTGACCTAAGGCAACTGTACATCATCTCATTATGGTGATTTCTTGTGCCAATTTATTTCATAAAAAATTCAGTAGCTTAAAAGTTATGACACGAAATGTAGACTTTTATTATGAAATGAAAAGCTTTTAACAATTGACCTTTAAGTGTGACATTGACCTTGGGGGTTGCCCCAATTATTGCGCTCTGCACATCCTCTCATTATGGTGATTACTTGAGCCAATTTATTTCAAAACATTTTCAGTGGTTTAAAAGTTATGGAGCGGACACAAAAGTGTTACGGACGGACGGAGGCCATTCCTTTAATCCCCTTTCTGCTATGCTGAAGGGGATTAAAAACTGAACTGTAATTAAATACATAAAACCATAAGTGTAATGACATTTTCTTCTATTATTTATTTCTATAAGCTATATGTTTATTCTTTTTCAAGAAGGCTATGTTCACTTCTTATGAATTTACTTCTTTGTATGAACAATATAAATAATTGATATAAATTATGCTTGAATAAAGAGCTTTAGCTTTGGATATGGTCACTTATGTGAACTTCATTGAAATCCCACCAGTAGCTTGACCTGTGAAAGCCGGACAAGATTTTACTATTTATAGCTCTATGGGCCATTTTGTGCAGTGAAGCGGAACAGGCCTGTATTCTGCACAACTACGGATGGTACCGATCACTCCTGTAATATTTGGTTGAAATCCCATCAGTAGTTTGACCTGTGAAGGCCGGACAAGATTTTTCTATTTATAGCTCTGAAGGTCATTTTGTGCAGCGAAGGTGAACGTGTCAGTATTCTGCACAACTAGGGATGGTACTGATAACTCCTGTAAAGTTTAAATCCCACCAGTAGTTTGACCTGTGACGGCCGGACAAGATTTTTCTATTTATAGCTCTGAAGGCAATTTTGTGCTGCAAAGCGGGACATGTCAGTATTCTGCACAACTACAGATGGAAATGATCACTCCTGTAAAGTTTGGTTGAAATCCCACCAGTAGTTTGACCTGTGAAAGCCGGACAAGATTTTTCTATTTTGAGCTCTGGCGGCCATTTTTTGCGTTAAAGCGGATTGTGCCTGTGATGTGCACAACAATGGATGGTACTGATCACTCCTGTAAAGTTTAGTTGATATCGCACTTGTAGTTTGACCTGTGAAGGCCAGACAAGATTTTTCTAATTTTAGCTCTGGCAGCCATTTTGTACAGCAAAGCGGAATGTGCCCATTATGTGCATAACTAAGGATGGTACTGATCACTCCTGTAAAGTTTGCTTGAAATCCCACCAGTAAATTGACATGTGAAGGCCGGACAAGATTTTTCTATCTATAGCTCTGACGGCAATTTTGTGCTGCGAAGCGGGACATGGCAGTATTTTGCACAACTTAGGATGGTACTGATCACTCCTGTAAAGTTTGGTGGATATCCCACAAGTAGTTTGACCTGTGAAGGCCAGACAAGATTTTTCTGATTCTAGCTCTGGCAGCCATTATGTACAGCAAAGCGGAACATGCCCATGATGTGCATAACTAAGGATGGTACTGATCACTCCTGTAAAGTTTGGTTGAAATCCCACCATTAGTTTGACTTGTGAAGGCTGGACAAGATTTTGCTATTTTTTGCTCTGGCGGCCATTTTGTGCTGCGAAGCGGAACGTGCCGATGATGTGCACAACTAGGGATTATACTGATCACTCCTGTAAAGTTTGGTTAAAACCTCACCAGCAGTTTGACCTGTGAAGGCCGAATAAGATTTTTCTATTTTTAGGTCTGGTGGCCATTTTGTGCTGCGAAGGGAAATGTGCAGGTGATGTGCACAACTAGGGAAGTTACTCATTACTCCTGTAAAGTTTGGTTGAAATCTCACCTATGGTTTGACCTGTGAAGGGCCGACAAGCTTAATGTGGATGATCAGACAGATGGACAACTGGACAGACGGACCGACAGACAGACGGCTAAGGCAAAACAAAATGTCTCCCAAAAGTTTAGGGAGACATAATAATTAAATTTAAGTACTGATTGAATAGGAAATATTGCAGACGATGATCTGTGCTGTCATGTGTATTTCCAGTTGTTGCCAGGAAACTGAAGGTGAAATGCATTATGTGGACTTCAAAAATAAAATGCACAATAATATGGCCCAATTAAAATAGTTTCAAATCATCTCTTTTCAATAGAAGTAGTAATTATAATGCTAAAATGTGCTAATTTAAACTGTGCATAACTCTTGCTCCAGCATAATTTCTCTATTGGATGCAACAGACACCAACTGTGCTCATAATTGGTATTTTGTATTCCTGCAAAATGTTCACAACAATTATCTCCCAGGTGTGTTTACAGAATGTATACAAACTATACAATTCACAATGATTATCCTCCTCTAAATCATCAAAGACATAAAAAATGATGGGAAAGCAACAAAAGAGAACAATATAAAAATCGTGACAGTAAGTAACAGCTTTCATCTGCCAAAGCTATCTACCTCCTGCAAGTAGGTAAAAAAATACTTCCAGTAACAAACTAAGGTTTTTGTTCTGTTGCTAATCTCAGTTTTATATCTACTTTAACAAGATCTGTAAAGTGCTTGGAAACACTTTAAGTGCCACTTAATTCAGTACTTAAACATGCAATGTTAGAAAGCTCAGGCTTCCTTATGGTCGAAATTAAATATTTATAGGAAAAGTAAACTGCCTGGAAAATTTAATTTGGCTTAAAATTTGCTATCCATCTACAATCAACTTTAATTCTGACACAAAACTTGTCTGTCTAAGTATATGTGTAAAGTTTATTTTCTTACAATATCTAAATTATATGCCGTTAAATTTGAAACAAAAACATATTTTAAATTTTGACAATTAATAATCATTAATCTAAAAATATTCATATTTCTTGGCATCAAATTTTTTGTATTTATTGACAGTATAACGGCTACTGAGGGAATTAAATCTGCCAAGAAAATCTCCTGTTTATTTCATCCTATTTCACTCAAATTAAACCTAAAATGGTGATGAAATATTGTAGGTTTTGAAAATTATCCCACACGTAAATGGTCTTGTCTATCTTTCAATCTGGACATAACCATTCAACAATATCAGGGAAACTTCCATACTGATTGAACAGCAAACATTGCACACCATGACCAGATGGCTTGAACCAGCTTATCTTAGTTTGCACTGGCTGCATGGGTAGAAGCTGTTGCAAACAGCAAGCTTAGGATAGACAAAACCTAAAACATTCACAGAAAATCAAAATATACCAGTTATGATGTAATGTAGACTCTGGATCAATTAGATTAAAATCAAACATTTTGTGAACATGCTAACTCTATGTAACTTTATGATTCCAAAGTAATTTTTATGCTTTTTATCACTGTACAAGTTTATACTCCCTGACCTCCATGTCATGTCAAAATCGAACAACAACAATTTCTAAAATAAACTATTATATAAAGAAATTGTGAACAAAAGTACTTGACAGTAATAGTTAGCAATTTCCTGAACAAATAATGGTATATTTCAGGAAATGTCACAGAATCTTTCTCCAAGCTGTATTTCCGACATAATCATCTTATTATATTGACTCAAATATCAAGATTAAAATTATGACAAAGTTTCAATAAAATTAGCAAACTTTGTGATAAGATTCTAGAAGATGAAGAACATTTTCTTATGATGTCACCACAGAGTTCATCACTTAAGAACGGTGGGTAACTAATCTTCCATTATAGGCTATATTTTGATGAATGATTACTAACCATATATCAAAATGACCATTAAACTAAATGTCCGAAACATCAACAGTCATGAAGAAATTAGAAATTATGCCTAGTATAAGAATCAATCCAGCAACCCAGATGCTTCCCCTATTGAGATTAGGGGGCAAACCAAGTGATTTTTTGTTTGTTTGTTTTTTTTGTTTTTGTTTTTTTTTGTAAATGATGTTGTCTGTAAAGGTTTTGTGCAAGTCTTATTAAAGTCTGCCAGTCCTATTCTTTATATTGTGAATAAACAATAAACTAGCTTACAAATAACAATACTTTCACAAGCCAGTTCAATTACAGCAATGATAGAATTATAGCTATGCTAGACTCATTTATAGTCTCACTGAAATCAATTACAACATGGTACTTTCTTTTTTTTACTTTTTTTTTTACTTTTTCCTTCTTGTCTTCTTTTTACACATGGATTATATGGATAATGTTCTTTATACAACTCTTGTAACAGATGAAATAAATTAATGTAAAATAAGCTAGAGCAGTGTTTTCCTTTTTATTATATTTCATTTTTTGTGCATAGAATGCTTAAAGAATGTATGATGCTCTTAAAACAGCCCTTGTAATAGATTGCAATAAGCAAACTTATGTAAGATATATCTGAAATTACTGCAATATTCCATACTGTCTCCAAGATATGAAATAACAAGCCATATGGTACTCTCAGGCAGCCTGATATATAGACATTATAGACATCTTGTTCTTTACATAACACTAAAATAATATTAAAAACAAAAGTAAAAATATCTTTCATCAAAATAATTCATATACAGTAGCATTCAGGTTTGATACTTTCAGTATCATTAACTTGTTACAGAAACAGTCAAGTATAAGGTTGATCTGACGTAATAAAGTAAAGTCTAAATCTTAAAGATTTTTCACATATAAATGATTTTGTTTAAGAAAGTTATAAATAATAGTGAAATGTATTTCACAAGTTAAAAAATTGCACTAATATTGTAACCTTTTTCAACAACACAAAAGAAAAGACAAATTAAATAATGTGTGCAATTTTGTCTTTTCCAAAAGGATAACAAAATTTTATGTTATAACACCTGTTTGTATAGTCTCAAATTAAAATTCTAAATTGAGACAATTTATGATGTCTTTCCCCCTATTAAGCACAAAAGTAGAATTTGTTAAACCATTTGCAAATTTAATTCCAGAAATATTCCTGTTTATAACAATATGTAATGAGAAAGTGGTCTAGCCAAAGAAAAAGGAAGTGTGGATAAACAGACATGATGGATGATTAATAAGCCAGATCACATTTGGCTGTAGTTCCATAACCATATCGCATTATCACATAGTGCTTAATGGTGGCATTACCACATTGTCATCTGATTGCATAACTACATTGTGTTCTTGTTGCATGACTGACCATTGTGTTCTGAGTGCATGACTGACCATTGTGATCTTGTTGCATGACTGACCATTGTGTTCTTGTTGCATGACCACAATGTGTTCTTGTTGCATGACTAACCATTGTGTTCTTGTTGCATGACCACAATGTGTTCTGGTTGCATGACTGACCATTGTGCTCTGAGTGCATGACTGACCATTGTGTTCTGGTTGCATGACTGACCATTGTGTTATTGTTGCATGACTGACCATTGTGTTCTTGTTGCATGACTGACCATTGTGTTTTTGTTGCATGACTGACCATTGTGTTCTTGTTGCATGACCACAATGTGTTCTTGTTGCATAACCACACTGTGTTCTTGTTGCATGACTGACCATTGTGCTCTGAGTGCATGTCTGACCATTGTGCTCTGAGTGCATGACTGACCATTGTGTTCTTGTTGCATGACTGATCATTGTGTTCTGGTTGCATGACTGACCATTGTGTTCTTGTTGCATGTCTGACCATTGTGCTCTGAGTGCATGACTAACAATTGTGTTTCTTGTTGCATGACTGACCATTGTGTTCTTGTTGCATGACTGACCATTGTGTTCTTGTTGCATGACTGACCATTGTGTTCTTGTTGCATGACTGACCATTGTGTTCTTGTTGCATGACTCACCATTGTGTTCTTGTTGCATGACTGACCATTGTGTTCTTGTTGCATGACTGACCATTGTGTTCTTGTTGCATGACTGACCATTGTGTTCTTGTTGCATAACCACACTGTGTTCTTGTTGCATGACTGACCATTGTGCTCTGAGTGCATGTCTGACCATTGTGCTCTGAGTGCATGACTGACCATTGTGTTCTTGTTGCATGACTGACCATTGTGTTCTTGTTGCATGACTGACCATTGTGTTCTTGTTGCATGACTGACCATTGTGTTCTTGTTACATGACTGACATTGTGTTCTGGTTCTATGACTGACCATTGTGTTCTTGTTGCATGACTGACCATTGTGTTCTTGTTGCATGACTGATCATTGTGTTCTGGTTGCATGACTGACCATTGTGTTCTTGTTGCATGACTGACATTGTGCTCTGGTTGCATGACTGACCATTGTTTGCTTGTTGCATGACTGACCATTGTGTTTTTGGTTGCATGACTGACCATTGTGTTCTGGTTGCATGACTGACCATTGTGTTCTGGTTGCATGACTGACCATTGTGTTCTTGTTGCATGACTGACCATTATGCGTTGAGTGCATGACTGACCATTGTGTTCTTGTTGCACGACTGACCATTGTGCTCTGAGTGCATGTCTGACCATTGTGCTCTGAGTGCATGTCTGACCATTGTGTTCTTGTTGCATGACTGACCATTGTGCTCTGAGTGCATGACTGACCATTGTGTTCTGGTTGCATGACTGACCATTGTGTTCTGGTTGCATGACTGACCATTGTGCTCTGAGTGCATGTCTGACCATTGTGCTCTGAGTGCATGACTGACCATTGTGTTCTGGTTGCATGACTGACCATTGTATTCTTGATGCATGACTGACCATTGTGTTCTTGTTGCATGTCTGACCATTGTGTTCTTGTTGCATGACTGACCATTGTGCTCTGAGTGCATGACTGACCATTGTATTCTTGATGCATGACTGACCATTGTGTTCTTGTTGCATGACTGACCATTGTGTTCTTGTTGCATGACTGACCATTGTGCTCTGAGTGCATGTCTGACCATTGTGCTCTGAGTGCATGACTGACCATTGTGTTCTGGTTGCATGACTGACCATTGTATTCTTGATGCATGACTGACCATTGTGTTCTTGTTGCATGACTGACCATTGTGTTCTTGTTGCATGACCACACTGTGTTCTTATGGCATGACATCCATGTGTCATATGTTTTAGGTTTATAGCCACTTTGTGCTACTAGTGGTTTCAATTCTACATTTTGCTTTTAACCCATGACCTCATTATTCACTGGTTGCTAATGTACTCTTGGGTTTATAGCTTCAAAATTCAACAATATTTCACTTACAAATTGTTGATGGAACTTGCTTATATATATAAGCTTATAACTTAATCTGACCAATAAGCTAGCACATGGACCTTTAGTGCCATAAATATGTTTAGGGCAATTGTCTAATTGTCTACATATTATCTGTATTATCATAATTATTTGTGTGTGCAGTTAAAGCTATATATAATAATACTGTAAATCACTTTATATTCGCGTGATCTTTATTTCGCGAAAACCCTACCCCCGGATTATTTCGCGTATTCATGAATTCGCGATGGCAGGGTCAGCAATTTATATTCGCGATTATTTGAATTTTATTTCCGCAATATAACAGTTGAAGTTAATTCCTAAACTATGTTGCTCTTATGCAAGGTAAATGTTAATGGTGTTAATAAGAGACGGTTTTTATTTATTTATTTTATATACAAAATGTACCTACATACATGTAATTGACTTATTACGAACGGTTTTTCTAATCATTTGTCAATATTTTTTTGCAAATAGCGTGTTTGATGAAACGTTAAATGTTTGTAAAAAGGTGTTATATACTTGTTTATAATACTTAATCTACCGTAAGAAAATTATCCGTTGATCACTTTAATACCGTAAATCTATTGTTACCTAAACAATATGTGTTGACATTGTCTGTAAAGTGCAAAAATTGTCTCTTTTTATGTTTTACATGTATGTATTGATGAGGAAAATGGAATGGGAAAATCCTATAACCTTCATATCTTTATTATGATGTAAATAAAACATTGCACAGATTAATTATTTACATTCAGTTATTGTATTCATTATAAAACTTAATAACAATTCGAAAAAAAAAGAATTGTCATCAGATATTTTTTTTATAATGTATGTTTCATTATAAAATTTATGCGGCATCTTGAATTCGTGACGCGGCCGATTCACGAATAATAGCGAAAATTAAAACATCGCGAAAAATACCGGATTTACAGTAATTTAATTACTAGCAACTGAACATTATTTTGATGATGATGAAATTAAAAATAACACCATTAAAGATAGAATTTTGGAAAATTAAATTTAGAAGCATATTGATAAATGTCAGAATGAAACTGGAGAACATTTCTTAACAGATATGCCCAATAAACGTTTCCATTTTTAGAAAAGGAAAATTTTAACAGCCATTTTTCCAACATCTGACATTTTATGTATTAGTTTTTGTGATCTAGTCTACAAAACGTCATGGCAACTAATTCTTAGCTTCCATGTGCCCAGTGAAGACCAAGATCAGTAAGATCATCCATGTACTGCAGTATTTACTATTCAGTAATTATTTTGAAATTTTCCATGAAAATGATGAATGGTTTACTCAATATAAGTTTATACAAATTTGATTTAGTTTGATTGTGTTGGAAGCTATAAGCTTATTGAAACACTCTTGAACCCGTTCCTGGAACCAACCAGTACTTAAGCAATGAATGTAAAGTTTCTAGCTCAAGGAAACAACGGCTTGCCCCTGCCAGGGTTTGAACCCACGTGGTCAGCAATCCTTAGATTACTAGTGCGACGCGTTAACCACTCCGCCACGCAACCACTCTAGATTGTAAGTGCCTTTAAGAAATTTAGCATGGTTATGGCCTTTTTCCTTGATATAAATAATAAAATGTTTGTATTTATAGGATATGATAAATACTACATTTGGTCAGCATTTGGTTGAAGTAAAAATTATCACCTCTGAACAGCTACATAATCTGATGTTTTATTTACCAATAAAAATAAAAGTATTCTTTAACAGTATCACAGAATGATATAAGTACCACATTTATTAAAACAAGGTGCAAAACAAGGGAGTACCATTAATCAGATTTCTCCTTTTCTCATGTTTTTATTTTTTTTCATTTTGGTTTATTTACAATCGTTTATCAGTTGCCCATATTGTCATGCCGTTGTTATACTATTTCAGAGTATAATGCATAGGATTTACATGCTCTAAGGCATATACCATACACCTAAAACAATTGTGTCAACTATAAAACACCATACAGCATACTGCAGTATGTCTAGTTCATGGCAATATGGCTGTACAAAAGTATAAATACAAATACCTAACAAGCATTAATTGAACAATACAAATTGTTACACACATGTGCTCAACTGCATTATTGGTAGTTATTTTCTCTACAGAAACATTTCACAGCAGTTGATAAGGCACCATGTGCATCCTATATATTTATTCAAATTTAAACAACAATTTGAAGTTTTCAATGATTAATTTTTCTCAGTTCTTGCACAAAAATAACTAAAGTACTTATACTGAATATGTAACTTATTAATAAGTTA